>NW_023425404.1:61735802-61870802 GCF_014108245.1 Pipistrellus kuhlii | reverse complement strand
CAGCTCTTACTAATACAGTAGCAAACACAGGAGCCATTCTAGTAAAAACAGCCAACACCAGCTGGTCAGTAATATGTCTTTCCCACAACACAGCCCCGCACTGGTTGGCCAGTAACATACCTAACTTAGACAAAAGAGGCTTCTTGCCAAAATAGTGACAGCAGTCTTTTGGGTCAATGTATAGCTTGCTAAATTCTTGCTTTTGCACCTGAATCTGGGAAATTAGCCTTGATTAGGATTCCCATGCTCATATTAGCCTTGAGCATCTGGTGTACTCTGGACAGGGCCTCCACACTCAAAATGGCCTTGAACATCCAACGTACTCTGAATAGGGTTCCCATAATTACATATAACCATATCACTATGCCTTAAAAATTACTCTTCATCTCCTGCTTTGTCATTTGACTAAGATGACCTATTGGTCACAATCTACTTAATATCTTTATATTTAGTGGGCTCCTATGCATATCTCTTTTTATACATTACAGTGTAAGCTTAATAGTAGATCCTCCTCCTCCTCCTCCTTCTCTTCCTCCAAATTATTTGTTACTCTGCAAGGCTTTAAGAACACAAGGACTATAGCAGCTTCTTATTCAGTTCTTTCCATCATAAACAAAAATGTTTAAACTGGACAATAAATTTAAATTGGGTCCATTGAACACCTACTATTCACTATAATTTTAATCGATATTTCTAGCAGAGTTTGGCAATGCTAAACTTACTATGTGATTAATTCTGACAATGTTAACATATCAGAATCCTCCTCTAATATTCCAACAGTGAAATCATGCAAAGTTAGCATGAAGGCAAGAGAAAAATGTCTGTAGCTGGAAGAAAGCAGCAAAATGAATTATACCCACAAATTTCTGGTGTGGATTTAAAGAATTTAAGATATTAAAAGTCTAGAAAGCTATGTATATAACCGAGAAAAAGTGTTTGAACAAATAATGATGACCTCTATATCTTTATTCCCTTTCCACTCTGTTCTTAAATAGTTGCCAGAATTAGCATGACCATGACAGTTTTCAAAGCCCTTCACACATGTTATCAATCTCTTACTATTGATCAATATTTTTTCAAAATTCCTGACTAGATGTACTTACACTCAGAGAAAATATTCTGACACATTGTGACTGGCATAGAGAGACCCGGGGGAAAATATTACCCCAAAAAAATTTATCTGAGAATGACCAAGTAGAGGCAAACTTACAAGAAAATAACTTGAGGGGTTTACCTTTTGTTTTCTGGGTTGAGAAAAAGAGAAAATAATGAATAAAAACCCACAGAGTAAATCCCTTAAAGTCGTCAACCTCAAGGCAAATAAAATTACGATGTGATAGGCACAATGTCGCCCTCATCATTCTAGAACACTATTATCATGTAGGTGCTATAAAGAGCAGGAAGCTTTTGAAATAATGTTTACCAGGCAAGGGATTGTGGAATTATTTAAAGTACCTGGGTCTGCGCAACTCTCTTTGCCTCATTTGCTATCAGATAGCATAAGATCTTTAAAGATACCACAGGAACAGATCTTAAGTCTCTGAAAACTCCACTGTGATGAGTGGTTTGTGCTCAGCTCCCCCTGCAGTCTCAGGCACTGTGTCACTCAGAGCACAGAAGTACACAGCCGAGTCGCTCAAATGGGCTGAGGATTTCCTCAGGTTGAAGGAAGACTCATTCTTCTTAAATTCAGCCTCAAAGCTGTGAATGTCTTGAACCAGCGTCTTTCCTGAGAGGTTCTTGAGGAGAAGCTGGAGGCCTTGCCTGGGGTATTGGACGTACCAGAAGAGAGAAGGAGTTGCAGCATAGACATACTGGCACCTCAGCTCCAGTGAGGCTCTTTCAAAGACTCTGATGTGGTGGTCCGGCTGGCTCACTGACTGGGCTCTGGCATCTCCTGCAAATCAATGTTTTATTAGCAAAAGCAGTACCGACTTTGCTATGAGAAGTAAGTACTTCTAGTCAGAATCTGTAGAACTACAGACTATGATGAAATTTTACTCACTCATGACAAATATCATCCCCAGTATTGAGAAAAGCAATGGGAGCATGGCTGAGCCGTAGAAGCGCTCTGGGCTATTTTCTGGAAAAATCTCCTCAGAGCTGGCAGGAAAGTGGCTGCAGAAACCAAGCCCTTGGAAGTAAGAGGTGTAGGGAAGGGCAGGCTTAGATAAGCTTGGAGCTTTCTGACGTATGATTCTAGTCACCTATCTCTGTCTGTAAAGTACTCAGCCAGCTGCAGGGAGGGGAACTGAGCAGATGATACTGATCCACAAGCTCTCTAAATTTGCACAACACCGCCCTCTGGAGGTCACCTTCAGAACAAAAGGCCCAGAGAACTAATTAGTGTTTTCCTTCTGTTTTCTGAACTATTGTCAAAACTTCCACACAACATGTTTGTCCTTCCTAAATTGTGGTGGTGTATTAGTCCTAGAGTCCTCTGCAAATGAGGTGCCACATAAGAGTAAATTAACAAGCTACTTCAATGAGAAATCAGGATCTGAAAAGCTTATCTGATGTGAAATTCAAGTTCATGAGAGTCTTCGGAATCAGACCAATTACCTCAGACTGAGTTTTGGGTGGCCCAGTGCTGCATGTGGTGATGGAAGATGGCAAAGGTACTTCCCTTGCCTGGTGCTCATGCACCAAGATGCTCGTGAAACCCTGGAGGAAAACAGAGAGCAAGTCTGTAACAGGAGAGCAGTGCTGCTATGCGGCAAAGAGTAGCTCTGGGTGGGAAGACATGTCCTGAAGGACACACTTCCACACCAAGAAAGCTGTCTCTGAAAACCTGAGAATAGAGAAATTCTCTGCTTTCTCTGAGGCTAATAGGGCTCTTTGACAAACATCGAAATATGTTTTTTCTTTGATTCCAGGAGCATGAGCCCAGCCCACGTTAAAGGTTCTTTATTCACTTATTTATTCCTGTTAAGATTGCCTTCTACATAAAGCTTTAGTAATGCTGTCAGTTTTTTAATTTGTAGTATGTACATGTGAACTTCTGTGTCCTAGGGCTATATATTCACTCCCATCTCTTCTAGGTGTGCTCCTAACTAAAAGAATAAACATGTAAAAGGGAATATACCCAAATTCATAAGTAAAAAGAGTGGGTCATCTGAAGAGGAAATATTTATACCTATTTTTAGAACACAGAAAGTAGATGGGCTCATATTGAGAACTAAAGTAAGACAAAAAAGAAACAATAAAAAAAAAAAGCTATGATGAGTCATCCATGCTGGTTTTCAGGGTGGTGGTCATTTCAACTCCTGTCAGTGTTGCTGGGCATTGGCAAACTCCAGCATGTACACAGTCAAAGGCCACAGGGTTTTTTGGTGCCTTGGCACAGTGCTGTTTCCTCTGAACTGGAAGAATGCAAAGGAATTTTCCAGTTTTTAATGGCAGTAAAAGAATCATCTTATAGTTGAAAAAGAATAACATCATAAATGGAATGTTCTCCTTTAAGAATTTTGACAGGACCTTAGATGGTGTGGCTCGGTTGACTGGACCGAAAGGTAGCAGGTTCGATTCCCAGTCAGGACATATACCCAGGTTAAGGGTTCAGTCCCCAGTTGGGCAACCAGTTAATGTTTCTCACATTGATGTCGCTTTCTCTATCTTAAAAAAAAATCAATAAAAAAATATCCTCAGGTAAAGATTTTGACAGGATTATAAGAAATGCATACTGTATATTGATTGCCAGAAACATTAAAGAGTCTCCACAGACAGCCGAGAACACCATAAACTATGGTCCATTAAAAACAAGAAAATATTTTTAAATTTTTAAAAACAGATAGAGGGGAAATTTTAAACAAAACTGTTTTAGGCACTGAAAAGACATAATCTTTGACCAGTCATAGCATATCTATCATGCTCTTAGAAGTTGATGCATTATTCAAAAAAAAATTTAGTACTTAAGGCATGGGCAAAAACAAGTAAGCATTCTCATTTTCAAGTGGACTCTAAAAATTATACAAAAGCAGGCATATTGTGGAGGGGAGTCAAAAATTGGAAAAGCAACCTACCAAAAGATAAATTTTACACTTTGGGGACGGGGGCTTTTCTGTGATGTCAGACTGCTGATGGCAAGGTGACAAAACACAAAGCTAAAATTGAAAGAAACATACTAATGAATAACATGGAGAATAGGTTAAGTGCCAGGCTAATCCCAAAATTGGACACAGCAGGAGAACAAATGTGCGATGTGAACCACTGTCCAAGTCTCAGACTACTAGTAACTTCTGAGTGAACATGTGCAGGATAGACTCAAACCAATGTAGTAGCAGTTTCAGAAACTGACCTGAGGTTAGACCCCCTCACCCAAACAAGTTTCTTACTAATCACTGAACTACGCATGATGGAGAAAGACCCAAACCAACATAACAAAAGGTTAGAGCAGTGTTTCCCAACCTTCTCTCATGATGAGAATCACCTGGTGGAGTTGTTAAAACACAGATTCCTGAATCCCAACTAAGAAGTGCTAAACTAGAATTTTTGAGCACCTAACTTAGTGCTCTGTATATAAAATCTGTCTTAGAGCACTAGTTAAGTATACAATTTTACCTATATGTTCCCAAAAATTCTAGTTTAGCACTTCTTAGTTGGGATTCAGGAATCTGTGGTTTAACAACTCCACCAGGTGATTCTCATCATGAGAGAAGGTTGGGAAACACTGGGTTAGAGAACTGAACTGAGATTTGAGCAACCACTCACAAAAGGAGAGACACAACTTCTTTCTTCTTTCTTCTTCTTCTTCTTCTTCTTCTTCTTCTTCTTCTTCTTCGTCTTCGTCTTCGTCTTCGTCTTCGTCTTCGTCTTCGTCTTCGTCTTCTTCTTTTCCCTCTTTCTCCTCCTCCTCCTCCTTCTGGACTAGTTTGATTTCCTGTTAAAACAAAAATCTCCAGATGATATTTTTTAATAAAAAAAATTTTATACTACATAACATTTAAAAGGTTTAAAATGAATTCCAAAATTATTCAACATACAAATATTAAAAAACAAAATTCAATTAAGTAAGTTTGAAGAATTAATTGGTTTTACCAATCAATTCATGAATTGAGAAGCATCTAATGAGGCAAATTGAGAGAGAGGTATGCTAAGACTTGTACAAAATGGGAGCTTTTTATAGGAATAAACAGAGAAAGAAAAGAAATGAAGTGGCAAAAGAAGAAATAAATGTTTCCTGCAGAGTCAGCTTTCTTGAGTAGCAGGAGGTGCAAGGGTCCTATCATGCAAAGCTCCTCAGTAGTATTGATTAGAGATTCCAGACTGATTGGTTCAATTAAGTTTTAGTTTGTAGTCCTGGGGGCAAGCAACTTCACTTTTTACCTTCTGTTTCTTTCTTTTAACACAAAGAACCAGAAAAAAATGACTAATATGTATCTAAGTATAATATAGTCAACAGGCCGAAACCGGTTTGACTCAGTGGATAGAGCATCGGCCTGCGGACTGGAAGATCCCGGGTTCGATTCCGGTCAAGGGCATGTACCTTGGTTTCGGGCACATCCCCAGTAGGGGGTGTGCAGGAGTCAACTGACCAATGATTCTCTCTCATCGATGTTTCTAACTCTCTATCCCTCTCTCTTCCTCTCTGTGAAAAATCAATAAAATATATTTTTAAAAAATAAATAAAATTAACACACACACACACACACACACACACACACACACACACATATATATATATATATATATATATATATATATATATATATATATATTCAACAGATGCAATTGTCAAGATGATTAAGATAAAACTCATAGAACTAAAACTAATAGAAAAGAGTAAAAGCAACCCTTTTAATTATAGTCCATGAAGTAAAAGGAAGCACATTTGAAATTATCAAAATAATATAAAGTGGAGCCAAATCTGTCATCCCAGAGGAACTGCTTTGCACATCTTATGCCTCAAATCTTCAGAATGTTAAAAAGGGGAAAATAACTTTTAAACTGGGTAAATTAGTAAAGTCACCCTGTTTCCCAATGATGTTTTTACAAAAATAACAAGCAAATAGTTATTTATGACTACTAGGCTGGTGACTCCAGGCCTGAAAAAAAGTTTTTTAATTGTTTAGAATTAATTTCACTATGTATGTCATCTACACCAATAGCAATTGCTTCCTTCCATGATGTAGTTGTTTACGCTTCCCATTCCCATAAATACCCATTGACTTCGGCTTCTAATTGAAACACTGTTTGGGCTTCTGCCTGAATCAGTGTATTCCTAGTAGCTATTTTTATTGATATTAAATAAATGCTTGTTACCTCTCTCTTTGGAAGGCCTTTTATTTTAGGTTAATAAAATTAATGATAAAAGAATTCTTGACAAAGAAATAGAACCTACAAAAAGAAGCACATTGAAATTTTAGGACTAAAAATACAATAAGTGAAATAAAATCTTAGAGTAAGGGCTCGATAGTAGAATAAAGATGATAGAGAAAAGAGTATGTGAACTTCAAAATAAATCCGTATAAATTATCTAATTCAGCAGTTATCACCCAAGTATGACTCTGCTTCTCCCCAGGAAGACATTTCCCAACTCTAGACACATTTGTTTACCACAACTTAAGGGCACAGTACTGGCACCTAGTGAGTAGAAACCCTGGGATCTTTTTTAACTGCCCTCCCCTGCCAACGTCATCGCCCCTAACTGCCCTCCCTTGTAGGCCTGGTTCATCCCCTAGATGCCCTCCTTTGAAGGCCTGGTACTTCCCAAAATTCCTCAATTTATAAAACAGCCTCCCACCAATAAAAATTTATTTAGCCCAAAATGTTAATAATGCCAAAGTTAAGATCAAACTTAAGAACAAGAAAAAAACCTGAAGCAAAAAAAATGGACAGAGCCCCTGAGACATGTGAGAATATAACAAAAGTCTAAAATATATGTAATTAGAATCCCAGAAAGGAGAAAGAAATTAGAGCCTAAAACATATTTTTAAAAAGAATTGACAGTCAGAGAAAGATAAGTATCACATGATTTCACTCATATGTGGAATCTAATGAACAAAATAAGTGATGAACAAAATAGATCCAGAGACATAGAAGCATGGAACAGATGAATTTCAGAGGGAAGGTGGGGATAGGGGGGTGGGGTGGTGAGAGATTAACTGGGGAACTTATATCCATATATGGATATTCAAGGGACACAGACAATAGTGTGGTGAAGGTATGGGAGGGGCTGGTTCAGAGTAAAGAGAGGTCAATGGGAAGAAAAAAAACAAAGGGGACATCTGTAATACTTTCAACAATAAAGATAAAATAAAAATAAAATAGTAATAATAAAATGTCTTTCATGTGTTAAAAAAAAAGAATAGACAAAAACATGGCTAATTTGATGAAAGACACAAATTTACAAATTCAAGAATATTGGCAAAACTAAAACAGGATAAAAATCAAAGAAAATTATACTTAAACCTTTCATAATTAAACTATTGTCAGCTAAAGTTTATATACTAATACTAGAGGCCCAATGTACAAAATTTGTGCACGGGGGAGTGAGGGAGTATCCCTCAGCCCAGCCTACATGCTTTCCAATCTGGGACCCTTTGAGGGATGTCTGACTGCCCATTTAAGCCTGATCCCAAGGAGGATCAAGCCTAAAAAAGCAGTTGGACATCCCTCTCACTGCCAACTTCTGGCTCCCAACTTCTCGCCTGCCTACCTTCCCGATTTTCCCAAACTGCTTCTGCCTCCCAGCCTGGTCACCCCTAACCACTCCACTGCCAGCCTGATTGATGCCTAACTGCTACCCTGCCAGCCTGTTTGCCCCTAATTGCCCTCCCTTACAGACCCGATTGCCCCCAACTTCCTTCCCCTACTGAGCCAGTCACCCCTAACTGCACTCCCCTGCCAACCTCATCGCCCCTAACTGCCCTCCTTGCAGGCCTGGTTCATGCCAACTGCCCTCCCTTGCTGGCCATCTTGTGATGGCCATCTTGTGTCCACATGAAGGCAGCCATCTTTGACCACATGGGGACAGCCATCTTGTGTATTGGAGTGTTGGTCAATTTGCATATTATTCTTTTAATAGATAGGATAGAGGCCTGGTGCATGGGTGGGGGCCAGCTGGTTTGCCCTAAAGGGTGTCCGGGATCTGGGTGGGAGTTCCCTTGGGGCTTGGGAAGCCTGGGTGAGGAGCCTGTGGTGGAACCTGCTTCTGACCACACCCCCTGGTGACCCAAGCATAGGTCAGGGATGGCTGGAAGCAGGTATTTGGGATTTATTTATCTTTTATAATTGAAACTTTGTAGCCTTGAGTGGAGGTCAAGGCAAGCCAGGGCAGGAGGGAAGCTTGGCTTCCTCCAACCCAAGCCTCCTGCTCACTCCAGCTCTATGGCCGCAGCTATCTTAGTTGGGTTAATTTGCATACTCTGATTGGCTGTGGGTGTAGCAGAGTGATACATTTGCATGTTTCTCTTTTATTAGATAGTATATAATATATGTAAAATAATGTATATGTATATATATATATGTGTGTGTGTATATATATAAATTTATAGAATGAAAAAATAAATGTGTGTGTGAGCAATTATTTAATAATCATGGATTTCTTATCACAAAACATGGAGAAAGTGAAAACATAGACACTAAAAATAGCATCTTTAAAGTAAAAAAATATGGACTTATTAATTGGTACAGCCACTATGGGAAACAGTATGGAAATTCCTTAAAAATTTAAGAATAAGACCACCATATGATAATACTGCAAAGAAATACAGTAATACAGTAGTTCCTCGAGTTACATCAGAGATCCATTCCTATGGTGTGGCAAAACGTAATTTTCTCCATAAATTAGAACCCACCTAATATGCACCTACATCACTCACATGGAGCATACACAGCAGTAATGAAGTAAAACAGTAAAAAACAATTTTTAAATTTAAAAATTCCTGACCTTTACTCATGATAAATAAATAATAATAAAAACATCAAGCACATGTGTACATACATCAAAATGTTGGAACTTTTTTTTAAATAAATAAATGGAAGATGGCGATATAACCACGAAATGACCTACATCAAGTCCAATGTAATTCGAGGACTGTCTGTATAACATTTCTGTATATTTATCTAAAGAATAAAAAAATGCTAATTTTAAAAGCTCAACCCTATGCTTAGTGCAGCATTATTTACAGTAGCCAAGATATAGAAACAGTCTAAGTGCCCGTCAACCAATGAATAGGTAGAAATGAGATATTTATACACACACAATGGAATATTATTCAGCCATAAAAAGATGAAATATTATTATTGTGATAACATGGATGGGTCTTAATGGTATTATGAAAGTGAAATAAGTCAGACAAGAAAGATAAAAATTGCATGATTTAACTCACATGTGGATATATATGTATATTACATAAATATATCCTATATTATAAAAAGCCTGTGGTTATTACGCTATAAGGAACAATCACGGGTAGGCTGTGTTTGTGGCAGGCTTGTGTGGGTGGGCAGGGCTGCGTGCTCAGCGAGGAGCGCACAGGTGTTTCGGGGACTTGACGCTGCATCCCCCTGGATGCTAGCGGGGACTTGACCAGGAGGTGCATCAGGGGAGTCGTGTCAGGCCGAGGCAGGAAAGGTGCATCAGACCCCACATTCTCAGACCCCACCTGCCAGCATCGAGGTCATGGATGCCAGCACTTTGTTATTTGCCACAACCCCGCAGCCTCAGCATTGCACACCTGCACACCTCATCTATCTGGGCCAGGGACAGTTTCTTCACCTACTCTGACCAGACACTGCTTCCCACCCCCAAGGGTCCAGCGGCCTCAGCAGCACCTGAACTTGAAACCTGCCCCTGGGTTGGTGGGTCTGGGCTAGATATCCACAGCTCCTTCCCCACAATGTTCCACCCAGCTGTGGGGGAGGGGACAGCTTTCCTCGTTTCCAGGCCCCATCCCAGCTCAGAGGCTGGGGCGTGTCCTGGTCGCCAACACCCTCCAAAAGCCGGGGAAGAAGTGCCCATTCACCTGCCGAAGCCCGTGCCTCCTGCTCCCCACCCTCACAAGCCTGCATCCCACCTCACCAGCGGCTGCCTGCCTTTCCCCTCAACTGTCTGGCCGCCTTCCAGGGAGGAGAGGAGAGGAGAGGAGGAAGGGCATGCGCTGGGTCACTCTTATATACATAAACAAACACAAAAACAAAACAAAAACAAACTCAATGATATAGACAACATATTCCTAGTTTACCAGAAATAAGGGGGTGTAGTAAGAAGGCAAAATGGGCAAAATGGGTCAAATGTATGATGGCAGATGGAAACTAGATTTTGGTAGGGAGTGCAATATAATGTATTAAGATATCAACTGTCCACTTGAAAGCTATAAAATAGTATTAACCAATGTTACTGCAATAAAAATTTAATGAATTAACTAAAATAAAATGAAAAAGTACTGTCAACAAAATATTTCAGATTCAGTGGAAATCTTTCCAAAATAACAGTGAAATAAAGACATTTACATTTGAATGCAACTTAAAAATATAGGCCTATTCAAACAAAAAGCTAACGGAAGTGTTTCAAGGTTAATGGGAAACACATCCCCAGTGTCACAGAAAAGTTTAAATCTTCAGGAATGAAGGAAGAATACAACACATGATAAATAGCTAACAAGTAGAAAAGAGTTCTTATTCTTCCTCTAAGTTTTAAAATGCATACAACTAATTGTGGCAGTGTTTCAATGTATGTAGATATAATATATATGAACAGCTATAACAAATCTCAGTACTGGTGGATAAAGACACATACTGTGCGAGATTTCAACATTTTACATTAAATAGTACAATATTAACTCTCAGAAGACTCTGTATAGTACACATGTATGTTGGAAACTCTAGAACAATTGCACAAAACAGTGCAAAGAGATACAGCCAAAAAGCCAATATATCTAAAATGGAATATTAAAATGTATCCCAGGGATACAAAACATTCGGTAAAAAAGGGATAAGAAAGCAAAAATTAAAGATGAGTCAAACAGAAAAACAATAATGAAACAATATACCTAAACTATTGCAACAGATAGAAAATTATTTTCTCAGGTCCAAAGTAGAGGGAGGGGGGATTATAAACAGCAAAAGAAACCTTTTAGGAGTGATGGAAATGTTCATTACCTTGATTGTGACAGCCTATATAATAAAAGGGTAATATGAAAATTGACACTAACAGTGGAACAATTGGTCACTCTGATACACACTGACCACCAGGGGGCAGACGCTTAATGCAGGATCTGCCCCATGGTGGACAGTCAGCTCCTACAGAGGGAGCTCCACTCGGCCACAAGCCTGGCTGATGACTGCGAGCACAGCAACAGTGGCAGGAGCCTCTCCCACATCCTCCACAGCACTAAGGATGTCCAACTGTGACTTAGACTCACTCCCCATCAGTCAGACATCCTCAAGGGCTCCCAGGCTGCCAGAGGGATGTCTGACTGCCAGCTTAGGTCCAATCCTCTGGGGAATGGGCCTAAGCCAACAGGTGGACATCCCCCACGTGGTCCCAAACTGCAAAAGGGTGCAGGCTGGGCTGAGGAAACCAATCTCCAGTGCACAGATTTTCATGCACCGGGTCTCTTGTATAAATATATTAACATTGGTCAAGTTGTACACTCTAAATATGTTCAATTTATTGCACTGCAATTATCTACACTAATAAAAGAGTAAGATGCAAATTGACCCTACCTTCACGATTCCCACCAGCCAATCAGGAGTGGGTATGCAAATTAACCCAACAAAGTTGGTGGGTTAATTTGCATTGCAGGCACTGAGTGGCTGGGGTGGGGCAGGATGTTTACATCATCACCATGGCGACAACACAGGCATTCTACACCACCCCAGCAACTCCGGGCCTCTGGGCATTGTGGGAAGGTGGAAAGGTAGCTCCAGACAGAACGAAAGCAGTGCTAGCAGCTAGGGGAAGGAAGGCCAATTCTTACACGAATCTTCATGCATCGAACCTCTAGTAAATTAATTAAAAGCAAATGCCACATTCAAGAGATTGGTCAACAAGTATCTATGCTCACCAATTTGTAGCCCTTCTGCAATCTCCAATAATTATCCCAGCTGAACTGAAATATAACTTTCTTTTCTTCATGTTTCCTATTCAGATGTCCCAAATCCTAAGGAAAATGTATGGTGTACTTTTTGAATTATCCTCACCAAAATTCTCCCTATCCCATTAAAAAATGAAGCCAGAAAATGCAGAAGGCTCTCAGATGCATCTCCATACTTTCTCTATCAAGTTCACTGCCCAGGGCTACATCAAAATCTTCTCTCCTATATTCTCTTGTGCCACATGAAAGGCAGACTCAAGTTTACTGCCTGGCTCATCAGACACCAGAGTAGGCTCTTCTAGATACATTTATACCTACTCAAAGAGTCATTCTGTATGTGAGAGCAGAAAAACCATCTCACAGTCACATCTACTTCGGATTAACTTCTGGTTCAGAATCCTCTTTCTTGCTGGCAATGGGATCTGTATATACATTTGTATAACTGCTCTATGTTAATACTTAAGACACCTGTGGTGAACCTGCATTTGAGTCCTGGCTCTGCTACTAACTACCTATGTTGACCATGAATAAGTGACTTGAACTCTTAGTGCCTCATTATCTGTGTATTCACAATGGATCTAGTAATATAAAACAATTTTTAAATATATTTTTATTGATTTCAGAGAGGAAGGAAGAGGGAGAGAGAGATAGAAATATCAGTGGTGAGGGAGAATCATTGATTGGCTGCCTCCTGTGTGCCCCCTATTGGGGATCAAGCCTGAAACCCCTGGCATGCGCCCTTGACCGGAATAGAACCTGGAACTCTTCAGTCCCTGGCAGATACACTATCCACTGAGCCTAACCAGCTAGGGTTATAAAACAATTTTTAAATATCTCTCCATGAGGAATTTTCTTTTTTAAATACATTTTTATTGATTTCAGAGAGGAATGGAGAGGGAGAGAGAGATATAAACATCAATGATGAGAGAGAATCATTAATTGGTTGCCTCCTACATGCTCCCCACTGGGGATTGAGCCCATAACCTGGGCATGTACCCTTGACTAGAATCAAACCTGGGACCCTTCAGTCCACAGGCCCAATGCTCTACTCATTGAGCCAAACCAGCGAGGGCTATAAAACAATTTTTGAGAGAATTAAATGATCTGATATACATGAAAGACTAGAATAATGGAAACATGGAGGAAGGCCTGTATTAAGATATGAGCTCTGTTAGGACAGCAAATTTGGTTTGTTCTGTGTACTGTATCTTAGATTATGATCTGGCACAGAGTAGATACAAATAATTTTTATTGAATGAATTTTTAATGAAAAAATTGGTAGCTTTTTAGTGGTAGCAGTAATAAATTTCCTATTTATTTATTAATTTAACAAACATTTGAAGAGACTTTGCTGTGATGCAGAGACTATTCTTATTACAGAGATATAAAATTTTACTTTTAAAAAATTTATTATCTTTTCAGAGAGAGATATTGATTTGTTATTCCTCTTATTTATTCATTCATTGATTGATTTCTTATATGTGCCCTAACCGGAGATCTAACCCAAAACCTTGATGTATTGGCATGATGCTCTAAGCAACCAAGCTACTTAGCCGGGGCAAAATTTTGCTTTAATGTGCCTGGAGAACACAACCCCATGCCTAACGTGTAATTTGCCCAAAAAGAAACTGAGAAATGTTCCATCTTCTCTTTGCATATGAGTGGTCATGTAACACTATCTCCTCCTTTCATTCTTGTATTTCTTTCTTCCTTTAAGAATCTATTGCTTCTTGGGCTGATGTTGCCCTAGAAATCAGGCCTGCATGTCCCAGCTTGTCAAAGAGACACTTGAAACCTCATCTGTTGCAGGTGTGTCTTTAAACACAGTATTTTCCTGCATGACTTGGGATAAGTCAGCGAGCTAGAGTTTTATGCAAGGACAAACCCATGGGTTATTTCTTTCATTCAAGATTTAGACAGTCAAAATCATAAATTTGAGCTGTGACTAAGAAACTATGGTGACACACTCTGTTTACACTCTCAGCATTAAAGTACCTCATCTGAGGCATGGTTGTTGTTGTTGTTGTTAATCCTCACCCAAGGATATTTTTCCATTAATTATTTTTTAAAGAGAGTGTAAGAGGGAGGGAAGGAGAGAGAAACATCATATGAGAGCAACACATTGATTGGTTTATATGCAATCATGTCATATACCAGCTTATATGCAATCAGGGCATGGGCCCTCGAGGAGCCCACAGCCAAGATACGTGCCCTTGACTAGAATGGAACTCTGGACCCCTTAGTCTGCAGGCCAACACTCCATCCATTGAGCCAAACCGGGTAGGGCGAGGCATGGTTACTTCTTGTTCTCCTGCTGTGTTCTTAGAGTTGATGTGGCTGACTTTCATAGCAACAAGAGTGCCTGGGTGGAATGGTGGGTGACAACAACAGTAAACTAAATCTTAGTCTCTAAAGGCCCATGCTTCTCCTTGCTGCTCAGAGTTTGTGCTCAGCTCCCCCTGCAGTTTCTGTCACTGTGTCACTTTGTGCACAGTAGTACATTGCCGAATCTGACTGGTGGACTGAGGCTTTCTCCAGGTGAAAGGCATTTGGTTGTTTTCGGTATGTGGCCACAAATCCTTTGCTGCTTCCGTTCTCATTGGCCGTGGCAGCTTTCAAGAGAAGCTGTGGACCTTCTCCGGGATACTGAACATACCAGAAAAGAGTGGGGTACCCTGTGGTTTCATAGGAGCAGTTCACAGTCAGGGGAGCCCCTTCTGAGAGGGTCACTTGGCCTTTTGTCTGGGTCACTGAATTACCACCATTGCTTCTTCCTAGAAAAAAAATAAATAAATAAATAAATAATAATAATAATAATAATAATAATAATGGTTCTGCTTATCTTGAACATGATCTGCAGCTTTACCCCTTAGAGAAAATCGTGGGTAAAGATTTCTAACATAATGGGAAGAAAGACTTTAACTTTTCTGTGCCTTTTTACTTACCAAACATTAAGAACAGTGTAATCACTGATCCTGGAAAAGAGTTCATTCTCAGAGTCTCTGATGTCGTTGTGTCTTGACTTCTGAATGTGAGGAAAGTTTAATGTAAGATCAGAGTAAAAGGATGAATGTGAGCTCAGAATTTAAGCAGGAAATGTACATTTGTTAGAGAAATGCACCCTCTTGTGGGCAAGATACTAAACTCATTGGAATGTTAACCTGTTCTCTCAAAAGTCATTTTTATATCCTCACGTCTGCTTTTTTTTTTTTTATGACACCTGTCAACTGACAGAAGGACCTTTGAAAAGCAAAAAAATTCTTTGCATTTTGAATAATTTTTAGTTTTTAATTGCAATTGACATACACTATTATATTAGTTTCAGGTGTACACCACAGTGATTAGACATTATTTATTAAGTGATCATTCTGATAAATCTTGTACACACCTGACACCATACATATTTATTAGAATATTATTGACTATATTCCCTTTGTTGCACTTTACATTCCCATGACCATTCTGTAACTGCCAATTTGTACTTCTTAATCCCTCAGCCTTTTCCACTCACACCCTCAACCCCTCTCCCATCTGGCAATCATCAAAATGTTCTCTACATCTAGGAGTCTGTTTTTGTTCTGCTTATTTATTGTATTTTTAAGATTCAATTATTGATAGATATGTATTTATTGCCATATTATTGTTCAAATTTTTTATATATTTTTTTCTTCTTAAGACCCTTTAACATTTCATATAATACTGACTTTGTGGTGATAAACTCCTTTAGCTTTTCCTTTTTAGGGAAGCTCTTTTAAAAAAAAAAATACAAATCATTTATTGTTGAGAGTATTACAGATAGGCCACCCTTTATCCCCCATTGTTCTCCTCCAACCAGTTCCCACTCCACCCAGGCCTTCAGCACCCTATTATCTGTGTTCATAGGTAATGCATATATGCATATGGGTTCTTTGGTTAATCTCTTCCCCAAAACCCTCTCACTTCACTCTAAGATTTATCAGTCTGCTCCATGTTTCCATACCTCTGGTTCTTTTATTCATCCATTTATTTTGTTCATTAGATTCCTTGTTTATTTATTTTGATTTTTAAATTCAATTATTGATAGATATATATTTATTGACATTTTATTGTTCATACTTTTGATCTTTTATTTCTTCTTTTTCTTTTTCTTCTTCTTTTTCTTCATATCATCATTATCTTCTTCTTCTTCCTTTTTTTCCCTTCTTCTTAAAGAAAACCTTTTAATATTTCATGTAATACTGGTTTGATGGTGATAAGCTCCTTTAGCTTTTTCTTGTCTGTGAAGCTCTTTATCTGACCTTCAGTTCTAAATGTCTAGTGGCCTGGTGCATGAATTCATGCACATAGAAAGGAAATTAATTAAAAGAAATATTTTAATATCATTATTCACCCTTTCTCTATAATAGGAGTGTCAACCAAGTTCACAATCAACAATGACAGATCAAAACACTCATGTGTGATTGGCGCCAGCAAGAGCTTTATATGTATTGGGCATGTGTGAGTCAACTTAGAAACTTGCTTAATTAGACCTGCATTCTGATGTAGTTAAACTTTTTCCAGCCCAGTGAAGCACCCCAACTTCTCTTTCAGGTAATTGTCAGCAATGCAGTAGTAAATATCAACACAAAGCAGATTATTATTATAGATCACCCAGGGAGAACAAAGGGTAAAATATTTAACTGCAGCAGTGTTTGGCTATATTCTGCACAGTGAGAAAACCTGAAGTCATTTTCAAGGTCTACCATTTCTTACTTCTTTTCAGTTGGGTTAAGTTTCTAAGCTCTCTAAATCTGTTTTCTGTCTAATGAAAAAAAAATAGGATTCCACTGAGTCTCCTATCTACCTACTCCAGGACTTCTGTGAGGATAAAATGAGATGAGGCACATGAAAACGATTCATAAACATTTGGTTACAGTGTGAAATGTTTCCATCTTGCTATAAAGCAAGTCATGTTCCTGGACTGAAGAAACTGCAAGGAGGCTAGTCTCTTGGGAGAGAAAGCTGGGCATTGCTATGTGACGTCATTACCCAGACAGTCAGACCCTTAGCATATTAGCCTTTTATATATATAGATATCTTTGCTGTGTAGAGTAATCATGGTCATAGGCCCTTGCTTTTCATCACTTTGAATATTTCTTGCCACTCCTCTGGCCTTGTAGGTAATTAACTGCTTTTCTCTTTTAAGAGTCTCTCTTGATCTTTAACCTTTGACATTTTAATTGTGATGTGTGTTTGTGTAGGCCTCTTTGGGTTCCTCTTGTTTGGGACTCACTGTGCTTCCTGGACTTGTAAATCTATTTCTTTCACTAGGTGAAGGAAGTTTTCTGTCATTGTTTTTTCAAGTAAGTTTTTGATTTCTTGCTCCTTCTCTTCTCCTTCTGCTACTCATATGATGCTAATGTTCATACACTTGAATTTATCCCAGAGACTCCTTATATCATCTTCAGATTTTTGGATTCTTTTATTCCTTTTGTTGTTCTGATTGGGTGTTTTTGATTCCTTATATTTCAAATTCTTGATTTTATTCTCATCCTTCTCTACTCTACTGTTGGCCCCTGTAAATTATCCTTTATTTCAGTTAGTGTATGCTTCATTCTTAACTGGTCCTTTTTTATGTTGTTGATGTTCTCACTAATTTCTTTGAAATTCTCATTAAGTTCCTTGAAGTTCTCAGTAAGTTCCTTGTGGAACCTTATAAACCATTGTTTGGAACTCTGTGTCTGATAGTTTTCTTGTTTCCATTTCATTTAGGTGTGTGTGTTTTTATGGAAATTTCTCCTGTTCTTTTATTTGTGACATGTTTCTTCTTCTGTTTCCCATCTTGGCTGCTTCCTTATGTTTGGTTCTATTTATTAGGTAGATCTGCTAGGTCTCGAGACTTGCTAGAGTCACCTTATGTAGTAGGTGTCTTGTGGGGCCCAATGGCACAGCCTCCTCAGTACCCTGAGTTGGACACTACAATTGAGCTCCTGTGTGAACTGTGTGCACTGTCCTATTATAGTGGAGGCTTGACTGATATTGGCATCACTAGGAGGTATTGACGCCCAGGCTAATCTGTTGCAATGTCACCCCAATAAATTCAATTAAAAAGTTTTAAAAAGTAATTATAAGGGGTTCCAGATAAACTTTTTAAAAGATCTTTATTGTTAAAAGTATTACATATGTCCCCTTTCTCCCCACCATTGTCCTCTCCCAGCCTGCCCCTCCATCCAGCCCCAGCCTTCACCCTCCCCCATTGTCTGTTATGCTTATATGCATACAAGCTCTTTGGTTGATCTCTTATCCACATACACACCCCACACCCAGTCCACCCTCCTCCACTTTCCCAATGAGTTTTGATGGTCAATTAGATCAGTGTTTCCCAAACTTTTGACATATGTGTACCCCTTCTATAATTTTTGTAACACTTAGTACCCCTCGTACTAATGAGAATGTAGAATTAGGCACACCTAAGCATGGTACAGTGCATATCCCCACCGAACTCCGGTGCAACACGTACCCTCACCAAACTCTTCCCATACCCCTGGGGGTACGCGTACCACACTTTGGGAAACACTATTTAGATGATTCTGTGTCTCTGGATCTATTTTTGTTCATCAGTTTATGTTGTTCATTATATTCCACAAATGAGTGAGATCATGTGAAACTTATCTTTCTTTGATTGCCTTGTTTCACTTAGCATAATGCTCTCCAGCTCTATCCATGCTATTGCAAATGGTAAGAGTACCTTTGTTTTCACAGCTGTGTAGTATTCTATTGTGTAGATGTACCACCATTTTTTAATACACTCATATGCTGATGGGCACTTAGTCTGTTTCCCAATATTAGCTATTATAAATTGTGCTGCTATGGACATAGGGGTGCATATATTCTTTTGGATTGGTGTTTCTGATTTTTTTGATATTTCCTAGAAGTGAGATTACTGGGTCAAATAAAACTTCCATTTTTAACTTTTTAAGGACACTTCATACTGTTTTCCACAGAGGCTGCACCAGTCTGCATTCCCACCAGAAGTATACTAGGGTTCCCTTTCTCCACATCCTCTCCAGCACTTGTCATTTGTTAATTTGTTGATGATAGCCACTCTGACTGGTGTGAGGTGATACCTCATTGTTTGATTTGTATCTCTCAGATGTTTAGTGATTTTTAGCATTTTTTCATGTTGTTTTATTTATTTTTTTAAATTGAAACAATATGAGTATAACTGTATTAATATAAAGAGATACAAATAATAAAATAATGTTATAATTTTTAACATTGCAAATAGAATTATATTTAAATAATTAGAAATTTCTTCTATCTCCTTCACATATTTATGTATCATATAAATATTTTCACAATTATAAAGTAATTATCTAAATAAAACAAACTTTGATATCTCAAAAGGGTTGCTGCTGTCAGGATGAAAAATGTTTTCCCAGATACTTGCACTCCTTGGTGCCAGGAGTTGTATGTCCTCAGTACTCAGCTTCAGTTTGAAATTTAAAGAAATTGGCATTTCTTCTCATACATACTGAGAAAGTACCCACTTGTGGTCATCTTAGTTATTGGAACTGAGCTGGTGCCATCCTATTATATATAATAAAAGACTAATATGCTAATTGTCTGGCCAGCTGTTCAACCAATCAAAGCATAATATGCTAATGATATGCTAAGGCCGTTCAACTGCTCGCTATGATGTCACCAGGGGGCAGACAGTTTACCAGTTGCTATGATGTGCACTGACCATCAGGGGGCAGATGCTCCAACCAGTAGGTTAGCTTGCTGCTGGGGTCCACCTGATCAGGACTGAGCGAGATTGGCTGGACATGCCCTGGAGCCCTCCTGGGATCTCGCCCCAGCTGACAACCTCCCGGGTCCCTCCACAGCCTCTATCAAGCACTGGTGGGGTCCCTCAGCCTGGCCTGCACCCTCTTGCAATCCGGGACCCTTTCAGGGATGTTGGAGAGCCAGTTTTGGCCCAATCCCACAGGTCAGGCCCAAGAACCTGGGTGCACAAATTCATGCACTGGGTCTCTAGTAAGTCTCATAATCAGCCTCTCAAAACAAAATAGATTAAATAATCATAAATTTGTTATGAATAATTTTATGTCTATTACCCCAAAACCTTTCAAATACATATAAAACAACTACCCTTAACAATATTGTTACGAGACAGTGAGAAAATGTCCAGGGAAGGAGGAATAGGGAAATTGAGACAAGAAAATTTTTAAAAAGCAAAACAGTTTAGACAGTTTGTAGCAAATTTGCAGCAAAACCTTATTTTGAGAACAAATGGTTAATACCTCTCCTCACTAACCAAAGAATTCAGAAAAGAAGGGGGATATTTAATGCCTCTTTTCCCTAACCAGAGAATAGAAAGTGTAAATCACCCTGGAACTGCTAAGGCAGGAGAGAGGAGGAGGAAATAAAAGGAGAGTTTATTTCACCAAATAAACAAAGTCAGCTGTTTTGGAAAAGGAGAAAGTTTTTATCTCATGGTTTAAACAGAGAAGCCAGCAGTCTCAGTACTGGTTAAAGATAAAATTAGCAGATGCTTCTCATAAATTCTGGGAAACCATACAAAGTAAAAGGGAGTCTTTGAGAGTTAAGTTGTACCAAGATATACAGCAGAGGAATTTTAAAACCTATAAACAAAGAAGTATAAAAAGCCAAATTTTGACCACCCAGCACTTCTCAGACTACCTGGGAAGTCTATCTCTGTTTCATATGCAAGATGTATTATGATGTATTTGCTTGCCTTACTTTTTTAATAAATGTATTTGCTTTATTTATTAATTTAATAAGTTGGCTTTACTACAACACAATCATTTGTGGTCACTCATTTGAATTCTTTCCTATGAGATTGACATGAACCAGGAGGAGACAGCCCTCACCTTTCAATTCAGGAGGCTAAGAACACGTTTTCTGGTGTTTCTGGTGCCTATCCTATTTAATAAAAAAAATAATATACAAATTAACCACCACTCTGCTACACCCAACAGCCATGCCCACCAGTCAATTAGGAGCAAGTATGCAAATTAACTCAACCAAGATGGCTGCAGCCATGGAGCAAGCAGGGGGCTTGGGTTTCCCCAGCAATGGAGGAAACCAAGCTTTCCACACACCCTGGCCAGCCCAAGCTTCCACTCAAGGCTACAAAGTTTCAATTATAGAAGATAAATAAATCCAACAAAAATGGCAGCAACCATGGAGCTGGAGAGAGCAGGTGGCTTGGGCTGCCTCCTGCAATGGAGAAAGTCAAGTTCCTGAAGCCCTGGCCTGCCTTGGCCTCTGCTACAAAGTTTCAAGTATAGAAGATAAATAAATCCCATCAAAAATTGCTGTGTCTACGGAGCAAGCAAGAGGCTTGGCTCTGATCAAGGCTACAAAGTTTCAATTATAGAAGATAAATAAATCCATATACCAGGGCCTCCATTTGGGTTGCCAAGGGGGTGTGAGGGAAGGCACATGGCTGGCCTGCAAACCACCACAGGCCCCTTTCCCAGGCCACCCCATACCCCAAGGGAACCCAATCCTGATCTGGGATACCCTTCAGGGCAAACCAGCTGGCCTCCTTCCATGTACCAGGCCTCTATCCTATCTAATAAGAGAGTAATATGCAAATTAACCATCACTCCAACACACAAGATGGCTGCCCCCATGTGGTCAAAAATGACTGACCCCATGTGGACACAAGATGGCTGCCACAAGATGGCAAGCAGGGGAGGCCAGTTGGGAAGGACCAGGCTTGCAAGGGAGGGCAGTTGTGGGCAATCAGGCTGGCAAAGGAGAGAAGTTGGGGGAGACCAGGCCTGCAGGAAAGGGCAGTTGGGGGAGACCCAGGCCTACAGGAAAGAGCAGTTGGAGGGACCAGGCCTGCAGCGGAGGGCAGTTAGGGGCAAACAGACTGGCAGGTGAGCAGTTAAGCATCAATCAGGCTGGAAGGGGGAGGTGATCAGGCTGGCAGGCAGAAGCAGTTAGGGGCAATCAGGAAGGTAGGCAGGTGAGTAGTTGGGAACCAACAGTCCTAGATTGTGAGAGGGATCCCAGATTGGAGAGGATGGAGGCTGGGCTGAGGGACACACACCCCCTGTGCACAAATTTCATGCACTGGGCCTCTAGTAACAATATAATTGAAAAATAATGATGATTCCTACTGGTATCCCCTTTGGCTAACATAAATAATTGAAAACAATCCAGTATTATTTTCAATACCTTTGAATTTCTATAATCTTAATCATTTATCAATCATAGCATTAGGAAGTACACAATTAAAAATCCCAACCTTCTCCAATTTCTTCCTTTACTTTCCTTCAAAGTCATCATTAACTTTTAAGGCTTCAAGTCCTTGCAAATACAAAGTCTTCTCATAGAGTTTTTCACTCTAGCCAAGGGAATCATACATTTATCACAATTCCTTTGATCTTTTACTTCCCACTGAAGTGCCCTTGACCAGAATCAAACCCAGGACCCTTTAGTCTGGAGGCTAACACTCTATTCACTGAGCCAAACCAACAAGGGCCCCACTGAAATTCTTAATCAGTATATTTTCAGTAGTCAGGCATTGCTAATCTTTATATCTTACTAGAGGCCCAGTGCACAGGGTGGGGGGGGAGGGTGTCCCTCACCCCGGCCTTTACCCTCTCCAATCTGGGACCCATCGGGGAATGTCCAACTACTACTGGCAGTTGGACATCTCGCTCACAATCTGGGACCACTGGCTCCTAACTGCCTCTGCTTGCCTGCCTGATCACCCCCTAACTGCTCCCTTGCTGGCCTGATCACCCCCAACTGCCCTCTCCTGCCAACCTCATTGCCCCCTAACTACTTGCTCCCCCACACTGGCCTTATCTCACTCCTAACTGCTTGTTCCGCTGCCAACCTGATCACCCCTATCTGCTTTCTCCCCTGCTGGCCTGATCTCCCCTAACCACCTCTGCCTCAACCCCCACCACCGTGGCTTTGTCCATAAAAAAGTCAGACGTCTGGAAGATGTCCAATTGATCTGGTCTGATTAGCATACTAGTTGGAGAGACATCCTTTTATTAATATAGACTAGAGGCCCGGTGCATGAAATTCACCAATGTCCCTCAGCCCTACACCCTCTCCAATCTCGGATCTGCACCCTCTCCAACCTGGGACCCCTAGAAGGATGTCCGACTGCCGGTTTAGGTCCCAACCCAAAAGGATCGGTCCTAAATCGGCAGTCAGACATCCTTCTCATAATCCGGGACTGTTGGCTCTTAACCACTCAACTGTGTGCCTGGTTGACTGTCCTAAGTGCTTATGCCTGCCAGCCTGCTGCCCCCTAAACACTCCCCTGCCAGCCTGAGCACCCCCAACTGCCCTCCACTGCTGTCCTGATGGGCCCCAACTGCCCTCCCCTGCTGGCCTGGTTACCACTAAAAGCCTTCCCCTTCTGGCCTCATCACACCCAACTGCCCTCCCCTGCCGGCCATCTTGTGGTGGCCATCTTGTGATGACATGAGGGCAGCCAATTTGTGGCAACCATCTTGTGATGGCCATCTTGTGATGATGTCGTGCGAGGGAGTGATGACACATAGGCTTTTATTATATAGGTTAATTATCATGTGAAACAAATGAGAAACAATTTCATATTCCAACAGTAAAATCATATATGATAAAAATAGAGTAAGAGTAGAAAACAATGACAGTATTTGTGAGAAACTGACAAAAGTTACTAACCCACCAATTTTGAAGATTTCTGGTATGAATTTGCAGAAATTCAGATATCAAAAAAATGGAAATTTATTGCTATAATTGGGAAATATAAAGCAAACTTTACTTTAAAACAAATAGAATTTGACATCTAGATGTAGAATTTTCTGTTTTTAGCAGTCCCTGAAGAAATACTAAATTTTTTGAGTTATTCATGCTTCTTTCTGCAATATTTATAATGTTATTAAAATATGTATGAGCATGCCATATTCTAAGCTATTCATCAATCATTTCCTCCTTCTTAGATGGGGCACCTAAACATGAAGCACATAATGGAGCCAGGAAGAAAGACTCCAAGAAAACTATCTTAAAATTACCAAGTTGGGAAGGTAGTAAGTTTGTAAGAAGAAAGGAAATCAAAGAAGTTCACTTTTGTTTTTGATTATCCTATATAATATTGTAAAAGCCCAATATGCTAATTGTCCAGGCCTCCACTCATCCATTCAACCAATCAAAGAGTAATATGCTAATGATATGCTAAGGCCACTCAACCGCTCACTAAAATATGCACTGACCACTAGGGAAAACCAGTCACTATGACATGCACTGACCACCAGGGGACAGACACTTGGACTGGTAGGTTAGCTTGCTGCTGGGAATCAGGAATGAGTGAGATGGGCCAGACATGCCCTGGAGCCCTCCCATAGTCCTTCCGCAGCTGGCCAACCCCCCATACTTCCCTGGCCCCAATCATGCCAGGTGCAGTCCCTTGGCCTGGCCTGTGCCCTCTTGCAATCCAGGACTGCTCAGGGGATCTCAGAGAACCGGTTTCAGTCCGATGGCAGAATGACCAGTCGCTGTGATGTGCACTGACCACCAGGAAGCAGATGCTCAATTCAGGAGCTGCCTCCTGGTGGTCAGTGTGCTTCCACAGTGGGAGCACTGCTCAGCCAGAAGCTGAACTCAAGGCTGGCAAGCACAGCAGCAGTGGCAGGAGCCTGTCCCGCCTCCATGGCAGCACTAAAGATGTCCTACAGTCAGCTTAGGGAGTGGGCCTAAGCCATCAGTCAGACATCCCCCAAGGTATCAGGACCACGAGAGGGTGCAGGATGGGCTGAGGAACCCCCTGGAGTGTACAAATTTTGTGTACCAGGCCTCTAGTTGAAAGATAAAATCATGAATAAAAAGTAAAACTTTTTTGGCCCTGGCCAGTTTTTCTCGGTGGTTGGAGCATCCAACCATGGACAGAAGAGTTTCAGGTTTGATCCCTGGCCAGGATCAAGGGCATATATATACCTTGGTTCCAGGCTCAATCCCCAGTCCAATTATGATGTATGGGGGAAGTAACCAATTGGCATGTCTCTTTCACATGCATGTTTCTCTCTCCTACGACCCACCCTCCTCCCTTCCCTCTACTCTCACTAATAAATAAATAAATAAATAAATAAATAAATAAATAAATAAATAAAAATGGAAAAAATATCCTTGGATGAGGATTAAAAATAAATGCATAAATAAATAAATAAATAAATAAATAAATAAATAAATAAATAATATATCTCTCCTGTACCATGTTCCAACTCTCTGATTCAATCATTAAATGTCCAGCTCACCTGGCTCAGCATGTCCCTGAGCAGCTCTACAATATGTAATAAGAACACCGTGGCTGCTACTATGTCAGAATCCAAAATCTTTTCAATGCAGTTCTCTTCGTGGTGTCTCACATAGTTTGTGTTCAGCTCCTCATGCAGTTCCCAGCACTGTGGCACTCACAGCACAGAAGTACTCAGCTGAGTCACTCCAATGAGCAAAGTGTTTCCTCAGGTTGAAGGACGACTCGTTCCTCCTAAATTCAGCCTCAAAATTCTTAATGCCTTTAACCAAGGTGTCCCCTGAAAGGTACTTGAGTAGAAGCTGGAGGCCTTGGCTGCGGTCTTGGACATACCAGAAGAGATAAACAACTCCAGTGTAAGAATACTCGCACCTCAGCTCCAGTGAGGCTCCTTCAGAAACACTGATGTGGTTGTCAGGCTGGGTCACTGACTGGGCTCTGGCGTCTCCTGCAAAAATCAATGTTATATCAGTTAAAGCAGTACAGATTTTGCTATGAAACATATTTCTAGACAGAATCAATAGACCTACAGACCATTGTGAAAGTTTACTCACTCAAGACAAATATCCCCAGTATTGTAATAAACAATGGGAACATGGCTGAGCAGTAGAAATGCTCTGGGCTCCTTTCTGGAAAATCTCTGAGCAGGCAGGAAAGTGGCTACAGAAACCAAGTGCTTGGAAGTAGGAGCTTTACGAAAGGGTAGGCTGAGCAAGTTTCTTGCTTAGATAAAAATACAAAACCTGCTGAAATGAGCCTGTGGCTTTCTACTGTATAATTTCAGTCGCCTGCCCTGTCTGCAAAGAACTCAGCCAGCTACAGGGAGGAGGAGCTGAGCAGACACTAGTTCACAGGATTTCTAGTTTGTGCAACATCGCCCTCTGGAGGTTAGGTGGAGAACCAAAGTTCCCTAGAACTAATTTTAGGGCTTTTTTTTTCTCTCTCTCTCTCTGAGATATATTACAATTTTTACATAATACGTTTCTTCCTTCTCAAATCTGGAATGGTGTATTAGTCCTAGAGTCCTCTATAAATGAGATGTCATATAAAAGTAGATGAAAAAGTTATTCCTGGAAAGTTCAAGAAGATTGAAATCATATCAAGCATCTTCTCAGATCACAGTGGAATGAAATTAGAAATCAACTACATTAAAAACATTCAAAAACATTCAAACACATGGAGGCTACATAACATGTTATTAAACAACTAGAGGCCCTCAGCCCAGCCTGCACCCTCTCACAATCCAGGACACCTCAAGTAGAGTCTCTAGGCCTGGCTGGCAATCAGAGCCTATGAGGGCTTTCCTTTCCCCAGCTGCCAGCAGTTGGCCCTGCCCCTGCTAATGCCACTGCTTGACATCTGTGCCGCCCAGCCTGCCCACCCCTCCCCCAACCACCAGTTGCCTCCCTCTACAGGCAAAAGGCATGGGATGTGATCACTTGGCTGGCCTGGGCCTCCCTCTGAGGGGCCATCACTGCCTGGCCCCGCACACCCACCACAGCATCGCTGGCCGGTGGCCTGAGCCTCCCTCTGCAGGGTGATTATTAGGCAATGGCAGAGCCCCCAACCAATCTCATCGCACCTGCCTTGGCTAGCCTGGCACCAGTGTGTTTCATAGCATGGTCATCTGGAAGGTCATCCAGATCGTCGTTCTGCTGCTTGGTTGTTCAGTTGATCTGCATATTATGCTTTTATTATTATAGATTAATGGGTTTCTAAGGAGATCAAGAAAGAAATAAAATTTTCCTGGAAACAAGTGAAAATAAACACACAAAAACTCTGAGATGCAGCAAAAGCAGTCCTGAGAAGGAAGTTAAAAGCACTACAGGCATACCTCAAAAAACAAGAAAAATAAGCAACAAAGTATTTTTAGTATATTTTTATTGATTTCAGAGAGGAAGGAAGAGAGAAAGAGAGCTGTAGGAACCCCTTTCACGTCCCGCATGATTCAGGGTTCTGGTTTAGGGTTTGGGTTTTGGAGAAGGCCACACACAAATGAAAAAGAGACTTAGAAAAGATTTAATTTGGAAAATGGGGGCCAAGTGGTAGTCCAACTCTAGTGTGAGGATTACTACTTGCTATGACTTTTCCATCCCTTTTATTAAGATTAAAAGTATAGGATACACCCATATCCCCTAGGCAGGAAACTCCAATAAAAGCCAATCAGTGAATTTAGGACTAACAGGTGGGGGTTTCTTTAACTACCAATGTCTAGTAATTATCTCTGACCCTTTGCAGTATTTCCCAAACTTCTCTCATGATGAGAATCACCTGGTGGAGTTGTTAAAATACGGAATCCTGAATCCCAACTAAGACATGCTAAACTAGAATTTTTGGGAGCATATAGGTAAAATTGTATACTTAACTTAGTGCTCTGTCATGGTAAACACTGCTTAGAGCAATTAAGGTTGACTAGCCCTCCGAATTCCCTGTCTACAGCTCTCTATTATTAAAACAATGATCGGCTTCCAGCAGAAAGCTAAAGACATCAATGATGAGAGAAAATCATTGATGGGTAGCCTCAATTTGCAATAGCTAAAATTTGGAAACAGCCTAAGTGCCCATCAGTTGATGGGTGGATTAGAAAACTGTATTACATCTAAACAATGGAATACTATGCTGCTGTGAAAAGGAAAGAACTCTTACCATTTGCAATAGCATGGATGTACCTAGATAGCATTGTACTAAGAAAAATAAGCCAGTTGGAGAAAGATAAATATCACATAATCTAACTCATTTGTGGAATATAATGAACAACATAAACTAGTGAACAAAAATAGATACAAAGACAGAAAAGTATCAAACAGACCATCAAACATCAGAGGGAAGGCCAGGGAGGGTGGGGCTAAAAGATCAAATGACTTGCATATTAGCATAACCCATGGACACAGAGAGTGGGGAATTGAAGGCATGTGCTGGGGGGTGGGAATGGCCAGGGAGAGGTTAATTGGGGAAGGAGGGAAAAGACATATGTAATACTTTCAACAATAAAGAATTTATACAAAAGTAAAAAGAAGTTAGCTGATACCGGTTTGGCTCAGTGGATAGAGTGTCGGCCTGCGGACTGAAAGGTCCCAGGTTCGATTCCGGTCAAGAACATGTACCTTGGTTGTGGGCACATCCCAGGAGGGGTTGTACAAGACAGCTGATTGATGTTTCTCTCTCATCGATGTTTCTAACTCTCTATCCCTCTCTCTTCTTCTCTGTAAAAAAATCAATAAAAATATTTTTTTTTAAGTAAAAAGTTTTTAAAAATTTTCTGGTTCAATACTACTGGCAATGGGATCTGCATATACATTTCTATTATATAAGTGCTTTGGATTGATACTTACGACATGTGCATCAAGTACCTACATTTGAGTCCTGGCTCAGCTACTATCTGTGTAATCATGAGTAAGTGACTCAAACTCTTAGTGCCTCACTCTCTTCATATTCACAATGGGCCTAGTAATTTATAATTTGTAAAAGAATTAAATGACCTAATGTACATTAAAGATTAGAATAGCAGTAACATGCCGAAACCGGTTTGGCTCAATGGATAGAGTGTCTGTCTGCAGACTGAAAGGTCCCAGGTTTGATTCCGGTCAAGGGCTTGTACATTGGTTGCAGGTACATCCCCAGTAGGAGGTGTGCAAGAGGCAGCTGGTCGATGATTCTTTCTCATCGATGTTTCTAGATCTCTATCCCTCTCTCCTCCTCTCTGTAAAAAAATCAATAAAATATATTTTTTTTAAAAAAGAAGAAGAATAGCAGTAACATGGAATAAGGCCTGTATTAGAATTTGAGCCTATTCAGGCAGCAAATTTTGTTTGTTCTCTGTACTGTCTCTTAGATTATTACCTGATACAAATAATTTTTGTTGAATAAATTTGTTTAATGAAAAAATGGCATCTTTTTGGCAGCAATAATAAGTTTTCCTACTTGTTTAGTAATTTAATGAATATCAGATTTTACTGTGATGCAGACACTATTCTAATAGCAGGGAATATAATAATTTTGCTTTGATGTGCATGGAGAAAACTGCCCTTTGCCTGCCGTGTAATTTCTCCATAAAGAAAATGAGACACGTTCCCTCTCCTGTTTCCATATGCACGGTTATATGCAACACTCTCTCTACTTCCTCCTTCCTTTCTTGTATTTCTTCTTTTAAGAAACTATTGTTTCTTACGCTAAAGTTTCCACAGAAATGATACCTTCTTGCCACAGCTCGTCAGGGAAACATTTGCTACCTCGTGTGTTATAAGTGTGCTTCTAAATTCAATACTTCCTTGGATGACGTGGGACAAGTTCAGGAGCTACAATTTTATGCAAAGATGAACACATAGACCATTTCCTTTATTCAAGCCTTATACTTTGAAAAATCACATATTTCAACTGTGATTAAGAAACTATGGTGACAGAATGCTTTCAGTCTCACTAGTAAGGCACCTCATACGAGGCATGTTTACTTTTCCTCTGCTCGCAATGTTCTTAGACTTGATGTGGGTGATTTTTTTACCAACAAGAGTGCCCGGGGTAGAGTGTTGGACGACAACAATAGTAGACTAGATCCTAGTCCTTAAACTAGAGTGGATCATGAAGTCAGACCCTCAGTGCTATGCTTCTCCTTGCTACTCAGAGTTTGTGCTCAGCTCCACTGCAGTGTCTGTCACTGTGTCACTCAGCACACAGTAGTACATGGCAGAATCTGACTGGACTGAGGCTTTCTCCAAGTGGAAGGCATTTGGTTGTTTTCGGTATGTGGCTACAAATCCTTTGTTGCTTCCCTTATCATTGACCTTCTCAGCTTTTAGGAGGAGCTGTGGACCTTCTCCGGGATACTGAACATACCAGAAAAGAGTGGGGTACCCTGTGGTTTCATAGGAGCAGTTTACAGTCAGGGGAGCCCCTTCTGAGAGGGTCACTTGGCCTTTTGTTTGGGTCACTGAATTACCACCATTGCTTCTTCCTGGGGAAAAAAAATAATAATAACAATAATGCTACTTTGGGCATGATCTGGGGCTTTACTACTTAAGAAAATTGTGCTAAAACATATACAACATAATGGAACAAAAGACTAACATTTACATAGACTATTACTTACCAAACATTAACAATAACACAATCACTGATCCTGGAAAAGAGTTCATTCTTAGCTTTTCTGGTGTCCTTGGGTTTTGGCTTCTAAGTATAAGAAAAGATTAATGTCAGAATGAAAGGATGAATGTGAGCTCAGAATTTAAGCAGGAAATGTACATGTATTGAGAAGATCCACCCCCTTGTGGACAAGTTACTAAACTGGCAGGCATGTTAATCTCCTCAAAAGTCAGTCTTATACTTTCACCTCTGGCATTTTTTTAATGACACCTGTTAACTGTCAAGATGGTCCTTTGTAAATCGAAAGAATGCTTAGTATTTTTTCATAAGCTTATTTTTTTTCCCAGTACAACGCCTGACTTGGAAGCTTTATGCCATATTTTTGTGAGGTGTTCAATTTTACTTATTCTTATTAAGCCATTTTTAGCCTCCTTCTGATTCACAGAAGTATTACATAAGCAATTTTTTAAATAAAAATCAGAGGAATATCAATAACATGTATTTAATCATTAGTAGATAATTCAGGAAGTTAGAAGAAACTTTTTTCCCTACAAATAAACAATATTGGACACTTTGCAGCAGTGGTCAAAAAATATTTCTTACTCAGTTGGCATGGCTCAGTAGTTGAGCATCGAATTGTGAACCAGGAGGTCACGGTTCAATTCCTGGTCAGGGCACATGCCTGGGTTGCAAGCTCAATCCTCAGTAGGAGGCATGCAGAATGATTCTTTCTCATCATTGATATTTCCCTCTCTCTCTCCCTCTCCCTTCATCTCTGAAATAAATACAAATATATTTTTAAATGCTAAAAGTTCACAAGACAAACTTAGAAAAAAGTATGCCTTTTATCTGTTAAGCTTTACTAAGCTTCACTGGTGTATCTTTGAACAAGGACATCTTTCCCAGGGTGCCTCTTGGAAGACTCACTCTCCATGAATTCAGAAAAGGAGATGACATGGTCCTGCATCAAAGTGTAGATAGTAACAAGCTTCAGGCATGGATAGAACATTTGGGTCCAGATACTGTTTAGGTTCATAATCACTTATTTCTCTTCCTTTCCCTTCTACCCCATGTCTAATCTCTGTGAGCAGATGGTGTCTTCCTCCTTTTACCTATGTTGTTGTGTTTTTTTGTTTGTGTGTGTGTGTGTGTGTGTGTGTGTGTGTGTGTGTGTGTGTTTTGGGGGTGGTTAATGGGAGCATTCCTCTAACCCTGTGGTCATATGCGTTCTTTGACCCCTTGAGTTTTTAGCAAAGGCTAGTTAATAACCATGTACCTGCCTATATAGTTTAAGTTTAAAAATTTGGCTCTCAAAAGAAATTGCAATCGTTGTACTGTTGATGTTTGGCTCTGTTGACTAATGAGTTTCCCAACCACTGCTCTAACCTTCTCAACCTAAAGTCAGAGTAGAAATAAACAGAGTGAGCCTGGCCAGTGTTGCTCAGCTCAATGGTTGAACATCTACCCATTAACCAGGAGGTCGGGGCAAATGTCTGGGTTGCGCCATTGAACAGGAGGCAGCCAATTAATGGTTCTCTCTCATCATTGATGTTTCTATCTCTCCATCTTCCTTTCTCTCTCTGAAATCAATTTAAAAAAAAAAAAAACATTTGAAAAAAAGAAATAAACCGAGTGAACCGTCTCACTATCCATGATATCCTTACATTTTCAAGGCAAACTTGTCCATTGTGTTACAGCAATACTTCATTCCTCTGAGGGAATCTATCATCCACACCATGAGCTCAAAAGAACATAAATGTCATTGATGAATTGTAGCAGTAGATTTTTTAAAATCATTTTTTATTTTTCAATTACAGTTGACATATAATATTTTTATGGCATACTCCTCAGTGATTAAACATGATATAACTTTCTAAGAGATCATCCCAATAATTCTATACCCATCTGACAACATACTTATTTATTAGACTACTAGAGGCCTAATGCATGAAATTTGTGCACTGGGAGGGAGTCCCTCAGCCTGGCCTGCACCCTCTCACAGTCCAGAACCCCTCAGGAGGTGTCTGCCTGCCAGCTTGGGAAACAAGCCTAAGCCAACAGTTGGAAATGCCTCTCACTGGCTGGGACCCCTCGCTCCTTACCAGCACCTGTTCAATGCTCCTTACCACTCAGCTTGCTGCTCCTTAGCGCCGCCACAGAGGCAGGAGAGGCTCCTGCCCCCACTACTGCGTTCACCAGCCATGAGCCCTATCTTTCTGTGTAGTTGTCTGTGGGCCAACTGCTCTCTTCCTTCTGATTTAAGGTGAGCAGCATGAGAGGGCAGAGCGTACTGTCATGGAACGCAGAGGGCTGCCAGAGCTAAGGGTAGTGGCCAGGTCCATAGGGTGAGAGGTGGAAATAGAGGACACTATCTCACCCAATTGTGGGGTAGGCTGGCCGGCCTTCATTGCCTGACCCACACACGGAGGGACCGAGCAGGGTGTGTGCCTCACCATTCTCCATCCTTCCATCTGTGACACCTATCACCCAAAGTAAGTTCAGCTCAATCCCTGAATGTGAAGGGGCATGTGGGGCATGGGGGAAAGGAGGATCCACTCTAGTGCCCCTGAATCCCAGTGACAGGAACTGGACCACAAGATCTGGTCTCAAGATGGTGGCCACAGAACGTAGATCTATTTCAAGAAAAGTTGGGAATGCAGACTTTCATATGAGCCCCTCTTCCAAAAGGTGGCAGCTTATTCACATTGTGACAAAGACACCTTCAGGAGTAACATAAATGGGTAAAGTCAGGGCCAAACTGGGCCATTTCCTCCCAATCTCTCTGAGGCACATGGACAGAACCAAGTCTCAGCTCTTAGCAAGACACTTCCGGGGGTTTTTTAAGCCTAAAGGACAATTGTCTGTCTCCATTCTTGTTCTTTGGGATTTTTTCATTATTGAATAAAAGGATATGCACATTGGGGCAATACTCTCAAGATATAATATTCCAGTTGCACCCATGTGACAACTACAGTGCCCCTCAGAGGGAGGGATCTGACAGCTGGGAAGTAGGGAATTCTGAAAACCAAAGCAAAGGTTCAGAACACAGAAGAAGCCCTGGTGTTCTGCTGAGAAACTTGGACTCCTTCCTCTGCGGTCACACAACTGTCACACACTAGACAGTCAGAAATATCTTTGCATCAGCCAAATTATGTAACTCTCCCTTCTCTTCATTCTTCTGAGCTGGATTCCAGATGTTGATTACAGCATTCTCTTGGTCATCATTTTTGTTGTTGTTGTTGTTTTGTTGTTGTTGTTTTGTTTTTCCAAAACATTATAAAGTTTATATGAATACTAGAGGCCTGCTGCACAAAATTAATGCACGGTGGGGGAGGGGGGCATCTCTCAGCGCAGCCTGCACCCTCTCCAACCTGGGATCCCTCTGACAACCCAGGACTGCTGGCTCCCAACTGCTCGCCTGCCTGCCTTCCTGATTGCCCCTAACCGCTTCTGCCTGCCAGCCTGATCACCCCCTAACTACTCCCTTGCCAGCCTGATTGATGCCTAACTACTCCCCTGCCAACCTGTTTGCCCCTACCTGCCCTCCCCTGCAGGCCTGGTCACCCCAACTGCCCTTCCCTGCAGGCCCTGTCACCCCTAACTTCCCTCCTCTCCCAGCCTTGTCACCCCTCACTGCCTGCTGGCCTGATTGCCCCCAACTAACTCCCTTGCAGGCCTGGTCCCTCCCAAATGCCCTCCCTTGCTGGCCATCTTGTGGTGGCCATCTTGTAACCACATAGGGGCAGCATCTTTGAGCACATGGGGGCAGCCATCTTGTGTGTTGGAGTGATGGTCAATCTGCATATTACTCTTTTATTAGATAGGATGGAGGCCTGAAGCATAGGTGGGGGCCAATCAGCTGGTTTGCCCTGAAAGGTGTCTCAGATCAGGATGGGGGTTCCCTTGAGGTGTGGGGCAGCCTGGGCAAGAGGCCTGTGGTGGTTTTCAAATTGGAGATATTTGCAAACAATAGCTCTGACAAGGGATTAAATTTAAAAGTTTTATGCTTATATTAATACCTCACCTTGAGCTTTAAGATGTGTTACATAATTCTTAGTAATTGTTCAACAAGTGCTTTTGAAAGTGTGTGAAATAAATCATGCAAGAAATTTGCTTTGTCACTAAGATGAAGATTGAGACCCTGATATCATGCACCTATGACTACCATTTCACAATTAATATATTTTTTAAAAAATTCTGCTTTCTGATCGTATCCCCACTTCTCTTATCTAAGGTCTTCTGTTTGTAATAACAATCCTCCATTGCCTAAAGCTGGAGCTGTCATCATTCCATCTGCTTAGATATTTGTAATGAGTTCTCAGTAATGCCCACTGACTATAATAAAAGAAAATTTTAGTAATATCTGGATTAGAAGAGTATGAGAACCTGGATGGTTTGGCTCTGTGGATAGAGAGCCTGCAGACTGAAGGGTCTAGGGTTCAGTTCCAGTCATACCTAGGTTGCAGGCTCCTCTCCGACCCAGGCCCTGATGATGGCATGCAGGAGGCAACCAATCGATGTGTTTCTTTCACATCAATGTTTCTCTCTGTCTTTCCCTCTCTCTTCCACTCCCTTTAAAATCAATGGGGAAATATCCTCAGGTAAGAATTACAAAAGAAAAAAAGAATATGCGGAGCTTAAGATTCTTTTTTTTGTCCATAGTGGCTTTCAGTTCTTATTCTGGGTTATTTTATTGTCAATTTGGTTGTGTATGAAACTATAAGTCCCCTTTTTTTAATGGCTTTAAGTACAAAAGTGAATTTTCACAAGATGTGGGAAGCAGATAGGAAGCAGTAGCCATTACCTTCTAAAGATCATTGTTAGTTAATGATGGCAAAAAGCAAACACTGTGCTGTTGGTTCCATTTTGCTCTTGCTCTTCCCTGCTGAAAACTATCAACTACTAACCAACACCACAGGACATAAAATTATCATTAACAAAATACCTATCAAATGCTAAAGTTATCACATAAACTACTGTAACAACTTCTACCTGAATCCCATGCTGATTTAACACAAGTAATTAGCCACAGTCTTGCTGCAACCTGTCAGGACTTAGCACCATCCCACTTACCTCTAATACTGGGATTGTTGTTGCATTTGGACCATGAATAATTTAATTCCAGATTCGCATTCTATTTTCTTGTTAAGACCACTTCTGTACCAAAATCCTTAGATTGAGTTTCACCAGAGCTAACCTTGAAAAGGAGATTTGAGTGCAAGTATTCAATAGTTTATTTGGGAAATGCAAGAAACACGGGTAGGGAAGAGGAGATGGGACACAGAGAGTATCAAGTACATGAATGTGAAGAAAGGGGAATCCTTTTATGCTGCTGAGGACTTGAAACTGGTAAGAACATTTTTCAAGGTAAATATTAGAATAGCAGTAAGTTTTTTAAAATATAAATCATATAGCCCAGCAGTACCACTTCTAGGTATATGACATAGAACATTCTGCACCTCTATCTAAGGAAACATGTCTAATTCCACTTCTTATAGAATTTTTATGGTAATAAAAATTTCAAACCACCCCTGAGTAAAGGATTAACAAGATCCTTTCCCCTAAATGAGAAATTTTTATTCACTTTCTACCTTTTTTCATCTGGAAATCTGAAAAATGTGGAATATCAGATGCATTACAGATAACATTGCTATGGCCAAATGGTCTCTTTCTGGTAAATTACGTCTAGACGGTAAGTAAATTATGACTGCTTGGTAGGAAGCCACAGCTTTGGGGCACTGATTTTATAACTGTTGCGGAAGATATTGGTTCCTTTTGGAGCATGAGGCTTCTAAGTCTGAATGGATTATTTGGTCTTATTTCCTCACACCTGAGCACTTGATAAGGGAGAAGGGGAGGGGGACAAATAAAATAGTCCTTGAACTCTTATGTAGACAGCTGAAGGAATTCCCCTTAAAAACACTCCTGCCATGAGGGAAGCCAAAACTTATGTGGCCTATTAAGCTTTGTAAATGATTGTCCAGATGAGCTTAAGATCATCACTGATGATTTTTGCAATATACAAATGTTCATCAAAAAGGAACATATACGAACTGCGAACTGAGGGGTCCCGGGTTCTATTCCGGTCAAGGGCATGTACCTTGGTTGCAGGCACATCCCCAGTAGGAGGTGGGCAGGAGGCAGCTGATTGATGTTTCTCTCCCATCCGTGTTTCTAGCTCTCTATCCCTCTCCCTTAATTCTCTGTGAAAAATCAATAAAATATATATATATTTTTTAAAGGGACATATATTTTAAGATGGGATACTACATAGCTGTTAAAGTAATAAAATATATCTATATGCATAAGTTTTTCTTTTTCTCAAAAATACTTTTAATGAAAAATACAAGTTTTACAATTGCACATACAGTGGGATCGCATTCATGTAAATTTTAAAAACACATCACTACACATTTTTTAGCACAAAAAAAACATATGTATCAGCAATATAAAACATGGATGTGAGAAACAAGTTTGTCTTGGGAAAGAGAGAAATTGAGAAGAAAAATAAAAATGTTTTATTTCCTTTTAAAAAGTTGAAACTTTATAATTAGAGATAACCATATCTATTTTTTAAATATATTTTATTTATTTTTTACAGAGAGGAAGGGTGAGAGATAGAGAGTTAGAAACATTGATGAGAAACATCGATCAGCTGCCTCCTGCACAACCCCCACTGGGGATGTGCCCGCAACCAAGGTACAGGCCCTGGGACCTTTCAGTTTGCAGGCTGATGCTCTACCCACTGAGCCAAACTGGTTTTGGAGAACTATATCTATTAATATGAAAGATATAGATAATATGTTTTCAAAATATGTTGCCATTTTTTCACATAGCAAATATAATTATGTTCAAGTAACTAAGGGTTTCATTTTTCTCCTTAATATATTATGTATTATGTGAAAGTTTTTCACAATGATAGAATAATTATATAAATGAAACAAACTTTGATATCTCAGGCAAGGTTGCGACTGTCAAATATGGAAAGTACTTGAGGTCCTTAGTACCACAAGTTATATCTCCTCTGTCGTCAACCTCAGTTTGGAATTGAAAGTAATTGGTGAATTTATAGTCAAGATGGGAGGATAGATAAACCTGGTACTTGCCCTCCCACAACCACATCAAAATTACAACTAAACTATAGAACAACCATTATTCAGAACTGCCTGAAATCTCACTAAATGGAAGTCCTATAACTAGGGAATCTTATCTAATAAAAGAGTAATATGCAAATTGACCATCACTCCAAAACACAAGATGGCCACCCCCATGTGGACACAAGATGGCCAGCAGAGGAGGGCAGTTGGGAGAGACCAGGCCTACAGAGGAGGACAATTTGGGGAGCGGGGGGTGATCAGTCTGGCAGGGGAGGGCAGTTAGGGGTGATCAGATCAACAGGGGAGCAGTTAGGGGCAATCAGGCCATCAGAGGAGAGCAGTTAGGGGGCAATTAGGCTGGCAGGAGAGCAGTTGGGGGGGAGGGGGGCAATCAGGCCAGGAGGGGAGGAGTTAGGGGCGATCAAGCTGGCAGAGGAGGGCAGTTAGGGGTGATCAGGCCAGCAGGCAGAGGCAGTTATGGGAAATCAGGCAGGCAGGCAGAGGTGGTTAGGAGCAATAAGATAGGCAGGCAGGTGAACAGTTAGGATCTAGTGGTCCTGTATTGCAAAAGGGATATCTAACTGCCAGTTTAGGCCCAATCCCAAGGGGTCCCAGATTGGAGAGGATGCAGGCACAGCTGAGAGACCCCTTCTTCCCCCGTGTATGAATTTCGTGCACCAGGCCTCCAGTCCTATATAATAAAAGCCTCATATGCTAAGTGTTCGGTCCCCCAGTTATCCGGTCATCCATTCAACCAATCAAAGCATAATATGCTAATGATATGCTAAGGCCACTCAACCGCTTGCTATAACGAGCACTGACCACCAGGGGGAAGATGTTCCAACCAGTAGCTTAGCTTGCTGCTGGAGTCTGGCCAATCAGGACTGAGCCACACAGGGCGGACATGCCCTGGAGCCCTCCTGCAGTCCCTCCCCAGCTGGCCAACTTTCTGCATCCCTCCTGGGCCTGGTGATTATGCACCAGTGGGGTTCCCTTGGCCTGGCCTACACCCTCGTGCAATATGGGACCCCTCCGGGGATGTCAATGAGCTCATTTGGGGTTGATCCCACTCAACGTAGGATCTGCCCCCTAGTGGTAAGTGCACTCCCACTGGAAGTGCACGCCACTCAGCCAGAAGACGGGCTCACGGCTGGTGAAAGCAGTGGCGGTGGTGGGAGCCTCTCCTGCCTCCACAGCAGCACTAAGGATGTCCAACTGCCAGTTTAGGCCCACTCCACTTGAACATCCCCCGAGGGCTCCCGGGCTGCAAGAGGCCAGGCTGAGGTACACCCCCACACACACAAAGGCCTCTAGTATTCGAATTACTAGGTGTGATATTTGATTGGTATGAGATTTATGAGGATGATCACTTAGTACATTAAGAAATGTAGAATCACTGCAGTGATATAATTTAATAATGTATGTCAATGCTAATTAAAAAATAAAAATTATCTAATGAAAAAAAGTAAAATAATTTGAAAAAGTGAAATTGGCATTTCTTCTTCTGATACATACTTAGAAAATACCCACTTATGATCATTTTGGGTTATGGAATTCAGTTGGTGACTATAAGTGTCATAAACTTAATCAGCTTCTCAAAAATAAAACATTAAATTAACAATAATTATTATGAATGTTTTTATGACACCTTCATTTTCAAAAAGCTTTCAAATACATATAACACAAGTAGCTTCATTTTCTAAAAGCTTTCAAATACATATAACATATGATTTGAAAAATAATTCTGATTCCTACTGGTGTCCCCCTTCACTGAGGTAAATCACTAACCACAATACACTATTATTATTCTCTATATCTTTAAATTTCTATAATCTTAATCTCTTAGCCATTACAGCATCAGGATGTATAACTAAAAAGCCCAACCTCCGTCCACTTTCCTTTACTCTCCTTTGAAGTCATTAACTTCCAAGACTTTAGGTACTGTTCTTAATACAAATTCTTGTCATAGAGTTTTTTCATTCTAGTCAAGGAATGATCACATGCCTTCAACATTTTACTTCCCACTGAAATTCTTTTTTATAATGTTCTTTTTTAATTTTTTTATTATTATTTGTTATTATTGTTGTTAATCCTCACCCAAAGATATTTTTTCATTGATTTTTAGGGAGAGTGGAAGACAGGGAAAGACAAAGAGAGAAACATTGGAGTGAGAGAAACACATCGATTGGTTGTCTCCTGCACAAGCCCAGACCAAAGCCTGGCTGGGGTGAAGCCTGCAACCAAGATACATGACCAGAATTGAACCTGGGAGCCTTTGGTCCACAGGCCGATGCTCTATCCACTGAGCCAACTCAGCTAGGGCCCACTGAAATTCTTAATCAGTATATTTTCAAGGGCCAGATTTTGATAGCCTTTACACCTTGCAATTTCAATGCAAAACAGATGAGAAGCAACTTCTGATATTTTAACAGTGAAATTATATGAAAAAAAGAATACAAGTACAAAAGAAACAATGATGGCCTTTGTGAGAAATTGACAAAAGTTACTATCCCACCAATTTTGAAGAGTTCTGGTGTGAATTTACAGAATTTCAGATATCAAAAAATAGGAATCTATTGTTATAATTGGGAAAAAATAAAATGATCTCTAATTTAAAACAAATAGAATTTGACATGTATATTTAGCATCCCCTCTCTTTTTATAGTCCTTGGAGAAATACTAAAAATGTTGAGTTATTCACTCTTCCTTCTGCAATATTGTTAATAAGTTACTAAAATCTGCATAAGCATGGAGTATTCTAAGCTATTCGCCATCCGAATCACGTCCTCCTTCCTAAATGGGGCATCTAAAAATGAAGGAAAATAACCGTCATGGGATGGAGCAGAGAAGATTCCAAGAAAGTATCTTAAAATTACCACGTTGGGAAGGTAGTAAGTTTGTGAGAATGAAGTAAGTCATCCAAAGGACTTCACTTTTGTTTTGAATTATTAAAAGATAAAATGATGAATGAAAAGTAAATTTCTCCAGTACCAAGTCCCAACTCTCAGATCCAATCATTAAACTGTGTCCACCTCATCCTGGCTCAGCACGCCCCTGAGCATCTCTACAATATGTAATAAGAACACCGTGTCTTCTACTATGTCAGAATCCAAAATATTCCCGGTGCAGTTCTCTTCCCTCATGTCTCACAGAGTTTGTGTTCAGCTCCTCATGCAGTTCCCAGCACTGTGGCACTCACAGCACAGAAGTACTCAGCTGAGTCACTCCAATGAGCAAAGTGTTTCCTCAGGTTGAAGGACGACTCATTCTTCCTAAGTTCAGCCTCAAAATTCTTAATGCCTTTAACCAAGGTGTCCCCTGAAAGGTACTTGAGTAGAAGCTGGAGGCCTTGGCTGCGGTCTTGGACATACCAGTAGAAAGACACGGCTCCAGTGTACTTGCACCTCAGCTCCAGTGAGTCTCCTTCAGAAACACTGATGTGGTTGTCAGGCTGGGTCACTGACTGGGCTCTGGCGTCTCCTGCAAAAATCAATATTATATCAGTGAAAGCAGCACAGACTTGACTCTGAAAAGTACTTCTGCTAAAATTCAAACAAGAAAACAGTTACTTCAGTGGAACTAGAGACCATAATAGACTACTACTCACTCGAGGTAAAAAGCATCCCCAGGACTGCGACGAGCAGCAAGAGCATGTCTGAGCAGTGGAAATATTGCCAGCTTCTTTCTGGAAGTTCTCCCTTCAGCATGCAGGAAAGCAGCTGTGGAATTCAACTCTCAGAAATAAGAGGTGTGAGTAAGATTAGGCTATAAATCCCTGGTTCAGGTGAAAACACAAAAAAATACTAGATTATCTCGTGTGCTTTCTAATCTCTGATTCTTCTCACTTGTCTCTGTCTTCAAAGAACTCAATAGGCCAGCTGCAGGAAGGAGGAGCTGAGGGGAAGATGCTGATCTTAGAGACACAGGGATCTCTCCTTTGTGCAACATCGCCCCCTGGAGACCAGATACAGGACCAAAGATCCAGACCCTCCACAGGAAACTAACCTTTTCTTTCCATTTAGAGATAGATTAAAAGTTCCATGAATATGTTTCTTTCTTACAAAATATATTGTTAGGGTCGGAAATAGAATAGTGGGGACTAGCTATAATTATAAGAAATAGTAATCATGCTCTGTTAACTGCGATTGTTCTGTTCGAATTAGAGAAAGCACGTTCTAACCTGGCTGAGAGTTGTACGCTTTGGAACATGGAAATTAACCTCGGAATGCAGTCAGTCCATTCTCATTATCTGAGAACTGCCTATCATCGTGGAAAGATTAACAATCTTGTTGCTGAAACAATTTGGTCCCAGAGGTGCCTGCCAAAACCCTCATTACCTGTAACCTGTAACCATTATACCTTGCCTACCTCCCTGTAATTTCTATTTTCCCATGTAACCTTTGTCCTTCTACCTAATATAAGCAGCTGGCTTATGAGAAAGGATAAAGCAGATTTTCGTGGATGACCTGCTGCTCTCCTATACTGCTGACATTCTTAGAATAAATGCTCATTTATGATTTAACCTTGTCTCTGCTTAACTGGCTCAAGTAGTGACAAGCAGCCCAGACCTGGTTGCCCGATTTCAATATGATATATCACTCTCTGTAGATTTTATTAATCCTTGGCTCAATGAAAAATGGGGCTTATAAAATAGAGGAGTAGTTTATTTTACAAAGAAACTGACTTATACAGTAAGTCTATCAGACTTTGGAGTACATTAGTGCCTTTATGTAAAAGCAATGGAGCCATTCTTTAAGCAGAGATAATAAGATCAAACGCATTAGGCAGTGCTTTGGATGGCCTTGCTGGCATTAAGCATCAGACTGAGAGAAATACATGCTAGGATGTGAAGATATTTGCCTTGGATGGTGAAATTAAAAATAAAAATAATGTACAGACACACACACACAAAAAAAAAAAACAGATTAGAGCACAAGCCCTCATCTATAAAAATGAAGTAAGAATATCTTTGTCTATTCAAGCAGAATTATGAGGATATAGTGGCTTTTGATTAACAATAATAATATAATATTCAGATAAAAAAGTAAAATCCCATTAGTATCTGTTTAGAATGACTGGAATATTACCCCCCAATTCTGGGTATCACATTATTAAGACAATAGTGATAGACTTGAATATCTACAGACAAAACAGTAAAATGGTGAAGTCACTGCACAGTAAAAACATAAGTAATTTTGGAAATAATTAAGGGCACAGTAAAAATATATCTGCAGGAGATTCGTGCACAGGGGCGGGAGGGTTTCCCTCAGCCCAGCCTGCACCCTCTCCAATCTGGGACCCCTCGAGGGATGTCTGACTGCCCGTTTAGGCTTGATCCCCTCCAGGATCGGGCCTAAGCAAGCAATCGGACATCCCTCTCACAATCCAGGACTACTGGTTCCCAACTGCTCGCCTGCCTGCCTTCCTGATTGTTCCTAACCACTTCTGCTTGCCAGCATGATCACCCCCTAACCACTCCCATGCCAGCCTGATTGATGCCTAACTACTCCCCTGACAGCCTGTTTGCCCCCAACTTCTCTCCTCTGCCAGCCTGGTCACCCCTAACTGCCCTCCCCTGAAGGTTTGATCGCCCCCAACTGCCCTCCCTTACAGGCCTGGTACCTCCCAACTGCCCTCCCTTGCTGGCCATCTTGTAGTTGCCATCTTGTGTCCACATGGAGGCAGGATCTTTGGCCACATGGGGGCAGCCATATTGTGTGTTGGAGTGATGGTCAATCTGCATATTATTCTTTTATTAGATAGGATAGAGGCCTGGTGCATGGGTAGGGGCCAGCCAGCTGGTTTGCCCTGAAGAGTGTTCTGGATCAGGGTGGGAGTTCCCTTGGGGCATGGGGAGGCCTGAGTGATGGGTCTGTGGTGGTTTGCAGGCCAGCCATGCCTGAGTGATGGGTCTGTGGTGGTTTGCAGGCCAGCCATGCCCCCTGGCGACCCAAGTGGAGGCCCTAGTATCTGGAATTTGCTTACCTTCTACAATTGAAACTTCGTAACCTGGAACGGAGCCAAGCCTCCTGCTCGCTCTGTGGCCGGCAGCCATTTCTATTGGAATTTATTTAAATTCTATAATTGAAATTTTGTAGCCTTGAGTAGAGGCTTAGGCCAGCAAGGACAGGCAGAAAGCTTGGCTTCTTCCATTGCCTGGGAAACCCAAGCCTCCCTTCTGCTCTCTGTGGCCGTAGCCATCTTGGTTGGGTTTATTTGCATAATCTCTCTGATTGGCTGGTGGGCATGGCTGGTGGGCATGGCTGGTGGGTATAGCAGAGTGATGGTTAATTTGCATATTACTCTTGTTTTTAATATATATTTTATTGATTATTTTTTTACAGAGAGGAAGGGAGAGGGATAGAGAGTTAGAAATATCGATGAGAGAGAGACATCAATCAGCTGCCTCCTGCACACCCCCTACAAAAGATATGTCAGCAACCATTGTACATGCCCTTGACCGGAATCAAACCTGGGACCTTTCAGTCTTCAGGCCAATGCTCTATCCACTGAGCCAAATCGGTTTTGGCAGTATATTACTCTTTTATTAGGAAGAATTATCTAGAATCCTAGAGTGCCAATAGCAGACCAGAGCTAAGAAAAACTTCTGAGAGGAATAAGATATGGAAGCAATTTTCTTCCAATGAAATCTAATATATTATAGGTAAACACCCAACTATTTTATATGGATGAAAGTCAGATTAGTATTGGATTATGGCCAAATAGCAAGTGTAATTCTGAAAAGAAAAAGAAAAAGAAATAAAAAGCTTTTTCTTCCACCCACTTCAGCTGAAAAAGTAACCAACCAGGAGATCAATTTCAGGGAACATGAGTGAGGGGCGGGGGGGGGGGGATATTTTTCCCTCTACCTTTCCAGGTTCTTGGCTAAGATCCCTGTAATTAAAGCCAGATTAACAGTAGAAAAGCAAACAGAAATTTAATAACATGTATACCTTCTATATACGTAGAAGAGACCCAGGAAAACCAAGTAACTCCTAAAAATCACCCGAGTTATCATCTTAAGCACTATCTTCATCTCAAGACCAAAAAATGATTAGATGTTGGGGGGAGGGGGGCCATTTATGGGAGGTTTTCAGACAAAGCACAATAAGCAAGGATATAGTTGTTGTGCAGATTTAAGACTCTCCCCTTCTCTGTTCCTAAGTGTTTTTAGAGACTGTCATCCTCCTCTTCCAGACACATTTACAAATGAAGATTACCTTTATACAGTAAATGAAAATGTCTCTTAAAAAAGCTAACTTCTACTCAGTTTTCAGAGCTTCCGTGTCTGCTGATTCTTAAAAATAATCAGCTCAAAATAATCCTTGTGTCAAAGAGAGAAATTTGGGGTGGCACATTCTGCTCCAGTCCTATAGAAATGACATTGTGGGGTTACAAAAATTTTCATCAACTCAGAACTCATCCCCTAAAATGAGAAGGTGCAAGTTCCCTCTTTTCAAAAGTTATATGTAGACACACTCAACTGATACCACACGCATTGTGAACAAAGGCTCTACATCTATCTGTGATGCTTATGACTTACGGCATGTTGGCCAATATGGCATACTTATCTGTTCACAAGATGACTAATAACAAAAAATACAGGTCAATGGAAACTACATCAAAATAAAAAGCTTTTGCACAATAAGAGAAACCATCAACAAAACAACAAGAAAGCCCACTGCATGGGAGAACATATTTGCCAATGTTATCACCAGTAAGGGATTAATCTCCAACATTTACAGGGAACTCATACAACTTAACAAAAGGAAGATAAATAACCCAATCAAAAAATGGGCAACGGACCTAAATAGATACTTTTTGAAAGAAGACATTAGGAAGGCTAAGAGACATATGAAAACATGCTCAAATCACTAATTATCTGAGAGATGCAAATCAAAACGACAATGCGGTACTATCTCACACCTGTCAGAATGGCTATCATCAACAAATCAACAAAAGACAAGTGCTGGCAAGGATGCAGAGAAAAAGGAACCCTCGTGCACTGCTGGTGGGAATGCAGACTGGTGCAGCCACTGTGGAGAACAGTATGGAGTTTCCTCAAAAAACTAAAAATGGATCTCCCATTTGACCCAGTGATCCTACTTCTAGGAATATATCCCAAGAAACTAGAAACACCAATCAGAAAGGATATATGCACCACCATGTTCATAGCAACACAATTCACCATAGCTAAGATTTGGAAACAGCCTAAGTGCCCATAAGCAGGTGAGTGGATTAGAAAACTGTGGTACATCTACACAATGGAGTACTACACTATAGGGGGGCGGGGGTGAAAGGTGCAACCATTGTGGAGAACAGTATGGAGCTTCCTCAAAAAACTGAAAATGGAACTCCCATTTGACTCAGTAATCTCACTCCTAGGAATATATCCCAAGAAACTAGAAATACCAATCAGAAAGGATACATGCACCCCTATGTTCATAGCAGCACAGTTTACAATAGCTAGGATTTGGAAACAGCCTAGGTGCCCATCAGCAGATGATTGGATCAAAAAACTATGGTACATTTACACAATGGAATATTATGCTGCCATAAAAAAGAAGGAATTCTCATCATTTGCAGCAACCTAGATGGGATTGGAGAACATCATGCTGAGTGAAATAAGCCAATCAATGAAAGAGAAACACCACATGACCTCACTCATTTATGGATGATAAAGAACATTATAAACTGATGAACCAAGAGACAGATATAGAGACAGTAAAGCAACAAGCAGACTGTCAAATTACAGCAGGGAGGGTAGGGAGATCTGGGGTAGATAAGAGATCAACCGAAGGACTTGTATACATGCATATAAGTACAACCAATGGACACAAAACTCTGCGGAGGGGAGTATGTATGGGAGGGGAGGCGATGGTATATGTACACAGATAATAATTTAATAAAAAAATTTTAAAAAAAGATTTGCAAATGCAAGATATTATTGACAAAGCATTTCTTTTTTATTTTTAATGTTATTTTATTTTAGTTAGTTTAAATTCATTTATTTAATCTTTAGTATTGAGAGTATTACAAAAGTCCCCATTCTTCCCCCATTAACCACTTCCAGCCCACTCCAGCCCCCACCCCAGGCCCTCACCACCCATTGTCTGCGCCCATGGGTAATGCTAATATGCATGCATACATGTTCATTGGTTGATCTCCTTCTACCCTCCTTCCCCTGCCTTCCCTCTGAGGTTTGACAGTCTATGCCAATGGTCGGTAAACTGCAGCTTGAGAGTCACAAGCTGCTCTTTGGCCCCTTGAGTATGGCTCTTCCACAAAATATCTGTGCTATTGAAATGTACAGTGCAATTGAAACTTGGTGGCCCATGTGCAGAAGTCGGTTTTTGGATCTCAAAGGAAATTTCAATCATTGTACTGTTGATATTTGGCTCTGTTGATTAATGAGTTTGCCAACCAATCATATGCAATGCTTCTAGGTCTCTGAGTCTATTTTTGTTCATCAGTTTATTTTGTTCACTAGATTCCACATATGAGTTCTTGACTTTACAATTTTGAATCCAGCCCAATGCAGATTGTACCAATATCTCCCTAAATTGAGTATCAAAAGTTGTATATGTACATAGAGATTAAGTTTAGTAAAGATGTTAAGAATATAGGTCTATATAAACCATTGTAATATATCTTCATTTTGTAAAACAAAAAAAAAAGCATATGTGTAAATATTAAATAACCTATTTGTTTAAAAAAAAAAAAAAAGGAATTCTTACCATTTGCAACAGTATGAATGGAACTGGAGAGCATTGTGCTAAGTGAAATAAGCCAGTCAGAGAAAGATAAATATCACATGATCTTACTCATTTATGGAATATAATAAACAACATAAATTGATGAACAAAAACAGATCCAGAGAAGCATTGATCAGACCATCAAACCTCAGAGGGAAGGTAGGGGAGGGTGGGGGTAAGGGGTAGATCAACCATAGCACTTGTATGCATGCATACAAGCCTAACCAATGGCCACAAACACTAGGGGGGTGAGGGCATGAGTTGAGGGGAGATATGGGGAGATAAGGACACATATATAATGCCTTAATCAATAAAGATTACAGGTCATTTTTTTATCCTATCCTTATCATCATCATCATCATTATTTGGTGCTGTTTAAAAGGATCTCAAAAAATATGGGGTTATTTTTTTTATGTAATTGTTTAAGAGGAATGTGATTAGCTCTATATTTCTCATGCTGTTCTGACCTAGTCACAAAAAACTGGGCAGAATTAACTGTCTCAGAAAATAATAATAAATAAAGCAAATCCTCTTTCCCTGGGCTTGGGCATTCTTCAAGGCATTTTGTTTTGGTTTATTTCTTTTTTTGTTTGTTTTTTCTAATCCTCACCTGAGGATATTTTTATTGATTTTTTTTCAGAGAGAGAAAACAGCAACCACAAATAAATAAAAATAGAAAGAGCGAAGAGGGGAGAAAGAAAAAGGGAGAGACATTGTTGTGAGAGAGAAACATTGATTGGTTGCCTCCCAGCCTGGGATCAAACCTGAAACCTAAGTATGTGCCCTGACTGGGAATCAAACCCATAGCCTTTTGGTGTAGTGAACGATGCTCCAACAAACTGAGCTGCCTGTTTTATTTTTGAAAAATTATACTCTGAATTTCATAGCTGGCAGAAGCTTGAGAATCACATGTTTAAGCCCATCATTTTCATTTTCTCAGATATATATAATTTATTTTTATTTCAGAGAGAGGAAGGAAGAGGGAGAGAGGGATAGAAACATCAGCGATGAGAATCATTGATCTGCTGCCTCCTGCACGCCCCCTACTGGGAGTCCATTCTCAATCAAGGCATGAACCCTGCAAATCTCATGAGTTGCTCAGTCATACAGTTAGTTTTGGAACACTATGACTGTTAGATGGATCCCCACTCCCAGTCAGCCAGTGCTGCCTTGCATCTTTATCCCTTTCAAATACATTAACCCCCGCTTTATTTTTCCAGGAACCGTCGCAAGCTTTTGAGGGACTGCACAGACAGCAGCTCTGGTGAACTGTGGATGGTTAGCAGGATTTGGGTGCAGGAAGTGGGTGGCAGGGCCCTGCTGTGTGTCTGCAGCGCAGAGGTAGGTGGCTGAGTCTGCCGGGTGGGAGGCTGTGATATAAAAGGAGCTCTGTTTGACGGTGGTATCAAAGGTGGCCCTCCATCTTCCGGCTAGTTTCGATGGCTCGTTTTCACGTATTAATAGCAAGAAGATGGGGCCTGTTCCCGGATCTTGTCGGTACCACTGGATGAACGCTGGAGAAAAATTTGCATAACTACAGGTCAGAACGGCCTTTTCACTCTCCTGGATGCTCAAGGTCTGAGGATTCTGTTCCACTTTTTGGCTCCTCAACCCTAGGTAGAAACACAATGCCAAAAGAAGAAAAAATAAAAAAGTTTTTGTCACTACACTGAGTCATTTTTTTTCTTCCCACAACCCCAGAGATAACCAAAGAGTCAGCGGAATGGATCCTGGCCCTTTCCCTTCCATCCTATGGGCTATGTCCCCGGATCCCTCCTTCCTCATCGCCGGGAGCCTCCAACTCACAGTCCACTGAAAGCCACAAAATCACCAAAAGAACTCGCAGAAACAGCCCCATTCTCTCCCCAGCTAGGACCTAAAAGGTGAACGCAGCCCCTCAATCAAAAGCAGTTCTCTCTCCTGTGGAGGGTGTTACTCGGGTTATTCTTCCAGGGGAGGATGTCTCTGTTCCTGCCTGTCCAATCAGCGACAAGCTGTTCAGTCTCCCACACACTTCAAAGAGCTTTGCTTCAAATCCGAGGAAGGATCTGAAGAGATAGGAAACACTGCCATCTTGTGTTCAGAAGGTTTTTAAAATACAATAATGGAATATTCTGTAGCAGTGTTTCCCAAACTTTTGACATATGTGTACCCCTTCTATAATTTTCGTAATGCTGAGTACCCCTCATACTCATGAGAACGTAGAATTAGGCGCAGCTAAGCACGGTGCAATGCATATCCCCACCAAATTCCGGTGCAACACGTACCCCCACCAAACTTCCCTTACCCCTGGGGCGACACATACCACACTTTGGGAAACAGTGTAGGGCAAGCCTGTCAAACTCAAAGGCTAACCTGGGCGGAATAAACAAGGTTTAAGTTTATGTGGGCTGCAAAAAAACAAAAGCTTAAATTTTCATAGAAATGTAGGTTTATTTCGATAGAGACATGCTGAATACAAAGGGCTGAAATAAATGAGTAATCCTTAACATGAAATAATAGAACATTTTAATAAAAATTAATATTTTTTTCTTGAACATTAACTTACCAGACACTGAATAACTGCCCAAATTAATAAGTGCAATGCAAGTAAACCTGTTTTTCTTGTTCTCTGAAAGCGAAATATTTCCCATTGGGCACACCAAACAAGTCAGTCCAAGACTAATGACTTGGCAATCGGCTGCTAAAATATTTGCTGCTAGTATTAGTGGAAAGAAGTGGTGCGCCTGTGCATAAGGCCTATAAGGGAAATGAATGCAAAACAATTATAGTAATCAGTCATTAGCGAACGTTGTAATTAGTTATTAATAACTAGAGACCCGATGCACAAATTTCTGCATGGGTGGGGTCCCTCAGCCGGGCCAGCGATCAGGGCTGATTCAGGCTATCTCACCCAGTCCCAACTGGGGCCGTTTGGGGCCGATTAGGGCCAGCCAGCCAAGGGGAGGAACTGCAGGAGGTTGGCTGTGGGAGCACACTGACCAACAGGGGACAGCTCCTTCATTAAGCACCTGCCCCCTGGTGGTCAGTGTGTGTCAAAGCAACCGATTGTTCAGTTGACTGGTCATAATGGTCACTTAGACTTTTATATATATAGATTTTGTATAACAAGTTGTAAAAATTAAGTTACAAAATTTTTTATTAAAACATTTTGTACATACCATTACATTGGCTAGGCTGCAAAAATATTCATTGTGGACCTCATATGGCCCATGGATTGTGAGTTTGACGTGCTTGCTATAGAGCAATGCTTCTGTCTTAATGTGCTGATGAATCACCTAGGGATTTTGCTAAAACGCAGATTCTGTTTCTTTAGGTCTGAGTGGGGCTGGATAGTCTATATTTCCAGCAAGCTAACTGGAAATGTTGGTGCCACTGGTTCTTGGGTCATACTTTCAGTAGTAATTGTAGAAGAATGCTTGTTGAGTCCCAATAGTACATGGAAAGGGAATTGGCAGTATTAAGGTTTGATACAGGGCAAATAATCAAGTATTTCAAGATGTCCATTACAATGCCCAGTCAAATTATTTCATTGTTCCCACAACAGTTGCCTGAGGATATCATGAGCAGTAGATAATGTAAAGCACAGGAGAACACCTGGTTGAATTCTAGGAAATTTTCTCAGATCCAAGGAGAGAACCTCCTCTCTTCACTACTATTAGCCTCCCCACAAGTAGAAAAATTATCTTTCAAAAGGTCTTTCTTCTTTATCTTATTGGGCTAGCACAGTAAATATTCTCTTTAAATCCAACAAGGACTTAAATCAGCACTTCATTTAAAATGCTCTCTGAAATTCCCTGTAAATTGTTTCTTAAATACAACAGTTCTCTGATTGCTTATATCAGAATTTTTTTTTCTACTTTGCTGATACCAAGATGGATGTAATGTAGTCATCTCCTCAAATATATTCAGGCCTTTCTCTGACCAAGTAATAGAGGATAGCTAGATGACAGTCATCTAGGGACATACATGAATATATGGAAGAGAGGGAGAAGAGAATGGGCTAAAGTATAATGAAACATAAAGCTGGAGGAGAAGATTGTGAATGCCTGAATTTGTAGATTATTTATTAGCAAAAAATACTACTGATACTTTTGAGCAAGTGAGTGATATTATGAAAATAGAACTCTACACATTTAAGCTGGCTACTTGTCTATAAGAGTAATTTGGGATGATAGGTTGATAGGCATTGTGTAGTGATCGTTTTTTTAGTCTTCACCCATTTGTTTTGTTTTGTTTTGTTTTGTTTTGTTTTGGTGGGGGGTTTTGTTTGTCTTTGGAGGGGTTTTGTTTTTGTTGTTTTTTGAGAGAGAGAGACAAAGGGAGAGGGAGAGAGAGAGTGAGCAATGTAAGAAACATCAATCAGTTGCCTCCCATATATAGATACACACCCCAACCAAGTACCAAACCTGCAACCTGGGTAAATGCCCTGACCCGGAATCAAACACATGAACTTTTGGTGTATACCAAATGATCATACTAGCCACGGCTGGAGTAATCTTTAAAAGGTTGTGCTCCAGCCTCTAACTGACCTGGTTTTGAAATCCAGCTCTTCCACTTAATCTCTCTCACTGAGCTTGAGCAAGTTATTTAATGTCTTCAAGTGCCAATTTCCTTATCTGTAAAATAGGGACACCATCAGAATATTATTAAGAGGAATACACAGACTACTATATACAAAGTGCTTTGTATGTATAGCATACAAAATTTCATACTCAAAATCTGAACTATTAATATAGCAAAAAGAATACAATGGAAATTGCACCAGTTATGAGGTCATTGTTGAGGTATAGGTGACTAAATCAGGGTCATGAACTTCAGAGCTAGGAGGAATTTTAGAGAATGTAGAGAAAATGATGCATTAGAGAGTATAAATCAAATAAGGTTCATATTTTGTAAAATATATAAAATAGTTTAAAAAGAGAACAATCATTACTTATCCTATCAAGTAAGTATATACATTATTGTAGGGAAGGAAAACTTTCCTTCTTCTCTTCTAGGTTCTTTGGCTGGCCTAATATTTAAATTGACATAGACAGCCGAAACCGGTTTGGCTCAGTGGATAGAGCATCAGCCTGCGGACTGAAAGGTCCCAGGTTCGATTCCAGTCAAGAGCATGTACCAGGGTTGTGGACACATCCCCAGTAGGAGGTGTGCAAGAGGCAGCTGATCAATGATTCTCTCTCATCGATGTTTCTAACTCTCTATCCCTCTCCTTTCCTCTCTGTAAAAAATCAATAAAATACATTTTTTTAAAAATGAAAGCATGACTAATTTAAAAATAAATAAATAAATAAAATAAATTGACAGAGACAGATTAACAGGAGAAAAACAAATTCTGTATGTATGGAATCCCCATAAAAATATGAGATTCCCTGGCGATCAGGTGACTAACTTATATACCAATCTGAGCCGAGAAGAAGGGGATAAGGATCGGAGCTTCAAAAGGAAGAAAAGTAACTCACAAGAAGATGAGAAGAGCAAATGTTTGGTAAACAAATCTTTGCCATGGTGTGCAAATAAGTTTGTCTGATATAAAAAGTTGCCTCTGGTAGTAGCTCTCTTTCTGGTGCAGGCCCCCTAAGCAGTGAAGGGGAGTAAAAAGTTCTTCCTGAGTCTCCTGCGTCCTAGTTGTCTTCGGTTCGAAATAATCCACAAGTCAAAGTGGGACATGGCAAGGTGACGTATTCTGCTCCTCTAATTATCAATATCTTGGTGTATTACTTTCCCTAACACAATTCATATTTTTACTAAGTAGCAATCATACCAGTTAATATCTTGAATCTTTACACAATTCATATTTTTACTAAGTAGCAATCATACCAGTTAATATCTTGAATCTTTTCAATTTCTACTTTTAAATAATCATTACAGATTCTTATTATAAATATCATTAATTTGCTATATAATATTTTACTTGAGTTATTAAGTCTTTCCCTTTTAAGATTCGACATTTTGATTTTCACATAAATAACTTTTCAAATATATTTGTAAATAATTTTTTATTATGCACTGAGGGTCTCCAGAAGACAGATTCCTCAGAGAAAATTATAGCAAAGAAAATTAATGTTTATAGATTGTCATTTTTTTTAATTATTTTCCAAAATAGCTTACTCATTTACTCTTCCACTAGAATATCTCTATTTTGCTTCATGCTGTCCGAGTTCTCTTTTTTATTGCTGTTAAACTATTCCTGTAATTACTTAATAGGGTTTTTTAAGTTTTATGACTACCAGTAGGTTTACATTTTCCACATGTTTGTGAACCATGTTATTTTTTCTCGTGTAAATTGCCTAATATCTTCTATATATTTACATATTTAGATATTAATGTTTTTCTTTTTATGCATATACATAAATTTATAAAAATTATTAATTGTCATATTAGCAGCATATTAATAGTATTCTGCAGTTTGAGTGTAATTTTGGTCATTTTTCATAGAATACATTAGCTTTTAATATTTATGTAATTAAATTCTATTTTTTATTTCTTCCATTGTTTTTAAGTTTAAAAAGTTATTCCCCATTTAATTACTTAATTAGCATAAAAATATTTTTTTTACTGATAACTTTGTGATTTAGTAACTACTCTTTCTCTCTCTGGAATTTAATTATGTACAGAATTTCATTTCTTTATTCAGCCAATATTTATTGATTACTTGATGATCTTGCAACACTTTTTTTTAAATATTCAATTTTGTGCTTCTCAAATTAGTATACTCTTGCCCTCAAGACAAAACATGAAATAAATCTGATAAATCATCTGAAAAAACTATTATTTTTTTATTTTCTTTTTTTCAGAGATAGAATCTTCAATGATCAGCTGCCTCCTGCATGCCCCCTACTGGGGAATCAAGCCCACAACCCGGGCATGTGCCCTTGGTCAAAATTGAACCCAGGACCTTTTAATCTGCAGGGCAATGCTCTATCTACTGAGCAAAACTGGCTATGGCTGAAAGCACTATTATTATTGGAAAGTTAGAAAATGTGCCAACTGGTGAATTATTTAAAAGATTATGGTGCATCAAAATCAATATGGATATGTTATTCAGTAAAATAAAAATAATCCCTCCGTCTTTTTTAGTAAACTTGAGGCTGTTTGTAGTTAAAGCAGACTGCTGTGAACTTCTGTGTCCTCATCAGGCAGGTTTCACGTTCATTCTCCCTGCTCTGTGGTAATGCTTCAGGATATAGTCCAAGAACTCTGACCCAAGCAATTGATACAAAAATGTTTTTTCTTTCTTTCTCTCTCTCTCTCTCTCTCTCTCTCTCTCTCTCTCTCTCTCTCTCTCTCTCTCTCTCTCTTGATACAAAAACATTTGAGGAATAATTCTGTTCTTCCTCATTAATTTAGAACTCCTCTTTTATTTTATTTAAATTCTTTTTTACTTGAGTTTGTTCCTTGCTTCTTTACTTTTTTTATTACTATGATTGGCTGCCACCATTTTAAAAGCTATCTATTTAGCCTGCCCAGTGCGGCTCAGTGGTTGAGTATCAACCAATTCAAATTCCTGGTCAGGGTACATGCTCGAGTTGCAGGCTCGATGCCTAGTAGGGGACACACAGGAGGCAGCCAATTGATGTTTCTCTCTATTGATGTTTCCATCTCTATATCCATCTTCCTTTCTCACTCTTTAAAAAATCAATAACATGTTTTTTTTTAATAAAATAATAAAAATTATACTAATAAAAGGGTAATATGTTAATTAGACCAGATGTCTTCTGGATGAGCATCTGGGCGTCCTTATGGATAAAGCCAGGGTGGCAGGGCAAGGCAGAGGCGTTTAGGGGTGATCAGGCAGGCAGAGTGGTTAGAGGTGATCAGGTATGCAGATCAGAAGTTAGGGGTGGTCTGGTAGACAGGCAGAGTGGTTAGGGGTAATCAGGTAGGCAGATGGCCCCTCCCAGGATTGGCCCCCGCCCCCCATCAAGCAGTTAGGGACAATCAGGCTGGCAGGCAGAGTGGTTAAGGGCCATCAGGCAGGCAGATCAGAAGTTAGGAGTGATCTGGTAGACAGGCAGAGTGGTTAGGGGTAATCAGGTAGGCAGATGGCCCCTCCCAGGATTGGCCCCCACCCCCCATCAAGCAGTTAGGGACAATCAGGCTGGCAGGCAGAGTGGTTAAGGGCCATCAGGCAGGCAGAGAGGTTAGGGCTGATCAGACCAGCAGGCAGAGGAGTTAGGGGTGATCAGACAGGCAGATAGAATGGTTAGGGGCAATCAGGGAGGCAGGGGAGCAATTAGAGGCATCAGGCAGGCAGGCAGAGGTGTTAGGGGCAATCAGGCAGGTGAGTGGTTAGGAGCCAGTGGTCCCAGATTGCAAGAAGAATGTCTGACTGCTGGTTTAAGCCCAAAAGGTCCTGGATTGAAAAGGGTGCAGGCCAGGCTAAGGGACACCCACCCGATGCACGAATTTCATGCACCGGGCCTCTAGTCCTATATAATCAAAGGGTAATATGCAAATTGACCCTAACTGCAGAATGACCAGGGATGACTGGTCACTATAACACACACTGGACACCAGGAGGAAGATGCTCAATGCAGAAGTTGCCCCCTTGTGGTCAGTATGCTCCCACAGGGGGAGCTCTGCTCAGCCACAAGCCAGACTGACTCCTGCGAACCCAGCGGCAGTGATAGGAGCCTCTCCAGCCTCCTCAGGAGCGCTAAGAATGTCCCACTACAGAAGGGAGCAGGCTTAAGCCACAGTCAGACATACTCCGAGGGCTCCCGGGCTGCCAGAGGGATGTCTGACTGCCAGCTTAGGCTCGATCCCCAGGGGAGTGGGCCTAGGCCGGCAGGTGGACATCCCCCAAGGGGTCCCGGACTGTGGAGAGGGCCCATGCTGGGCTGAGAGACCCACCCCCCTGAGTGCACAAATTTGTGTGCACTGGGCCTCTAGTTTAAAGGATAATATCTATTGGAGAGCAGAAGAGAAGTCTCCCAATCTACCCTTCTTTAGTTCTTATGGCTGAACTAGTTGTAAAATAATAAAATTGACACAAGATTAGTTTAACAGGAGGGAGAGGGACTTACTACACATATATGGAAGAATCATAATATGATGCTTAGATCATAAAATGAAGCTCAAAGAAGTGATCAAACTAAGTACCTTTTTATACTTTTTAGACAAAGAAATAATAAATTTGTTGAGAAATTGACAGGATAAAGATAGTACTCGTTTGGAGTCTAAGCAGATTTGGTTATTTATTAGTGAGTAATCTAAAAGTTTGGGCTTGGGTAGTAAATTAGTAAAGACATCCATTACAAGTTTTGTTTATATTCACTTTCAACTCTGGGTTTTATTACCCTTGTGAGAAGTTTGTCTCTCAGTCTCTCAGCCACCAGGGAGGACACCTGTAATGGAGATTTATTTCTTGCTTTTAAAGGAACAGAAAAGAGCTCCTCCAAGTCGTGCTGTTTCTCAAGAGATTTTAAATCAACATGCTATTGTGGGATATCTTGAGGCAGCCTGCCCTGGGCCCTGATACATCTGAGTTCAGAAAAATATTGCCTTTCACCATAAATATAAGGGATTAAAGGGGAGAAGAATATGCACTAAAGCTCTATAATTATTTGGTTTTTCCATAATATTGGAAAACTTCCCTATCAGACTTTAAGATGAGCTGGATGGAAATACTCTTGCATCCCATGGTCTTTTCCTTTTGTTTCATTGACTCATATGGAGGACAGAAAGAGAATATATATCATCAAATAGAAAATATCATCAAATATTACTTCCCCTTCTTCTAAAATTAGAGACAATCCCCTCCCCCAAAAAATAATGATGATAATGATAGCCTGGCCAGTGTGTTCAGTGGTTTGAGCATCATCCCATGCAAGAGGTCACAGTTCCATTCCTGGTCAAGCACAGGCCCAGGTTGCCGGCTCAATCCCCAGTGGGGGCCATGCATGAGGCAGCGGATCAGTGATTCTGTCTCTCTCCTTCTCCATTCCTTTCTCTCTAAAATCAATTTTAAAACATTAATAATAGTAATAATAATCCCTCGCCACCCTGATAAAGCCACAGAAATACTAGCAAAATTCCCAGAAACTTAGCCATTATTCTTGTTTCCCTTCCCCCGCCCAAAGGACTCAACTTTGAAATGTAATAATGACCTGGAATCTCTGTGTCTACTACAGATATCCCCCAAAATAATCTATCACACCAAACACAAACAAAATTTCTCCCCACCCTCCTCTCCACTGTCATCTCCCTTCTCCTCGCCATGCCATACACAGTAGGGGAATGGGACAAAGGAAAATAGAAAGAGGGGCAACAGAGTGGTGTGAACTCAGAAGAGACTTGGAAATCATCTCATGGATGCTAAGAGGCCAAAGAAATGTTGAAACTTTGTGTGACAATAAATAATAATCTGACACTGAGGCTAAATTTTTTAAAAGCTGAGAAGCAAGTTGTCCCCATCGACTATGTACAGAGTGTATGTAAAGGTATGTAGTGTGTATGTGCATAGTGTGTGTGTGTGTGTGTGTGTGTGTGTCTTTATACATGAACTGAGGAGCACCATTGAGCTAAGCAACAATAGTGTAACTACCACAGATTGCCTTGTTTTGTATATTGAGTAGCTCGGGGATGAGCTAATGGGAAGGTGGGATGAAGACACTGCATTGTATTCCATTTGTACTTTTTGAATTTCAGACCATGTAAATAGAATACCTATTTAAAAAATAAGATCAACAAAATTTTAGTAGCAAAGTAACACCTGGATTTGCTAATACCTTTGGAAAATAATGAAATAAAGTAAACATTTTTGCAAGCACTACTCTTGGGCTGCCTTCTGGGCTACACTCCCACCCACAGGGGAATACTGCACAGGTGCAGCCCTGTCGGCCTCACTGTGCCCCACCCACAGTGCAGTAGTACACAGCAGTGTCTTTCAGGGAAGCCCAGGGCAGCCTCAGCATGCTAGACTTCCTGTCGGCAGCGATCAACAGAGATGCCACTTCATTTGCCATGTCCGTATTATATCCTTGAATAACAAATTGTGGCCCCTGGTTGTGGATCTGTTGGTACCAGAATATATACTCATTTATAGCAATGTTGGAGTGGTTACAGGGTATGTTCACTTCTTGTCCTTCATCTGAGAGCATGAAGGTGGGCTGGGTGGTCTTAGCAAGGCTCAAAGTACCTGTGGGAGTAAAAACACAATATAGCTCTTACCCTGAAACCAAGTTGAGTTGAAGGCCCAGCTATGCACCCTCCATGTTCTCTCCCACAGTCAATCTACCTTCACCTCTACTTCACTACCATTTACTTCTCACTGGGTTCCAGAACAGTTTTTATTTATTCTGAGGGAATCCCAGGAAAACTGTTCAGAGGCGGAAGGTCTAATTTCTCTGCCTCATGGATGGACCTAGGGTTTAGTAACAAAACATCTTATTGCCCTAAGACACACCTCAAATAAATGCTGAGAAAAAATAGGACCCCAAAGCCACCCCTCAACATCCTGGATAAAGAATGGTCACAGGCAACGTGGTAGATTCCTGTCTAAACCCAGATCCCAACGCTTCTTAATCCCAAAATAACTCACCCAAGATCAAGAGCACCGTCACTCTTGTCACCTGCCTCATATTCTAGATGTAAACCACGACCCAGGGCCGGCCTAGGTTCTGTTGCTGAGTTTGAGCCAGGGAACAGGCACAGCAGCAACAGCCGGAGGCCACATGAGCTACTCTCGCTGAGAGCTGACCCTGGAGCAGCCAATAGCAGGGCGACAGCTCCTCAGAAGGGGCTTCCCCTCAAGATTCCACTGAGCACTCAGGAAGAAGAGGAGGTAAAAACTTATAGCACAACAACATAACAGGCTGGATTTCCTTATAGATCTTTTCTGAGATCTAACCACTTACAGGTGGTTAATTCTGCACCAGAAGGTAGATTCCATCAGACTCCTTATTCCCCATCACCTTTCCACAGGCCCAGAGGGTGACCATCAATTGTAGTCAGTTTGACACCCATGCAGCTCTGAGAATAACTCTCGGACCTGGGACTTTATGCCCAGAAATCTCCCATGGATCCCCATGCAATCAGATGAAACAGTGAATCTTAATCTTATTCTGATTTTTTTTATATCTTAATCTTAGTCAACAAAAGAACAATTGCAGTTTAAACTGGACCTTTTGTGCCCGGCACCCTGGTATCTTCTTACCAACCAAGTTCACAACATCTTCTTCTCAGATCTCACTTAACAAATGTTAAACAAGGAAGTAAACCTTTTACTAGTCCCTTCTGGCCAGCTAGGGTAGGACATAGGATGGGGAATTATTCGCCAGACAGACAGACCTAAATCCAAGTCCCAGCTCTGCCACTTTGTGACCTTGGACAACTCACACCTCCAAACCTCAGTCTCTTCGTCTGTAAAATAGGGACAATAATACTTACTTCAGAGTCAGCCTAAGGCATATAGTCAACTGTAAATTATAGTTCCTTCTCATCTCCTTCCTTTCCATCTAAGTGACACACAAAGTACCATGGCCAATAGGAAGCATTGTATAGCATACATATGTATGTATGTTTGAATTATTATCATATTTTATATATAATTCATGTATGTAGTTTATAATATAATATATAATTTATATATATATATAATTATATACAACATATAATTTATTACATTGTAATTCATTCTTCTTTTAAGAAAGATACAATATAAACTTAATAACAGTAACACAAAAATTTAAAAACAGCCATTCAAGAAGAATCATGTTAATTGAAACACCCAATTGCAGTAATCAAAACATATTAGATACATTAATATGGAAAAGACAGTAGTGTGTTGAGTTCTTTGCTCATATAATATGGGAAAGAAAACTCTCTGGGAAATGTTTGGGAAGTATCTCAATGTATTCTGAGTGAGAATTTTTCCACTTTCCCATGCAAAAGTTTGGCGAGGGCTGATAACTTCTAGCAACAGTTTAAGAGTAGATATCACAGGGCATGGGATAAGTAACCCGCTTACCCTCAGTACTGAAGGGAAGAGGAAAAGAAGTATTTGAGAAGAATTCGGAGCTAAAGAAGCTAGGACACCTCATACAGACATAAAACATCAAAGGCTTCACTCTAGAATCTATTCATTGCAACAGTGATCCCGTGCAGCAAATAACTTAGGAGGAATGTTTCACAAAAGTCAGTAAGTATCAGACCTGTGCAACTTATGGAACATCCTATTCTTTTGTTAAATGCAGTGGCCAGTAGCTTGGCTCAATCAGGCGGACCATAGAATCTATTTTTTGCAATGGAATAAACATTTAATGAGCAGTTTGACTAATTGGATTGTAATCAATCCTCTGGACTTGCTAGTTGTGCAATTTTGTGCCAATCACTTATCCTCTGAGAAGCAGTTTCTTTATCTCTATAAAAATATTACAGGGCCTGGCAGTGTGGCTCAGTGATCGAGTATCAACCTATGAACCAGAAAGTCACAGTTCAATTACAGGTCAGGGCACAACTTGGGTTATGTGTTCAGTCCCCAATGTGGGGCATGCAGGAAGCAGGAGATTCATAATTCTTTCTCATCATTGATGTGTCTGTCTGTCTCTCCCTCTTTCTTCCTCTCTAAAATCAATAAAAAATATTTTTAAAAGGAAGATTATAGGAATCGATTAAATGAGCATAAGAAAGTTCTTTCTAAACTACAGTGTTCTACACAAATGCAACCTCTGTTAACATGTGTTTAACATAGCAAGCTATATTAATCACAAAATCAAATGATCTTATCTTTTCAGGCCAACAAATGGAACTTAAATTTTCTGTGTTGTCATCTATTATCTACTTAGGAAAATATTACTGGGTAGCAAGTAACTAGAGAAAGAAATACTAGAGGTTTTTCTATGCCCCAGCCTTTGGAATGAAAGTAATCATTAATGGTTCTTGTGTGCAACTTGGGTTGAATTTTGTCCTTTCCCCCAACCAGAAAAGAAAAAAAAGAAAGAAAAAAAAAAATATATATATATATGTTCGAGTCCTAATCCATGGTACCTCAAAATATGTCCTTACTTAGACAAAGATCTATACAGAAGTAATCAAGTTAAAACGAGGTTATTTGGCTAGACTATAATTCAATAAGACTGCTGTCCTTATAAAAAAAAAAAAGAGATATTTAAACACTGAAACAATGTTTGGACCCATGGAGGGTAGATGGCCATCTACAAGCCCAGGAGAGAGGCCTGGAACAGATGCTTCCCTCACAGCCCTCAGGAGGAATCCAGTGTGGCTAGTGCTCCCTTCAGCCCAGCCCGGAGGAGCAGAGACTCGGTGGGCATTCCTGAGCAGTGCACAGTATGAGGGCAGCTGAGCCCAGAGACTTGGGAAGGAAGGACATAGCACAAGAGTGCAGCTGCAGTTGTCGGTGGCATGACAGGCAGACAAACGACTCCACGGAGATCTGCTCTCCCTTAGCCGCCCCGAGTTCACCTCGCTTCACCCTGGGTATTGGGTTGCAGAGCACATTATCTGCAACCCCAGGAACTGATACTACAGAATCGCTATTTTCCCTGGGCCAAGGGTGCACTCTGAGATCGGTCCCAGGACAGCGGCACAGGTGGGAGCCTGTGAAGCTCTGAGGTCACCATTACTGGAGGAGAAAACAAACGGAGCGGGCAGTTCCCCCAGCCAGCCCCACCCCCATGCACTGCACCTACACGGATGGCAATGCCTGGCTGAGGAGCGGGGGAAGGTGGGAAGGTAGATGGTACTGGAATTTCAGAGCTAAAACACTGGTGTTTCAGCGCCATCTATTGGAAAATAAGAGAAAGACGTCTTTGTGTTAATGGGCTAGAGAAGTGCCACTCATACCTTTTCTTTTTGGGCCAACAATGGAACTTAATGTTTTTGTCTAGATGCCTAGATGGAGAAGGAATCCATCGAGTACCACGAATCACCACGGTAGCAAGGCAGATCAGAAAGAAAGAAGAAAATACAGAAAACAAACTTGAAGACATGGAATATGTGATATAAACGACAGAAAATTCAAGATTGCAATTCTGAAAATATTCAAGATGCAAGAAATACAGACAGGCAATTTATTGTGCCAAGAAAGCAAACCAACAAACAAGCCCTGGCCAATGTTGCTCAGTGGTTGGAGCATCGTGCCATGCACCAAAGGGTCATGGGTTCAATTCCTGCTCTAGAATATATACCTGGGTTGAAAGCTAAACCCCAGCCGGGTGGGGGCAGGTAGGGGAGGCAACCATGTGTATCTCTCACATTGAGGTTTCTCTCTCCCACTCTCTTTCTCTCTCTCCCTCCTACCTCCCTCCCTTCCACTCTCCAAAAAGAAATAAATGGGAAAATATCCTCAGGGTGAGGATTAACAAAAACAAACACAACAACTAACAAAATGAGAACTTTACCCAAGGGACTGAAACTTTAGAAAAAAGAACCAAACAGAAATTCTGGAGACGAAGAACTCAATAAAAGAGAGTAAGAATGAATTAGCCCCTGGTTGTCATGGCTCACTAGTTGAGCATTGACCTATGAACTAGGAGGTCAAGATTGGATCCCCAGTCAGCACATATGCTGGGTTTTCCCAGTGGTTAGAGGGTCAACCCATGGACTGAAGGGTCTCAGATTTGATTCTCAGTCAAGGGCACATACTTGGGTTGCAAGTTCACTCCCCGACCCAGTGGGTGCTTGATAGGCAGGCAACTAGTAGATGAGTCTTTCTCACATAAATGTTTCTCTCTCTCTCTCTCTCTCTCTCTCTCTCTCTCTCTCTCTCTCGCTCTCTCTCTCTCTCTCTCTCTCTCCCTCTCTCTCCCCTCTCCCTCTCCCTCTCCCTCCCCTCTCCCTCTCCCTCTCCTTCTCCCTCTTCTTCTCCCTCTCCCTCTCTCTCTCTCCTCTCTTCCATCTAACTCTCCCTTCCTCCAATTCCTTCCACTCTCTCTCTCTCTGAAGATCAATGAAAAAAATATCCTTGGATGAGGGCTAAAATAAATAATAAATATCCTCAGGAGAGGGGGGGAAAAAACACAAAAAAAAACCTCATAGACACAGAGTGTGGTGGTTACCAGAGAAGACGCTGTGGAGAGATAGTATCTGGTAAAGAGGCCAAATACTGTGTATGATGATGGAAGATGATATGACTTTGGGTGGTGGGCACACATTGTAATAGACAGATCATATATCATAGAGATGTACACTTGAAATCTTTATGAACATCTTAACCAATGTCACCCCAATAAATTTAATTTAAAAATTTACATAAGTTATTTCACATTAAAATTTTAAATAGTAAAACATACAAAAAACAGAGGTACTTAGATACACTATCAATTATCGCTCTCATTTTTTTAAATTATAAACACATTCAGGCAAGAAATTGTAACTATTTATGCCAAGACTGGATGTCCCTTGCATTTTCAAATATTTGACAATAAATTACTATTGCTTTTATTGTAATAAGTAAATAAATATGACAACCTGAGCTAGGGATAAGGTAATACACAGTGTGGGCTTCAAACAGTCATGGCAGGATAATAAGAACAGCCTTCTAGTAAATAAAATTGCCTTTAGCTAAAGTAATCTACATACCACTGAAGCACATCTTGGGGTGTCTCATTCTGAACCACCATAACACACACACACACACACACTGACACACACAGAGACACATGCACACACACACATATTTTGCACATATTTGGGTACTTCTGAGGTTTTCAATATATGTTATTTCCCAAATATTTTTGTTTGTCAATAAATATACATAAAATTTCAATTATAATGACCTCAGATTATTTCATGATAGAGATGCACTATAATTTATTAATCAACTTTCCTAGTATTAAATGTTTGGATTTTATTTAAAAAAAATACTATGATAAATACCTTTGTAAATAAATCTTTATTTAAACTTGCAATTCTTTCTTTCTTTCTTAATTTTTTAAATTTAATTTTTTTATTTTTTTTATTTTGTTCCTCCCAGAAACTAGAAGGTGAGGACCCACTTGCTCTTGAACATTTTTTTTAAATATATACTTTTTCTTTATTTCAGAGAGGAAGAGAGAGGGAGAGAGAGAAAGAAAGAGAATCATGAACTGGCTGCCTCCTGCTGGAGATTGAGCCTGCAACCCAGGCATGTACCCTTGACTGGAATCAAACCCGGGACCCTTCAGTCTGCGGGCCGACACTATCCACTGAGTCAAACAGCTAAGACTTAATTTTATTTTTAACTAATGGTCCAGTGCATGCATTTGTGCACATTGAAAGAAAATTAATTAGAAGGTGGCCGGTGGGGTAGGATTGGATGAGATGGGCTGGACACGCCCTGGAGCCAACTTCCCACAGTCGCTCCCTGGCCAACCACACCTGGGGCAGTGCCATAGCTTGAAGGGCATCTGCCGAGTGAGCAGAGTCCCTCTAGCTGCTAGCACCTGGGGTCCCTTGGCCTGGCCTGGGAGGATTGGGCCGAAACCGGCTCTTTGACATCCCCCGAAGGGTCCAAGCTGTCTGAGGGCACTCTGCAAAGTTGCTATCACTGGGCAGCTCCTGCATTGAGGGTCTGACCCCTAGTGGTCAGTGTGTGTCATACCTACCAGCGGCTGGTTGAATGGTCAGACAGTCGCTTAACCTTTACAGTTAATATAGTACACTTTACAGTCAATATTATTTTGTATTAATTTCAGGTGTACAACATAGTAGTTAGACAATCATATACAAAATGTCCTCCCCAATATTTCCAGTACCAAACTAGCACCATCCATAGTTAATATAGTATCTAATTATTTCTTTTAACTAGCTTCTATAGAGGGGATTTCCTGGATTAAAGAATAAAATTATTTTAAGCATTAATTTACTCAGTCAAGCAGTATTTGTGGGATCCCTACTTGAGTTAAAACCCAGCAGGCACTGCTTTTCAGGCTCCCCCACCCCAGCTCCTCAACAAGAGAAGCGTCACTTGAGTCCTGAAAGCAGACAACAAGCTCTGAAGGTACTAATTAAAGGTTACGGATGCACAGAAACACAACAAAAAAAAACCAATTAAGCAATAATTAATGGTAGTTTAAACACTAATCTGAGATATGATGCAGGGTCTCGGGACTGGTAATTCTTCCTTAACAGCTATGAACAGTATCTTAATTCATGTCTTGAGTTGTTGTTCAGGAACTAAAACCCCCACCAGAGGGAAGCTGCTGACAACAAAGCACAGAACATTTTTATTAGCAGATTCAGATGTGTGGGGTTTTTTTTTAGTTTTTCCGTAATAAGAAGCCAAAACTAGATATGTTAGTAGAGGTAGCTAGTTATTAATATAAGGAAGGAAGGAAAGACAATGGAATAAAAAATAATAATAATCTTAGCCCAGCCAGGGTGGCTCAGTGGTTGAGCATTGACCTATGAATCAGGAAGTCATAGTTTGATTTCCAGTCAGGGCACATGCCATGGTTTCGAACTTGATCCCCAGTAGAGGCCATGCAGCAGGCAATTGATCAATGACTCTCTCATCATTGATGTTTCTATCTCTCCTCTCTTCCTCTCTCTGGAATCAGTAAAAACATGTGTGTGTGTTAAATAAGCTTAATAAGCTAGAGAGCTGAAGCAAGTATCAGGAGAGCATTCCATCGAGTTTGCTGGGAAGCTATAGCATACACAGACTCATTCAGACACTCCAGAGACTGCCAACGAGGATACTTACTCCGCAGAGTGGAGAGGAAAATCCCAGGGGTGCTGCCAGCTTGGTACCAAATTCTCAGGGGGAGAAAAACGGGACATTTCTCTGCTGGGCTCATGCCCAGTAGAAACCAGATAATGTAAAGAATTTTTGGACATGCACAGTAAGAGCCAGGGTGATGACATAGAGGGGCAGAGCCTCACCTGGGAAGAACTGAAAAGGTAATCAAGTTGAATAGAGGAACCCAAGTAGGTCCAGAAAAGGAACTTGGGCCCAGTGCTTGACTTGGGCCCAGGAAGAATCAGAAAGTTGTTAAATAATTTGAGTGATACCTATTCTTTACATTGAACCAAGACAATATATAGAGAATTAATAGGAGCCTCTTAGCAATTGCTGATAGAGCCTGCCCACCTTCTTCATCCTCAAGGGTGTATTCATTCCCTGAACCCCCAATAAAATCTTGCTTTCACGTTTAAACTTCTCCATGTGTCTTCTGTTTGAAATTCTTTTCTCTTGGCACTGCAAGAGAACTTGCTCCCACTGACAGCACTATAACAGGATCAAGAACTGAGCTACACACTAGTTACTCAAGGATAAGACCCAGTGGTCTAGGGAGAAGAAACAATTTTAAAAGCAGCTATAGTCCTTGTGATAATTGCTATGAATGGGAAAGTACAGAGTCCTATAGGAACCATTCAGGAAGTGAAACTGCTGTGGTTGTGGGTCTCCAGGAAGACTTCCAGCAGGAGTGACACTTGGGTTTAAATCTAAGGGAAGAGGAGGAATGGCCCCGGTAAAGACTGGACCCAGCAGGAAGACGCAGAAGGAGCAGACCTGAAAGCAACAGAAGATGGCTCCGGGATAGATGGCGGCAACACTGATAGAGAAAACAAACAAACAAAAAATAAGGAGCAGGTTTGACTTGTTTTGTGTTATTTTGTTTGGGGAAAAAGAGAAGGTGAAGAGCTCAGGTTTGTACCATTTATCAATAGTCTGAGCTACAATACTTCTAGATTCTCATAGAGAACCCAGAATCTCACTGTACGATCTGAAAAGGATCAGGGAGGACTGAATTTACCGTAAAATGGTTCCCATGATGGTGGTGTAATGCAGAATGAAATGCTTGCTCTCTTTGACTCCTAATTCTAGTCAGCATTTCTCCCAAAGCTAAAAATATGCTAATTAAAGGATTTGGGTTTGAAGTTTGAGTTTTTGCAAGAAAAACAACTTGTCAGAAGATGCCTCTCCTAAGCAGGTGGGGATATACATACAAAATAATGACTTGTGTATTAAAGATTGACAGGACCCTCAGTACCAGACTCAGATCAACAGGAATCAACCAAACAAAAACATTTAGAGATTTCGAGCTTATCCTTGATCCCTGTTGGCTGTTAGCTCTCTATAGCATTCACCCACCTATGGGAAACCAACACTTGTCAATACTGTCATGAAAGTTCATCAAGGAATATGGGAGGCCCGATGGACCTTGGGTATTAGCAGGGCTGACACTAGGCTCCGATTGTGTTGAGATAGTGGTGGCTCAAAGCAATCTCCTTACCTGATAACCTCCAAGTAAATGTTTACTGGACCTTACTGATCTTTGGTCTGTCTGCTACCTGTTTTTATTGAGGGCAAGATGTGTATCTAAAACTGAATAAAAAATGGATAAGGCCAGGTCTTGGTGTGGCTCTTTAAGAAAGAGGCTCCACCTGGCCCCCAATGCTTTCTAAATTCATATTTCTTGTATAGTATTTTCATTTGTGCCTCAGCCCCTCCTTCAAATCCTGAACCCCACCTCAAAAGTTATGGCACCCACCCATTACCCTGCCCCTCCTCCCTCCCTTAACATAAAGTCCCCTGAATTCTGGACTCTCTTAAGATGAATTTGCAGAAGCGTTAATGCACCCCCCCATCTTTAGATGATGCCTTCTTAACCAATAAACCTTCCTTTCTCCAAATTCTGCCTTTTTTTTTTTAACTTATTGGGGTGACACTGGTTAACAAAGTTATACAGGTTTCAGGGGCACAATTTGACAACACATTATCTGTACACTGTCCTGTGTGCTCATCACCCCAAGTGAAGTTTCTGTCCATCACCATTTATCTAATTTATACCCCTACATCTCCCCTGGACACCCCTTCCTCAGGCAATCACCCTCTGCTGTGCAAGTCCATGCGTTTTTTCTCTTAATATTTTCTTTTTTTGCTCAATCCCTCTACCACCCAGTTTTCCACTCACCCAACAGTTATCATCAGACTAAGAGTTTGTCCCTATTCTGCTTGTTAGTTCATTCTATTCATTAGATTCCACATATGAGTAAAATCATATGGTGTTTCTCTGACTAGCTTATTTCACTTAGCATACTAGTAATGCTCTTCAGGTCCACCCATGTTGTTGCACAGGGTAAGATTTTCTTTTTCTTTTTTTCTTTTTTTTAACTACTGCATCATATTCCATTGTGTAAATGTACCACAACTTTTTAATCCACTCATCTACTGAGAAACTCTTGGGCTGCTTCAAAATTTTAACTATCCTATCTACCGTGTTTCCCCAAAAATAAGACCTACTTACAGGTTTCCTTCTGAGTGAAATAAAAGGCATCCCCCCGAAAATAAGGCCCCCACTGGGCTAAACATGAGAGATTTGGTCCACTGATTCTGAAAGAAATAGAGTCACAAGAAATTCACCAGGAAATTCAGGAACTGGATTGTTATGATGATGTTCCAGAAGATGATGACATGATTGTCATTGAATAAATGAGTAAATTCTTGATACTGTAGGATTCAGTTTGTCTGGTTTGTGTTGACAACTAGCGTACTACCATACCATATACAGGTAATAAATTTCCTTTATTTTCATTTAAGAATAAATGTGTACCATATTCTTCTTCATGGAAAAATAAGACATCCCCTCAAAATAAGACCTAGCGCATCTTTGGGAGCAAAAACTAATACAAGACACTGTCTTATTTTCAGGGAAACGGGGTAATAGAAGGGTAATATGCAAATTAACTGCCACTCCATCACAAAGATGGAGGCACCCAGTCCTCTCAGTCCCGCCAGAGTCCTTTAGTCCTGGGGGGGCAGCCACTGAGAGCAGGCAGCATGAGTGGCCTGGCGGGATGCTTGCTTCATCGCCACAGCAGCAAGGCAAGTGTTCCACCCCAGCCACAGAGAGCCTCTGGGCAGCAGGCAGAGTGGCCACGCCCCACAGAGAACTACTGGCACATGAATTTGTTACTAGTTATTTACTAGTTGTAAATAATACTGCAATGAACATAGGAATGTACATATTGCTTTTTAATTAAATTTATTGAGTTAAATTGGTTAATCAAATTATACAGGTTTCAAGTATATAATTCTGTGATACATCATCTGTATATTGCATTGTGTGCCCCACTCAAAGTCAAATCTTCTTCTGTTACTATATATTTGACCCACTTTACCCTTTACCATTCCCCACCCTCTCCTCTCTGGTAACCACCATACTGTTATCTGTGTCTATGATTTTTTTGTTTGTGTTTGTTCATTTGTTGCTTTCAGTTTTATATCCTACATATGAGTGAAATCATATGGTTCTTGATTTTTTTTGCCTGACTCATGTCACTTAGAATGATATTCTCAAGATCCATCCATATTGTCGAAAGGGCAGTATTTCATCTTTCTTATGACTGAGTAGTATCCCAATGTGTATATGTACCGCATCTTCTTCATCCAATCATCTATCATAGGACACTTAAGTTGTTTCCACCTTGGCCACTGTGACTAATGCTGCAATAAGCATAGGAGTACAGATAGCTTTGAAAATAAATGTAATCAAATATTGGGGATAGATGCCAAGAAGAGAGGTTCCTGGGTCATATGGTAACTCTTATTAATTTTTTTTTCATTATTAAAAAGTGTATTTATAAATTTTTATCTTACATGTATTTTTTTGTTATCAGCTTACATTTTATTTATTTATTTTATTAAATTTATTGGAATAACATTGGTTAATATAATTATAGAGGTTTCAGGTATGGTTTTCTGTGTTATAAGATCTGTATATTACACTGTGTGCACACCACTCAAAGTCAAATCTTCTCCCATCACCTTATATTAGCCTCTTGTACCACCTCCCCCCTTCCCTTTGGCAACCACCATACTCTTGTTTGTATCCACAAGTTTCAGTTTTATATCCACAAATGAGTGAAATCATATGATTCTTAGCTTTTTCTGATTGACTTATTTCACTTAGAATAATGTTCTCATATATTAATACATAATGGAATACTACTCGACCATAAGAAAGAATGATAAACTGCCATTGGCAACAACATAGATGGACCTTGAGAATATTATGCTAAGTTAACTCTATTCCCACTTTTTGAGGAACTTCCTTACTATTTTCCACAGTGAATGTATTATACCAGTTTACATTCCCACCAGCAGTGAATGAAGGTTCCTTTTTCTCTACAACCCCTCCAACATTTATTACTTATCTTGTCAATAATAGTCATTCTAACAGGTATGAAGCAATTTCCATAATAGCTAGTAAAATTGAACATCTTTTCATATATCTGTTGGCAATTTATACACTAAGTGGTCAGATTATTATGATCTCCAAATGCATAATAATCGGGCCACTCAGTATATATCTATCTAATAAAAGAGAAATATGCAAATTGACCATCACTCCAACACACAAGATGGCTGCTCCCATGTGGTCAAAGATCCTACCCCCATGTGGACACAAGATGGCCACCACAAGATGGCCAGCAGGGGAGGGCTTTCACTGTATCCCATAGATTTTGGGTTGTTGTGTTCTCATTTTCATTTATTTCAAAGTATCTTTTAATTTCTTCCTTGATCTCATTGTTAAGCCATTCATTGTTTAATAACATGTTGCATAGTCTCCATGGTCTTGTTATTGATTTCCAGTTTCCTACCATTATGGTCAGAGAAGAGGCTTGATATGATTTCAATCTTCTTAAATTTGTTGAGATGTTATGTGTGTCCTAACATGTGATCTATCCTAGAAAATGTTCCATGGGCACTTGAAAAGAATGTATACTCTGCTGCTTTGAGGTGAAAAGTTCTGAAGATAATTGCTTCTAAACCACCTTGAACACACAATGGTCATCCACTTTCTCTAGCACTTCTTGCACATTTCCATGCCCTTACAGATTTATGTGCAGATAGTTATTTTTCTGATCAAGTTACTATACACACCCCATCTGAACTACATTCTGACTATTCTACCCAACTCTTCAATTTATACTGAAATGATCTTCAAGTTCACAGAAAATAAACATGAAGTGTTCCACCAAACTATTGTAGATGAGGCACAGTGATGTCCATTTGGAGATCTGTCAAATGTGAGATAGGTGAGCTAACTGGGAATATTCCCAAAATGGTGCAGGTGAAGGTCTCCACTCTCCTACAAGGTTCCCGCCCTCCAAGAGGTACTGTTCTTCACTCCTTCTTATTTGACTCCATTGAGACACGCACATCACAACACAAGGGCACCAAAGGAGCTTCAACCTGAGGCTCCAGGTACTTCTCTAGGACTGCCTGCTTCCTTCCCAAGAAACTATTATTTATAAACACCAGAACTCTAGTAATGTCAATGAATTTCCAGGAGACAACAAGGAATGATTCATGTAAAATCATGAAAAGCCTTTTGCAAACATCAGACTATGGAATACAGATTATGTTCAGAAACATCAGAGAAAATTCAACACAAAATAAAGTTGGAACAAGGAGAAAAATCAATGTTTTTTATATGAAACTTTAACACATAAAACAGTCCAACTAAAAGAAAAATCAGTCTTTTTCACATGAATTAGAGAAATCTCAAAAAAAAAATGGGGAAATCCATGATTCAATCTACTGCTCTGCTACTCCAAATAAAAGAGACAATAGATCAATGATCCTCATATCTCAGTGAACTCAAGAGATTGTTTAGTTTTCCAGTTTAATACCTTTCCTCATCCTGACCCAGTTTTCTCATTGTTTCCATGTAGTTTAATAATGGGTCAAGCTACATCTGGGGTGTGCTGTTACATTCTAGGAATTACATTTTTAGAGAAATATAAGCTAGTGAGGAATTGTTCAAAGTGTACAATAGAGAGGGGAATCTCTATATATATAAACAAATTCCTGGATTTGAGTGTAAAGGGAATTTTTCTCTCCTTGTCACCACTGAACTGAGAGCTTAATGATACAGAGTGTGTCTGAACTCAAAATACATTTTAATAGCAGTGCCAAACATAAAAGCTTGGGGAACACTGAATTAGGGGGGAAGCAGTTATTGCTGCTCTCTTGTCTACCTCCTGCAAAGGCTGTGCTCTCTCCTTGTTTCTGTTCAGCACTCCGTGGGTTCTCTGCCTCTGTGTCCTCCACAGCACAGTAGTAAGTGGCAGCATCTGCCACCTGCACCTGGAGGATGAGCAGTGAAGAAGAGAATCGCTCATATGTCATGTTGTAGCGTCCCTCCTGAGAAGGTCTTGACCCCTTTACAAGGAGTCTTGGTGCACATCCTGGGAAATGGAGGTACCAGAAGAAGTTGTATGCATTGGATATCGAGTGATTACAGGAGATTTCCACCACAGCTCCCTCCGAAGACACCATGGTGGAGTGCTGAAATACCTGGTTCTTGTTCTCTGCAACTGCAGGAAACAAACAAAAAAGGCTGTGAGACTGATGCTGCTACTTGCTTGTTAATAGCCTTTTAGGTACAGTGAATATTAATAAATCTAATTTTTTTTTAATTGTCCAAATTTTAAAATAACGGCATACACTTTTCCAAGAACAGAGAGTGAAGAAAAAAGCCTACTCACCCATCCAGAGCGCGCTAAAGAGGAGCCCCAACCACACCACTTCCAGGGTGCTCTGCAGAGCGATAGCCATACCTCAGCTGGTCTCGGGCCTCAGCTGGTCTTGGCCTCCGCTGTGTGTGTGATGCTCACCAGCAAGCCGATTGAAGGCCTCCTATTTTACATTTTCTTCCTTGTGTCAATGACATCATCAGCCAGAATCTGTGAACTACAGAAGAGTGACTTCAGCTGTGAGGCTGCTTAAGAGTGATTTCACTTATGCTTTGTTCTGATCTTACAAGGGAATGTAGCTTTTCCGAGGTCACCACAGTTGTGCAAATTTAATCACTGAAGAAGCTTGCTTCATAACGGTAACAAAAGAAGTTACCTAATTGATGAGAGACTACTTCATTACTCATATTAAAGTGATGTATTCACACCAACAGTATACTGAACTTTTCACCTGTGATATGATGACATACTAACATGTTAAAAACAATGATTATGAAATTTTAGTAACTGGAAGGTACAAGTTGAGATATTTTTAAGGCACAAAAATTACTTTGTAAACATGCTCATCAAAATTTTACTCCTTGCATCCAACGTTGGTCTCTGGAAAAAATATAGAAAGAAAAATCTGATTATACTTTTCTGTAGCCAAAAGGGCCTGGGTCAAGGAAGCCCCAAAGGCTGCATTTGAAAATTATCTTTTTTGGATGGTACCTACCCTCATTTTGTAGCCTGAGATTATCCACTTTCTTATTAATACAGGGATTAATAGTTCTCCCTTTGGATTTTATTGTTTTAAACATATTTTCTTGGCATTTTATTTGAAAAAAGAAGAGTACCGTAAATAAGTTTTGTGACAATTCAAGAGTTTATGCAGCAGTTTTTAATGTGTAGCACCACCTAGTGGACTACCTGGGAACTGACGGAAAATCATTTCCCGAAACAGCCTCTGAGGGCTTGAAGAGATTTCATTCCTTTTGCTTTTGTTCAAACTGCTCATTCTTATTCAATTTCCATAGAGAAATGAAGGTTATCTACAGGAAATATGTGCCTTCTTAGAAACCTCTGGTTACCAAAGATGGTCTTCACTCGGGTGAGAGATTATTTAAACACATACTTGCACGGAATTAAATATGTCTTTCTCATCCTAAGGTGGTTGCTTGATTCATTTTATTTCCTTTTTCTTTTTTTTCCTTTTTTTTTTAATAATCTCACAAGTCAGGAGAAATCAGTTTTTTCCCTAATCTTTTTTCTTTTTTCACTGGTATATTCCTTAATTATGATAAGATTATTGTTTAGATTCAAGACACTTTTATTTCTATTTATAACCCCCAAAAGCTTCCAAAAAATACAAAATTGCAATGTGGTTATTAAATTAGAATGGAAAAAAAGTCAAAGAAAGTAGGCACATATTTCTTTAGTGGAAGGACTAATGTAGCCTCTGTGATTAAATTGAGCTCTGAAACTTCTGACAACTGAAGCATAAAAAGGAAACACAAAGGGAATACAATTATACAAATGAGCTGATTAAATGTGCAAGCAGCTTCCTCCTGCAGCTGAGGGGTATATAGCTATAGATGACTTGAAATTCTTTTTTAGATTACTGGTTAACATCTGATTCAAAGTTTCTTTTTTAAAAATATTTTTTATTGACTTTTTACAGAGAGGAAGGGAGAGGGAGAGTTAGAAACATCCATGAGAGTGAAACATCAATCAGCCATCTCCTACACACCTATTACTGGGAATGTGCCTGCAACCAATGACATACACTTTTTTTTCGATTCCAGTACATGCTCTTAACTGGAATCGAACCCAGGACCCTTCAGTCTGCAGGCCAATGCTCTATCACTGATCCAAACCGGTCAGGGCTGGTTCAAAGTTTCTAACCACTGCAAAATAGTTTAGCATGTGCTTCCTCTACATTTATTATGCAGTGCCCTGCATTTATTATGCAGACTCACAGGCTGCCTCCAACCCCCTCCAACACAGCAGTGAACATATTTTTATATTTCCCCTTATTAAAATTAGAATTTTCAGCAAGGATTGTCCAGTCATACTACATATACATACTAATTTCACTAATTAAACATTCAAACTAGTGATAGCGACATACACTTCTACCAGCAGGGCATGAGCATTCCAGGCTCATCAATGCTCAACAACAATCGGTATTGTAAAACTGCCTACATTTAATCAATATGCTGAGTGTGGAGTCTCATTTCAATTTGTATTACCTTTCTATTAGTGAAACTGAGCCATGTTCTCCTTTCCAATATTACCTATTCAAATGATTTGCCCAGCTAAGAAGGCCCTAATCTTTCACCGAGGGCTGACCTGGAAGCTGTGAAGGAAAGAGTGAGAACTAAGGCAGAGTTGTAAACTGCCCAAACCTGCACACAAAACCAGTGGCTAGGGCAGGAGATCTATTCATTCCAAACGTTTAAGGAAATCTCTGTCCAATTATGAGCTGGTCACAGGTTCAATTCCCAGTCAAGGGCATATACCTAGGTTTTGGAAGGCACCCAGTTGATATGTCTCTCTCATGTCAATGTTTCTCTCTCTCTCTCTCTCTCTCCCTCTCTCTCTCTCTCTCTCTCTCTCTCTCTCTCTCTCTCTATCTCTCTCTCTCTCTCTCTCCCCCCTTCCCTCCCTCCTTTCACTCTCTCTGTAAAAGCAATGGGAGAAAAATATCCTCAGGTGAGGATTAACAAAATTTTAAAAAATGTGCTATTACCATTTGTGATAGCATGGGTAGACCTAGAAGGTATTATGTTAAGTTAAAGAAATCAGAGAAAGACAAATACCATATGATTTTACTTATATGTGGAAGCTAAAAGAGCCAAAGAAAGAAAATAAAAGCACTCACTGATTCAGAGGTCAATCTGGTGGCCAGAAGGGAAGGAGGGGTTGAGGGCTGGGTGAAAAGGGTGAAGGGATTAAGAAGCATAAATTGGTACTCACTAAATACTCAGGGGGATATAAAATATGGCAATAGGGAATATAGACAATAATATCATAATAACTATGCATGGTGCCAGATGAATACTGGAAATATCAGGGGGAGCATTTTATAAAGTACATGATTGTTTAATCAGTATGTTGTACACCTGAAACCAATTCTTTTTAATAAAAGCTTAATTTGCTAAGTGTCCAACCATTTGTTTGACTCTTGACCAATCACTATGACACACACTGACCACCAGGGGGCAGATGCTCTGACCAGTAGGTTAGCTCAGCGTTTTTCAACCGCTGTTCCGCGAGATGTTGCCTGGTGTGCCGTAGGTGCAGACAAGACAAGAATTTTATAATTTTTCACTATTTTGTTTACTTAATATTTCATAATAAAGTAATTATAAAATACTTTCTTTGTGTTTATTTGATTCCTATTCAAGAGAATTACTTTATATATAGTCAATATAGGCACAGAGTTAAATTTTTTAACATTTTCTAATGGTGGTGTGCCTCGTGATTTTTTTCATGAAACAAGTGTGCCTTTGCCCAAAAAAGGTTGAAAAACACTGGGTTAGCTTGCTGCTGGGGTCCAGCCAATTGGGACTGGGTGAGATGGGCCAAACACAACCTAGTGCTCTCTGCAACCTTCCCCAGCCCCGACCGTGCACCAGTGGGGTTCCTCAGCTTGGCCTGTGCCCTCTCGCAATCCGGGACCCCTGAGGGGATGTCAGAGAGCTGGTTTCAGCCCCATCCCCGCAGGCTAGGCTGAGGGACACCACCAGTGCACAAATCCATGCACTGGGCCTCTAGTACAAAATAATACTGAATGTAAACTGTAATTGAATTTTTTTAAATCTCATAAAGAGCTGGGGCCTAGATGGCTTCATTGGTAAATTGTACTGAATGCTTAAAGAATGAACCCCAATCCTACACAAACTTCCAAAACAGAACAGGAGGGACCACTTTTCATCTTACAATTATAAGAGAACAGTGCTAAGAACGTTCATGATTCTTCCCAAGCCTCATTCTCCTAAAACTTCTGAGACCACTTCTTTTCTTCTTCCCTTAGTTTTCTCCTTTTACTTGGGTATCCTATAAGGTTCCATTTCCAGACCTTTATCTCCTACTCTTTATCTTTCTGCCATACCTGTATCTCTCTGGTAGTCATTTCAAAGACAAAACTTTGGGGAAGTAGGTGAAAATTTTATTTTTAAATAACTCTCTAACCTGACAGGACTCTAACATCAAAGCAGTAATTCTCAGGGATATTGTTGTTGTCCCCAAATTCCCATTTAAATGCTAAACCGTTCTCTGGAGTGTGACTAGACTTTGTGATTCTATGACCCCTCGATGTGCTCTGTGTATTAAGTCATTTCCATAAGTTAATCACCTCATAACCACAACATTTTTAACAAGGTCCACTTGGGAACCCAATCCCCTTTATCAACTGTTATTCTCACCACAGAGAAGCATTTAGAAACCAGGGAGTAATCAGTGAGAGCAAGAGTTATAATGAACTGCTAGAGGTAGCCTCTTATCTGTGATGTTGGCATGCCCAGAAAACACAGGAGATTAATTTAAAAGTTGGATTTCCCTCTGGATCACTTTAACAGTTAGTCCCTATTGAACTGTAATTTGCCAAAAGTAACTAAACTCTAGACTTCTTCCTCACCTGAACTTTATGTGTGTTCCAGTTACAAACACCTAGCCTCTTGAGTGCCATTTGACCCCAACAGAGCAGAAGCAATTTACAACCCTACAACCCTGCTCCTTTGTGCATAGCTGCCTTTATCATTAAAAGAAAACATTATGCAGAGAGGATTTTTAATCTAGATTGTGGTTAACTACTTGACTAGGGCCCTGTGTGGGTAGTTAGTCCATACAGTTCACTCATTCTTTTCCTTTCCCAGCTGAATTAGTCTGTCGTCTTGGGCCCACCTGGGATGAGGTTCAAAATAATAAATTCTTATCCTCTAAGAAACTTGGAACTGGACAAAGTCTTCGAGTCTACCTGCCGAAACCCGTTCGTTTTATAGGAGAGAAAATCAGGCCTTTCAGAAACTTACGCAGCTTGCTTAAGAGTACCCAGGAAGTTTGTGATTGAACCAGATCTAAAACTATCATCTCCTATTCAGTGTTCTAACAAAAATTGTAAGAGTGTCTGCCACCTGAAGAGAAATATAGAAGGGGGGAAAAAGAGATTGCTTTCATTTAATTTTGGTTAGGAAAATATAAAAGCCTATATCCTATTATTTCTTACTTTGAAATTTTGGAATCTCTCTAATAGTTTCCATTTCCTCTTCATACTTATTACCATTGTTGTTATTAACTCATGCCCCTAATGATATCATAGCCCCCTTGCTTTGGCTTTCATATACAGGTCACTTATTTCTAATCTATACTGCATATCACTGCCAAATAGTCTTCCTAAAAAAAGGTCACGACCCAATCTATTTAATAAAATAAGTTGTATGATCTTTATATCTCTTGCCATGCTATATCAGGTGAAGGGGAATCTAATTATGTTTTTTATTCCAAATTTCTATTCAGTGACTATAAGTAATTGAGTTAAATTTATGTAATTCATTGACTTATGCATTTTAGTAACATATTAGACTTTTAAATATAGCACCCTTTATTTCTGGGCTTTTTGTTATAGATGTTCCATGCATCTTTCAGTTAATTATATCTGATCCACCTTTCTTTGACAACCATATCAGTATAAATTGGAAAAACAAACTGTGATATAGTCACACAATTGAATACTACTCAGCACTAAAAAGAAGTAAACCATTGAAACAAGAAATAAAATACATGGATCTTAAAATAATTATGCTGAGTGAAAGAAGTCAGACCGAGAAACAATGCATTCTGTCCATTTACATCAAATTCCAACAATTCTGGCAAGGGCAACTAATCAACAGTGACCATAAATTTAATTTAAAAGCATGTCAAATTTTCTCTGATATAAGTCCTGCTTTGCTAATGTCACTTGCCCTTGCTCTGCACTCTGAAGCAAAGTGTTTTGGTGTACCTGAGTTCTTCTCATAGTATCTGTTACAGCACAGAAATGTGGGCCACTCTGACTCTATTCTGCTCCTCTAGGACAGATTAGATGTATTAGGGGACATTCCACTTTTGGTTAGAAAAAGTCCAACTACTAAAGTCCATTAGTTGAATTCTTTAGAAAATGGAACACTGTCCCCCAACTTTCCTTGGACCAAAACATGGTGTCATTGCCGAAACCGGTTTGGCTCAGTGGATAGAGCGTCGGCCTGTGGACTGAAAGGTCCTGGGTTCAATTCCAGTCAAGGGCATGTACATTGGTTGTGGGCACATCCCAGGAGGGGGTGTGCAGGAAACAGCTGGTCGATGATTCTCTCTCATCGACGTTTCTAACTCTCTATCCCTCTCCCTTCCTCTCTGGAAAAATTCAATAAAATATATTTAAAAAAAAAAAAAAAACATGGTGCCATTGATGATGAAACTCTAGCTGAAGGAGATGCAGAAGGTTTCCTTTTCCTGCAGTATCATCAAGGAAAGCAATAGAACCTGAGAGATAACAGGGCTGCACACCACTGATGGAAGAAACAGCTAAGATGTGTGGAATAATGAAAAAATTAGCATGTCACTTTCATACAAAAGAATTATCAAGACTTGAAAAATAGCCTAATTAAATGTGAGAATTTTAGCATATTTCATTCTGAACTTCTAACAACTGAACTCATTTAGCACCAGCACCCTCCAGGAAGCATCCCCATTGCATTATCTCCTCCCAAATTTGGTTCTCATCCGTCTCAATCTGGATGAGACAGACTCCTCCATCGCGGGAAGCCAGCTATGGACAGTGACTCGCAGATACAAAGGCTTTTCTCATTTGTACTAGAAAAGGAGAAAAACGATCCCTCCCCCAGGCTCTTTGGCTCACTCTACCCATCAGCGGGTGAGAAAAATTCCAAACTGAGCCGGTTCCTGCAGAACTAGGAACGTCTCTTCAAGTACGTAGTGAGTCTGTGGTTTTGAAATTGGTCCTGGTTGTGTATCGCAGAGCCTATTCCCTCTATTTTACTGCTGTGGAGAGAAGGAAGAATACAGAGATACTCCTAAGTATGTTTACATTGCTTCTGAAGCCCATTTTTTGAAAGCTTAGAACAGATTATAATACCTTGATTAAAAATTGAAAGTGTGTAAAACATGCCTTTTCCTCCTCATCCTTCTGCAACAGTATTTCACAAAAAAACAAAAGCCAGATTAAGCCTATCATCACCAAAAGGCAGGTCAGAGTGCTGGTAGAGTGGAATTGGGAGACATGACTTTTCTTTTTTCTCTTTTTTTTTTTAATATATTTTTATTGCTTTAAAAAAAATCGATCAGCTGCCTCCTGCACGCCCCCCCCCCCCCACTGGGAATGTGCCCACAACCAAGGTACATGCCCTTGACTGGAATCAAACCAGGGACCCTTAAGTCTGCAGGCTGACGCTCTATCCACTGAGCCAAACCTGTTAGGGCGAGACTTGAGCTTTAGACTCAGTTATTACTCCAATTCTCTGTGAACTTGGGCCAATTGCTTTACCTCACTGAGGCCCATTTTCTCTATTTGTGAGTGAAAATAAGAAATAGAGTAGGTAAACTCCCAAGTCCCTTTAAGGGCTAAGATCTTGTGATCTATATAATATGTACATTTCTTATTAAAAAAATAATGAGATTTGGGTCAAATGTAAATTAATTTAGCCTAACCAGTGTGGATCAACGGTTGAGCATTGACCCATGAACCAGGTCAGGGAATATGGCCAGGTTGTGGCTTGATCCCCAGTAGGGGGCATGCAGGAGGCAACCGGTCAATAATCCTCTTTCCCTCTCCCTTCTTCTTTCTGAAATCAATAAAAAATATATTTAAATTTTAAAATTACACTAGTTTAAAATGAAATTAAAAAAAGTACTTTGCTTTATTTGTGGGCCATGCAACAGAATCAAACTTTAAAAAGAGCTAAGGATAATCTAATCAAGATAGTGAGGACGTGAGGCTGCAATCTTTATCTCTAGCTTAAGAATGAGCAAGTAAGCCCTCAACTGAGGGATGGAAAAGAAGCAAGCTTCCCTCACCCTCTCCAGACTTTTAAAAGTTTCCAGGATGTTATCCAACTTCATCTAAAGAATTGTTTTTAAAAATGCTCAGCCACATTGCCAGTTGTCCAGTATCTTGGTGAAAAGCTTCTGCCTTCTGGAAGCTAGGTCATCGAAATTACTGTCTTAGGGCATCATGACAGAGCCCTACTGTGATCCTGATGAGAGTGACAACTTCTTTTGCGATGTACCTCAGCTGACCAAACTGGCCTGCACTGATACCCACGCCATGGAGTTTCTCATCGTCTCCAACAGTAGACTAAATGCTGTGGTATGTTTGCGGTCCTTGTGGTGCCCTAAACAATCATTCTGGTGAATTTGAAACAGCAGATCTGGTAGAAGGCCCTATCTACCTGTGCAGCCCACTTCACCATAGTCACACTGTTCCTGGATATTGTATTTTCATCGACTCTCATCTATCCGTCAGCCTTCCAGAGGACAAGATGGTGCCTGTTTTTTCATTGTTGTCATTCTCCTGCTGAATCCTATCATCTATACCCTAAGGAAAGAAGACATAAAGAAAAAGTTAATGTATAGAAAGAAGAGGAAAGAAAAAAAAAACTGTCTAAGTCCTTAAGATGTTTTGTGCTCCAAATCAAAGAAATGCCTTGTTAAGAATAATTTACATACCATATCTATCAGACTACAGTCATATGCTATATTGAAACTTGGACCAAAGATGGGCTGCACAGTGGTCTCAAACACTGGAAAATAAGACAAATTGAATTTTCAAACAACGTTGGTGACTTATAAAGAAGACTTTGCAACAAGTCAACAAATGACAAGAGCTGGCAAGGATGTGGAGAAAAAGGAACCCTCGTACACTGCTGGTAGGAATAGTGCAGAATAGTGCAGCTACTGTGGAAAACAGTATGGAGTTCCTTCCAAAAGTTAAAAATGAGACTCCCATTTGACCCAATAATCTCACTTCTAAGAATATATTTCAAGAAATCAAAAACACCAATCCGAAAGAATATATGTACCCCTATATTCATAGCACCACAATTTACAATAGCTAAGATTTGGAAATAGCCTAAGTGCCCATCAGCAGATGAGTGGATTAAAAAACTGTGGTACATCTATACAATTGAATTCTACACCAATGTAAAAAAAAGAAAGAACTGGTACCACTTGCAACAGCATGAATGGACCTGGAGAGCATTATGCTAAGCGAAATAAGCCAGTCAGAGAAAAATAAATATCACAGGATCTCACTCATTTGTGGACTATAATGAACAACATAAACTGATGAATAAAAATAGATATAGAGACACAGAAGCATCGAACAGACCAACAAACCTCATAAGGGAGGCAGGGGAGGGTGGGGGTGAGGGGATATGAGATCAACCAAAGGACTTGTATGCATGCATATTAGCATAACCAATGAACACAGACAGTAGTGGCTTGAGGGCCTGTGCTGGGGGGCAGGAATGGGTGGGGAGAGGTCAATGTGGGGGAAAAGAAAACATATATAATACTTTCAACAATAAAGAATTTAAATAAAAATAAAATAAAGGGGGAAAGAAAGAACACTTTGAACCACTGAAATTATTGATATTTTTCAAGTGCCCAGGAAACCTCTGCTATCAGAGCAATGGAATAGGGATGTCTTATTATTCATTCATTTGACTTATATTTACATACTTAGCACCTATTGTGTGTGAGTACTAGGATTATAGTCATAAATAAAATATACATATAGTCCCTTCTTCCTGTAGTTTAGAGTCTAGTGAAAATAGAAAACAAAAATATAAACAAATTTTAATTGCAGATGGTGACAAATATTGTGAAAGAAGGCAGCAGGATGCTGTTAGTTAGAGAAGAGAGTGTCTCGACATTGGCTAATCGGGAAGAGCCTCTCTGAGGAAATGACAAACTAAGATCTAAAAGATAGAAAGAAGCCAACCATAATTAAAAAGAGGTGATGAACATTCTAGGCAGAGAAAATGGCAGGTGCGAAGACGTAGGCTCATTCTCTATTATATATACAAATGTTCATATTGTCTGGCAGCCAATTCTCTAGAGTACTCATAAGCATTAGTTCTACAAGAAAATGATTGGTAGAATCATTACCCAAAGGCCCCAACCAATTCTAAATTCCATTCAGAATAAGCAAAGAAAGATCAGACATAGTTTTAGTATTGAGTGTATTGTATACCATTTCATCACTCCATTAAAATTGACATTATATTAATTTCATAGGGCAGCTCTCTGATCTCTAATCCTACTCCTTTCAACCACGGTATAGCATCATCCTCTTTACCTAAAGAGTGTCACACAGTCTTCTTGGTTAGACTTGTCCATTCCACAAAAACTGATATATTTTTGTCTAGTGAATGATACCAGTTAATTCATAAATCAACAGCTCAAAAATTATGCAAATCCAATCATCCTCTTAACTATACTCAGCTGTTTATTTCTTCAAATAAACTTTATAGTATTATTGCAAAACTTACTCAAAAACATCGGTGAGTTTTTATAAGTATATCCTACCTAATAATAGAGTTGTATGCAAATTAACCATCACTCCACTATACCCAGAAGCCACGCCCACCACCCATGCCCACTAGCCAATCAGAGCAAGCATGCAAATTAACCCAACAAAGATGGCTGTTAATTTGCATACATGAAGGGAGGGATGAGTGAAGACTGAAGACAGCATAGAAGGAAGAGGGAGGGAAAGTGGAAAGTAAGGCAGCTGCAGCTGCTGAAGGCAGCACATGCGGGGTGGGGTGGAGCAAGGCGGGAAGCAGCAGCGCATGGCCACAGAAGCAGCAGCTGCAGGAGGCAGTGGGGGCAGCAGGGGTGGTGGGTTGGGTGAGACACGCAGCAGTGGCGCATGTGGCCCCAGAAGCGGTGGCAACGTGCACGGCAGGTCAGGCGTTCAGGGCGAGGCGCGCAGCAGTGGTGGCAGTGTACGTGCAACCGGAGAGAAAGTGGCTGTGGTGGCCGTGATCGTGGTGGGGTGGGTGGGATGGGGTGGCAGGAAAGTTGCAGGGTGGTAGAGGTGGTGGTGGTGGGCCAGAAGTCTTGCAGGAATATTCCTGCAACAGGTCACTAGTTAAATTTATAAACCACTTTAAGAAGGTATATTATATTAATAATGTTTTAATATTTTAATGAAGTTTTATTTTTTATTGAATTTATTGGGATAAAATTGGTTAATAAAATTATATAGTTTTCAAGTGTACAACTCTATAATTCGTCATCTATATATACCTTATGTGTTCAACATTCCAAGTCAAGTCTCCTTTCATCACCATTTATCCTCTCATATCCTCTTCAACCTCCTCCCATTCCCTTTAACAGTACATTTTATTCCTATCCTATCTAATAAAAGAGTAATATGCAGCTTTACCATCACTCCAATGCACAATATGGCTGCCTCTATGTGGTCAAAGACCCTGCCCCTACGTGGACACAAGATGGCCACCACAAGATGGCCAGCAGGGGAGGGCAGTTGGGAGGGACCAGGCCTGCAAAGGAGGACAGTTGAAGGCGATCAACCCTGCAGGTAAGGGCAGTTAGGGGTGACCAGGCTGGCAGAGGAGGGAAGTAGGGAGGCAAACAGGCTGGCAGGGGAGCAGTTAAGACATCAATCAGGCTGGCATGGGAGTGGTTAGGGGGTGATCAGGCTGGCAGGCAGAAGTGGTTTGGGGCAATCAGGAAGGCAGGCAGGCGAGCAGTTGGGAATCAGACGTCCTGGATTGTGAGAGGGATGTTCCAGATTGGAGAGGGTGCAGGCTGAGCTGAGGAACAACCTTCCCCCTCCCCGTGCATGAATAAAAGGGCAATATGCAAATTGACCCTAATGGTGGAACAACCTGGAATGATCAGTTGCTATGACTAGCACGGACTACCAGGGGGCAGATGCTCAATGCAGGAGCTGCCCCCTGGTAGTCACTGCGCTCCCACAGGGGGAGCTTGGCTCAGTCACAAGCCAGGCTGACTGTGAGTACAGCGGTGGTTGGCAGGAGCCTCTCCCACCTCATTGGCAGCACTAAGGATGTCCAACTCAGAGAGTGGGCCTAAGCTGGCAAGTGGACCCCCAAGGGGTCCCGGACTGTGAGAGGGCACAGGCCTGGCTGAGGGATCTCCCCTGAGTGCATGAATTTTCATGCACCAGGCCTCTAGTGTAGGAATATGTATAAATCACTATATCTTCACATTTTCTCAGTAGATCTTTGCAGTTTTTGTTTGTTTGTTTTTTCATTCAGTGCATATGATTTCTTTATTGGACAAAAAAAACATATAAAAATATCTGTATTAATTTTCTATTGCAACTCTAATACATACCAGAAACTTAGAAGCTTAAGGCAACATAAATTTATTATCTTACAGTTCTACAAATAAGAAAATAAGTATGAATCTCAGGGGTGTCAACATTTTCTAGTTTCACTTTATTTTCTAGTTCTTTTTTAAACAGCATTATTGAGGTATAATTGACAAAATTGTGCATATTAAAAGTATACAACATGATGATTTGATATATGTAAATATTATGAAAGTATTACCACTATCAAGCTAATTAAGACATCTACTACCTCAAATAGTTATCTTTCATGAGTGTGAGGTCAAGGATACTTAATTAACATCTACACTCTTAGCAACTTTTAAGTATACAATAAGGTTTTATTAACTAAAGTCATTATTCAGTATTTCCTAATGATCTCATCCAGTCTCATGACTTTAAATATTCTCTGTATATACTGCTAGTACTGTGTTTGTGTCTTCAGACATGACTTCTGTCTCAAATACCAGATTTCATATATCACCTCTACTTAAATGTCTAATAGAAATCTCAATGTATCACGACCAAATAAGAACTTTAAATTCCCACCCTAAAAAAAGAAAAACTTCTTCCTCAGTCATTTCTATTTCAGTTAATGGCAGTACCATTTACACAATAAAGAAGTTAGTATTACAAATTCCTTGATCAACATAAATTTCTATAACTGACACAAGAAGAAACTGAAAATGTAAATAATCCTATATTTATTAAAGAAATATAATTTACAATTTAAAACTTTTCTACAAAGAAAATTTGGATCCTAGATACCTTCTGTTCAGGTTACTTTTACTATATCCTAAGCTACTCTTAACTCAGTGGTGAAAATAACAACTTTTTTATTATGCTCACATATTTAATAAGATCAGAATTCAGATAGGTTAATGGAACAGAATAAAAAATCCAAAAATAAATTTACATTTATAGAGTCAACTGACTTTCAACAAAGGTGCCCAGGTAACTCAATGGTAAAGAGTGGGGGTAGGGGGACTCTTTTCAAATGGTGCTGAATCAACCATACAGATGAGAAAAATTTATTGCAACCCTTATCTCGCATCATATATCAAAATGGATCACAGAACTAAAATTTAAAGCTGAAGCTATAAAATTTCAAGAATAAAACAGGAGAAAATCTTTGAGAATTTAGGGTAAGCAAAGATTTCTTGGGACACAAAAAAACATCAACTCTAAAAGTAAAAAATTAATAATTGGGCTTAATCAAAATTTAAATGTCTGCTCTTCAAAGTATATTATTCAGAAAGTAAAACTGCAAGCCAGAGAGTGAGAAAAAAAAATATTGGCAACACATCTATTCAACAAAGGTCTCGTATCCAGAAAATACAAAGAATTCTGACAACACAATGACAAGAAGACAAAAAATAATAATAAGTGAACAAAATATTTGAATGGACACAAAACAAGATATATAAAAAGATGATAAGAAAATGAAAAGATGCTCAACATTATCAGCCATTTAAAAAATGAAGAATAAAACTACATACTCACTAGAAAACCTAAAATTAAAAATTGACAATACCAATTGTTGAATGTTGAACTCATACTTCTGATGAAAGTATAAAATCATACAACTGCTTTGATAAAGTCTTGTACTTTGTTACAAAATTAAACATACATTCCTCTTGTAACCCAATAAATCTACTTAATAGAAATTAAAATGTGTCCAAAATAACCTATATAAATGTTCATAACTACTTTTTTCATAATTATCAAAAACTGGAACCACCCAATTTCTGGTCAAAATGGAGTGTTTATAAGTAAAAGCAGTACTTAGGCACTAGCTGGTTTTGCTCAGTGGTTAGATCATTAGCCATGGACTGAAGAGTAATGGGTTCAATTCCAGTCAAGGGCATGTACCTCAGTTGCAGGCTCAAACCCTGGCCCTGCCCAGGTGCATGTGAGAGGCAACCAAATGATGTGTCTCTCTCACATCAGTGTTTCTCTTTCTGTGTCTCTCCCTGTCCCTTTTACTCTCTCTAAAAATATCCTCTGGTGAGGTTTAACAAACCAACAAAAACAAACAAACAAACTAGTACTTAGAACCTCCCATAACCACATCAAAATTACAACTCAATAACAGAACACCTGAAATGTGTTCTGTTGAACAGAAGTCCTATAGCTAAGGATATAAATAAGAAACCACACAGAAACTGGTAGGAGGAGGTGAGATGTAGTTGGGCTGGTCCTACACCCATATGTGGTGGTTAAAATATCTCAACTGAGAGGAATAGCTCAGCTGCAGAGGTTCCCCCTAAGGAGGAAGAGGTCCTGGCCCCACAAAAGAATCCCCAGCCCAGGTTTCCAGGGCCAGAGAAAGAAGTCTCCACAACTTCTAGCTGTGAAAACCAGCAGGGACAGAGGCTGAGTGAGATGGAGGGCTCCTGGAGCTCCAGGCATTCCTCTTATAGGGTCCAAGCACAGTCTTACTTGGGCTCACTTGCCCTGGGCTCCAGCACTGGGGCCACAGTCAAAGGGCACCAGGGAGAACTGAACTTTCTGGCTTCAGGACAATGACTGGAAAGGCAGCTTTCTCCCAGACAGAAGTGCTGGCAGAGTCCATTGTTCCTTTGCTAAGCTTTTCCACACACACACACACCTCCACCCCATACACACACACACACAGAGAATGGGGAGGCTGATGCCATATCTAAGTCTCCATCAATGTAGCTAACACTGTTCAATCTGCCCTGGTGATTCCCTGAGACCATGCCCCACCCAACTTGCTGGCCCACCCAAGCAGTTTCTCTAGCTTAGGGGTGTCGAACTCAATCAGAGAAGGGGCCAAAATCTAAAATCCAGCCTAAATCGATGGCCGAATGGTTTACTGAACAGTCATAAACTGTCATTGTGATGGAAACGCAGCGGAGTGCAGTGATGACAGCGCGGTGCGGGACACATTGCAAGGCCTGGCGGGACGGATTTGGCCCGAGGGCCTTGTGTTTGACACATGTGCTCTAGCTCATGCCAGGTGGTCTCAGACATCGCACTGGTAGTAACAGACCTGTACCCCTTGGAAGGCCACAGACCTGTACCCCTTGGAAGGCCACAGGTCAACTTCAACCACACTGGATTATAACACAACCATCTCCAAATGCAACACACGCAAAGGGAAGACTCAGCAGACACCAAAGCCCCACTAAAGTGAGTTCTGCTCCATGGGGTTGTCCCTGCCTAGAAGCTCCTCCACTGTAATCTCAGCCAGTCCTCAAAGCCTATTGGCTAGTGATGCACCAACAGCAATCAAGGTTCAACTATCACAGAACAATGCACACAGCCCACAAAGATGCATACCTAAAGTGCTCAGCTTAGGTGACCAGGGAAGCTAGGTCACTTAGCCCTACAGGATACCTACTACGTAAGTCCAGGATATATAACAGCTCCACCCAATACATAGAAACAATCACAAGGAAGCAGCCAAAAATGAGGAGACCAAGAAACTAGTCTCAAATGAAAGAACAGAAGAAATCTCCAGAATAAAATTAAATTAAATGGAGGCAAAGAAACAGAGTTCAAAACAATGGTTATAAGCACACTCAGGAAACTTAGTGAGAATTTCAACAGCATAAAAAGAATATGGAAACTATAAAAAAGAACCTATAAAAAAGAACCAGTCAGAAATGAAGGATACACTAAAATGAAGACTAAATTACAGAGAATCAAGAATAGGATAGTGAAATAGAGAACCAGATCAGTGATTTAAAATATAGGGAAGTAGAGAACACTCAATTAAATCAGAAAAAAAAAAAAGAAAAATGAATATCCAAAAACTTTAAGCACACCAAAAGTCACATAATGGGGGTGCCAGAAGGAGAAGCAAAAAATTGAAAAAGTAATAATGGAAAACTTTCTTAACCTGATAAAGAAAACAAACATACAAGTCCAGGAAGAGCAGAGAGTCCCAAATAGGATAAACCCAAAGAGGCCCACACCACGACATATCAAAATTAAAATGCAAAAGGTTAAAGACAAAGAAAGAATCTTAAAGCATAAGAAATGCAATTAATTACCTACAAAGGGACTCCCAGAAAACTATCAGCCAATTTCTCAAAGGAAAATTTGCAGGCCAAAAAAGATTGGCACAAAATGTTCAAAGTGATGAAAAGCAAGGATCTACAACCAAGATTACTCTACTCAGAAAAGCTATCATTCCTAATCAAAGGACAGATAAAGAGCTTCCCAAACAAGATAAAGGTAAAGAAGTTCATCACTACCAAACCATTATTACAAGACATGTTACAAAGTCTTCTTTAAAAAGAAGAAAAAATAAATAAATAGTCTATTTATATAAAAGCCTAATTGACCAAATGACTGTACACTCAAACGACCAGTCAACAGGTCGCTATGATGCGCACTGACCAGCAGGGGCAGACTCTCAATGCAGGAGCTGCCCCCTAGTGATAAGTGAGCTCCCACAGCACAAGCGCTGCTCAGTTGATGAGTTGGCACCAGACACCAGGCACAAGCCTCTTCTGCCTCCATGGCAGTGCTACCCAGTGATGGTAGGTGCAGTGGGGCCAGGATGAGCAAGATCAGCACTCAGCCCTGGCTCGGGATACTCCCCAGCTCCTGCCATTTGTGCACTACTACATCCTTCGGGGGATGTCAGATTGCTGGTTTTTGCTCAATCCCCACAGGCTAGGCCACAACAGGCAGTCTAACATCCCCCGAGGGGTCCCAGATTGCAAGATGTGCAGGCCAGGATGAGGAATCCCACAGGTGCACAAATCTGTGCACCAGGCCTCTAGTGTAATAAAATGGCAATAAATACATATCTATCAATGAAGGAAGAAATGAAAAGAAAAAGGAAGAGGGTAAAAGATATAGAAACATTGATGAGAGAAAAACATCAATCAGCTGTCTCTTACATGCCCTCTACTGAAGATTGAGTCCACAACCCAGGCATGTGCCCTGACGTGGGATTGAAATGAGATCTTTAGGTTCATGGTCGACACTCAACCACTGAGCCACACCAGCCAGGCAAGAATTACTTTTTTGTTGTTACTATTAATCCTCACCCAGAGATATTTTTCCATATTTTTTTTTTTTTTTACTCCTCACCTGAGGATATTTTTCTAGTAATTTTTAGAGAGAGTGGAAGAGAGAGGGAAAGACAGAGAGAAATATTGATATAAAAGAAACACAATCCTGATCAGGGGCCCAGGCCAGGGAGGAGCCTACAGCCCAGATACATGTCCTTAACTGGAACTGAACCCAGGGCCCTTCAGTCTGCAGGCTGATTCTCTATCCACTGAGCCAAACTGGCTAGAATATTTCCATTGATTTTTAGAGATAATGAAAGGGCAGGGGAGAAACAGAGAGGAAGAAACATCAGTGTGAGAGAGACACATTCATTGCTTGCCTCCCGAGGCACAGTGACTCAGGTCAGGAATCAAGCCTGCAACTGAAGTATGTACCCTTTTCTGGAATTGAACCCGAGATCCTTCAGTCCAAGGGCTGACATTCTATCCACCGAGTTTAACCGGCTGGGGCTGAGCAACAATTTCTTTAAATGCAAATGATGGATTAAATGTTTCAATCAAAATACATATGGTGAGTGATGGATCACAAAACAAGACTCTTACATATGCTGTCTACAAGACTCACTTCAGATGGAAAGATGCACACAGACTGAAAGTAAAGGGGTGGGTAAAAATATATCATGAAGATGGAAACAAAACATAACAAAAAGCTGGGGTAATAATATGTATACCAGACAAATAGACTTTAAAACAAAAGCTATAACAAGATTCAAAGAAGGACCCAGCAACTACACTTCTGGGCATTTATCCAAAGAAACCCAAAATGCTAAATTGATAAGACATATACATCCATTTGTTTATTGTGACATTATTTTCAATAGCCAAGACATAGAAGCAACCTAAGTTTCCATCAATAAATGAATGAATAAAGAAGAAGTGGTGCCGAAACCAGTTTGGCTCAATGGATAAAGTGTTGGCTTGGGGACTGAAAGGTCCTGGGTTCGATTCCGGCCAAGGGCATGTACCTTGGTTGAGGGCATATCCCCAGTAGGGGGTGTGCAAGAGGCAGCTGATCGATGACTCTCTCTCATCAATGTTTCTAACTCTGTATCTCTCTCTCTTCCTCTCTGTACAAAATCAATAAAATATTTTTTTTAAAAAGAAGTGGTGCATATATACAATGGAATATGATTCATTTTAAAAGAATGAAATCTTGCTATCTGCAGCAACATAGATAGACCTTGAGGATATTATGATATGTGAAATAAGTCAGAAAGACAAATACCAATTGATTTAACTTATATGTGAAATCTAAAACACAAAATAAGCAAGTGGAATAGAAACAGATTCACAGATACAAAGAACATTTTGATGGTTTTGAGATAGAAGAGGAGTTGGAGGATGGGTGAAAAAGGTGAAGGGATTTAGAAGTATAAATCGGAAGAATAGTCATGAGGATGTAAAGTACACCATAGGGAATCCTATCTAATAAAAGAGTAATATGCAAATTGACCATCACTCCAACACACAAGATGGTTGCCCCCATGTGGTCAAAGATGGCCATCCCCATGTGAACACAAGATGGCCACCACAAGATGGTTGGCATGGAGGGGGCAATTAGGGGTGACTGAGCTGGCAAAGAAGGGCATTTGGGGAGGACCCAGGCCTTCAGGAGAGGGCAGTTGGGAGGGACCAGGCCTGCAGGGGAGGGCAGTTAGGGGGGACCAGGCCTGCAGGAGAGGGCAGTTAGGGACAGCCATCCATGCAGGGGATGGCAGTTGGGAGCAACCAGGCTGGCAAGGGAGGGCAGTTAGGGGTTACTGGGCCAGCAGAGGAGGGCAGTTAGGGGCAATTGGGCCAGCAGCAGAGCATTTAGGCATCTATCATGCTGGCAGGGGAGTGGTTAGGAAGTGATCAGGCTGCTGGGCAGAAGTGGTTAAGGGCAATCAGGCTGGCAGACAAGTGAGTGGTTGGGAGCCAGCAGTTCTGAATTATGAGAGGGATTCCAGATTTGAGAGAGTACAGGCTGGGCTGAGGGACACACACACACCCCATGCATGAATTTCATGCACCAGGCCTCTAGTATAGTCAATAACATTTAAATCTGATACATAGTATCAGAGTTATTGGGGTACTAGATTTATCGAGGTGATCACTTCATAAGTTATGTAAATGTCTAATCATAGGGCAATACACCTGAAGCTAATATAATATTGTACATCAACTTTAATTTAAAAAGAATAATGTTGCCCTAGCCAGTTTGGCTCGGTGGATAGGGCCTTGGCCTACGGACTAAAGGGTGCCAGGTTCAATTCCAGTCAAGGGAATGTACCTTGGTCGTAGGCACATCCCTAGTGGGAGGTGTGCAAGAGGAACTGATCAATGTTTCTCTCCCATCAATGTTTCTAACTCTTTCTCTCCCTTCCTCTCTGTTAAAAAATCAGTTAAAAAAAAAAAAAGAATAATGTTTACTCACTATAAAAAGGAACAAACTACTGATACCATAAAGACATGGATTGGCCTCAGAAACAATATGCAAAGCAAAAAGTAAAGGAACAGAAGAGTACATACCATATGATGTAATTTATATGAAACTCTAGAATAGTGATAAAAATCAGATCCTTGGATGCTTACCTGGGGATAAAGGGATTGGCTGGGAAGAGGCTGAAGAAACTTTTGGAGATGTTGGAAATATGCTATATCTTAATTAGAATGGTGGTGACATTGGTGTATTTGTGCCTTTATAAAAATTGGTCAAAATTTACAATTAAAATGGATGTCTTTTATGTAACTAAATTTACCTTGATAATGTTTAAATTTAAAATATGAACTTTAAACATATCCACCTTGATGTCAAAATAAAAATACAAAGAATATTAGAAATAATAAGAAAATCACTTTTTTCCCTAAGAGCTGGGTTGTTGTTATTTTTTAATTTATTGGGATGACATTGGTTAATGTGACCGTATAGGTTTCAAGTGTGGGTTTCTATGTTGCAAGATCTGTATATTATACTGTGTGCCCATCACCCAAAGTCAAATATGGACCCAAAGTCCATATATTAGGACCCCCTTCCCTCTGGCAACCACCACACTGCTATTTGTGTTCCTAAGTTTCAGTTTTATATTCCACATGAGTGAAATCATAGTTCTTAGCTTTTTCTGACTGACTTATTTCACTTAGCATAATGCTGTCAAGGTCCATCCCATGTTGTTGCACATGGCAGTATTTCATCCTTTCTTATGGCTGAGTAGTATCCCATTGTGTATATGTACCACATCTTCTGTATCCAGTCCTCTATTACAGAACATTCTGTTTGTTTCCATGTCTTGACCATCATGAATAATGCTGCAATGAACATAGGAGTATATGTATCTTTATAGCCCTGCTCACAAATCCGTGCACCAGTAGCTCACTACCACCCTCCAGTAGCTCTCCACCTGCTGCTCCACTCTCCTGTAATTCTCCACTCCCTCCTCCCACCCCCTCCCCTCTTAGCTTGCTGCCCTGCCCCCTTCTGTAGCTCTCCACCTTCCACTTGTAGCTCAATGCCCCACCCTCCTGCTGATCCGTGATCCTGTCACTAAGTGGTCGGTCTTACGTTTCATAACAACCATTTGCATATTACATCTTTATTATATAGGATGTTTTCAATGTTTTTGGGTATATACCCAGGAGAGGGATTGCTGGGTTATATGGTTGCTCTATTCTTAGTTTTTTGAAGACTTGCCAGACTGCCTTCCATAGTGGTTATACCAATCTACATTCCCACCAGCAATGCACGAGGGTTTCCTTCTTTCCACAACCTCTCCAACACTTGTGATTGCTTGTCTTGTTGATAATAGCCACTAACAGGTGTGAGATGGTATCTCATTGTAGTTTTAATTTACATTTCCCTAATTGCTAGTGAGATTGAACATCTTTTCACATATCTATTGGCTGTTCTTGTGTTTCCTTGAGAGAAATGTATTTTCAGGTCCTTTACCCATTTTTTGATTGGATTGTTTGTTTGTTTTTTTGGTGTTGAGTTTTATGAGTTCTTTATGTACTTTGGAAATTAAACCTTTGTCAGAGCTACTGTTTGCAAATATGTTCCATTTGGTTGGCTGCTCTCTATTTTCTTGTCAGTTTCTTTTGCTGTACAGAAACTTTTTAGTTTTATCTCATCCCATTCATTTGTTTTTGCCTTTATTTCCCTTGCTTTTGTGGTCGAGTTACAAAATGTTCTCTACGACCAAGGTCCATAGGTTTGATAGAGAATCACCTTTAAAAGTAGCAAAATTTAATTCAATGTAAATAAGTAAAGGCTTAAACACACTGAAAATAAATAGGGTGCCCAAAAATATATACACACACTTTGAATAATTATAAAAGCAGTGTTTGGTAAAAATAAATTTCATTTTCAATAAATTTGAGCTATCAGCTATTAACATGAGTATACATTTTTTGGAACACCCTGCATTTGAGAGCAAGATTGAAACCAGTGAAATGTATAAAACACAGGTGTGGTATATGGCTTCCCAGAGCCAGTAACCCACAGAACAGTACAAATCACGAAAGTAAGTTCACTCAACTATAACCTGTTCCTAAAAATAAGTCTGTGCCCAAATTATGTTCTTTTACTGGTGAAATCAGAAACCTTCTCTAATCTTTTCCGCCTTCTTTTTCATTACATGTTCCACCATGATCTTTTTCTTTATTTGAGTAATAGTTAACAATTCCCTCTCTTTCATGCACAAGTCTGAACTGCTGCATGCCATTTCACCTAATGATCTTGTTTATTTTTTGCTCTCTCATTGAAGATTTGGCCATAGTTACATGTGCAATCCCAAGACCATCATGTACACAATTTCACACAAAAAAAACTTGTCTGTGTCTGAGATGCTTGATGGCACTTTTTACTTCCTCATTCCTCAAACTGTAAATGAGGGGATTCAGCAAAGGGGTGATCACCGTGTAAAAGACAGATACTACCTTGTCAAGGGAGAAGCTGGTATCGGGCCGAGTATAGATGAAGATGCATGGTCCAAAGAAGAGGGCAACCACCATGAAGTGAGCTGAGCAGGTAGACAGGGCTTTCCAGCGCCCTTCAGCTGACTGTTTTCTAAGAGAAACCAAGATGACTGTGTAGGAGGTGACCAAAGCCAGGAAACAGGTGAGGGAGATGATTCCACTGTTGGACACCATCAGCACTCCTGTGAGATATGTGTCTGCACATGCCAGCTTGATGACGGGAGGCACATCACAGAAGTAGCTATCAATAATGTTGGGGCCACAGTAAGGCAGACGGATGGTTAAGAAGGTCTGCACCAGAGAGTGAACAGTACCCCCTAACCAGAGAGCAATGACAAGCTGTATGCAGACCCTCATATTCATCACATTGGTGTAGTGTAATGGCCTGCAGATGGCTACGTAACGATCATAGGCCATAATGGTCAGCAGAAAGATCTCAGCACAGGCAAACAGATGGAGGAAGAAGAGCTGTGCAATGCAGTTGTCAAAGGAAATGGTCTTTCTCTTTAAAAGGAAACCCTCCAGCATCTTGGGCACAGTGACAGATGAGTGGCAGACATCAATAAACGACAGGTTGCTCAGGAAGAAATACATAGGGTTATGGAGATGTTCAGTAAAAATTATGGTAACCATGATGAGAATGTTCCCCCAAAGAGTTAGCACATAGATGGCTGAGAATGCCATGAAAAAGAATACCTTCGGTACCCAGTCATCAGTAAGTCCCAAGAAGACAAATTCAGTCACTCTTGTTTGGTTTAGTGCATCCATCCACTGAGGTTTCCAAGGGACCTTGGTGGGAAGGAGGTAGAATAAAATCTAATTTAGCAGGGACCAGTTTGGCTCAATGGATAGAGTGTCGGCTTGGGGACTGAAGGGTCCCGGGTTCAATTCCTGTCAAGGGCATGTACCTTGGTTGCGGGCAGATCCCCAGTAGGGGGTGTGCAGGAGGCAGCTGATCAATGACTCTCTCTCATCGATGTTTCTAGCTCTCTATCTCTCTCTTCCTCTCTGTACAAAATCAATAAAATATATTTTTTTAAAATAAATAAATAAATAAATAAATAAATAAATAAAATCTAATTTAGCTTCACTGTTATAGGAGTGGAACTAACTGAGTGATTCTGCATTCCTATCTGAATTGCTTATTTCTTTTTAGAGCATTTATAATTGAGACCAACTTAATAATAATTGTTACAATATACCCACCATGTATCAGGAGCCATTCCAGACACTTTATATCCACCATTCTATTTAATCACAACCACACCCTGGCATAGGCATGACTGTCCTGTCTTTTGGATGAGATAACTGAGCTTTACAAGAATAAATAAGTTGTCCAAAAGCCCTAGCCACTAGTTAGCTAGTTCTGTTCATTTAGTCTAATCCGCAGATACCACCAAATTAATATTCAAAATTATTCATTGTTTCACTCTTCCTATCAAGTTAAATGTACCTTCAAAGCCTGCAACAGTCTGCTGCACATTAATTTTCCCATGATGGCATCCCTTCTTTCCCCCTATGCATTCTTTTCTCCAGCCAAGCAAGTTACTATGCTTCAGCCATGCTACCTCCACCTACTTAACTTTCAAAATCTTTGTCTCTATTTATTGTTTCCTTTGCTCAAAAAAAAAAACATACCCTCTAATCAAATGTACTCTCTTCACCTAATCACTGACTATTTAAGTATTATTCATCTTTCAAGTCTTTCAAAGACCAATACCTTTCATGAAACTTTCCTGACACAATCAAATCTTATCTCTTCCTTTTCATATTTTTTATATGGAATTTAACTGCAAAAGAAAAGAAAATATTTGGTTTTGCTCCCCATTAAGTTGGCATTTTCAGCCGAAACCGGTTTGGCTTAGTGGTAGAGCGTAGGTCTGCAGACTGAAGGGTCCCGGGTTCGATTCCGGTCAAGGGCATGTACCTTGGTTGCAGGCACATCCCCGGTAGGGGGTGTGCAAGAGGCAGCTGGTCGATGTTTCTCTCTCATCGACGTTTCTAACTCTCTATCTCTCTCCCTTCCTCTCTGTAAAAAAATCAATAAAATGTTTTTTAAAAAGTTGGCATTTTCTTTTTTATATTTTTTTAATTGATTTTAGAAAGGAAGGGAGGGGGGAGAGAGAGATGGAAACATCAATAATGAGAGAGAGTCATTGTTAAGCTGCCTCCTACACGAGCCCGCAACCCCGGGCATATGCCCTGACCGGGACTACAGCCTCCTGGATTATAGGTCAGTGCTCAACCACTGAGCCACAAGGACTGGGCAAGTATTATAGGCATTTTCTTTAAAAGAAATAACCACATATGACTTATCCCTTGTAGCCCTTAGGATGGTTACTTGCACACAGTAGATATGCAAAAATGCTTTTATTTGACTGAAGTAACCTGTAAAAGAATCCAACCCTTCCTACACAGTAGAACTAATAAGTGACTAAAACATAATTTTTTTAATTTTTCAATATTATTTCTCCCTGAGGACATATTATTTTATAAATACTAACATTATATTATCCGTAATTTCCTATACTGATGAGCTGGCCAAAAACTGTAACAGGGTTTAGGAAATAATTACCACAAATCATAAAAAATACTTATATTCTTTATTCAATTATTTCACTTGTAGGAATCTCTTAAGCATCCAAACTATGATAAAAACTAAAAACAAGAAAATATTAATTACAGCATTATTTAATATAGCAGTCTTGGGGCTTTTTTTCCCCATCAAAATCCCGATGGCACCGGGACCGGTTTGGCTCAATGGATAGAGCGTTGGCTTGGGGACTGAAGGGTCCCGGGTTTGATTCCGGTCAAGGGCATGTACCTTGGTTGCGGGCATATCCCCAGTAGGGGGTGTACAAGAGGCAGCTGATCGATGACTCTCTCTAATCAATGTTTCTAACTCTCTATTTCTCTCCCTTCCTCTCTGTACAAAATCAATAAAATATATTTTTTTTAAAAATCCCAATGGCAATTGTTTTTGAAGGCTGAAAAAATATAGTGGAACTTGAATAGAATTGTGTGCAGCTATTAGGAATGGAAGTAATAAAGAATTTTCAATATGAAAAAATATTGAAATATTATGAAGAATAAAAATTGAAATAAAATAATCGTTCTTTTTATTGTATTATTTATTTACAATTATTGTAAATTATTTTCCATTCAAACAACTGTAAACCTACTTTTTTCCCTACCTTGTATTTCATAGATATAAAGGAATCAGTAATTAAGGATATATGTTTATTTAAACATTTTTAGCAAAACAAAGTACTGGAAATAAACTGAATGTATATCAATAGAGGAATAGGTAAATAAATTTTAGTATAAAGTCACTAATAAGAATGAGTCAGGTCTAAGTATAGGGAAGCAGTGATTCACAATGCCTAGGGTGGGAGATATAAATTTTGCTGCCCAGGCCACATCTCGGACAATTAATTCAGGCCCACCAGTACTTTTAAAGCTCTTTGTTGATTCCAAACAGCCAAGATTGCATACTATTAACTTCATGGATTATTAACTTTTTGGTGGAAAAAAAAACATACTATTAATATGCTGTGAACCAGGGAGGAAGAAAGGGAGGGAGAGAGAGAGAAAGGTAGGGAAGAAAGAAGGAACAAACAAACGAAGACACATAGAAAAAAAGAAGAGACATTTTTATGTGTAGATATGCATGTATGCTTAAATATATTTATACATACTCAAATATATATACATATTGATGACTTATGTTTGCATGTAGTATTTATTCCTAAAAGGATAGAAGATAGGTGTTGAAGAATACACATTTATTGTAACATTGGTTACCTGTGAAATAAAGAATTGAAAGGGATAGTAGGATTTTATTAATGTTTACATTAATCTCTGTGTTGTTTAAATTGGTATAATAAGCATGGGTTACTTTGTTTAAAAACAAAGTATTAAAAAGCATATGTAGCCGGTTTGGCTCAGTGAACAGAGTGTCAGCCTGTGGACCCAAGGGTCCTGGGTTTGATTCTGGTCAAGGGCACATATCTCATTTGCAGGCTCCTCCCTGGCCTGAGCCTTGGTCAGAACTTGTACAGGCGGTAACCAACTGATGTGTTTCTTTCATATTGATGTTTCTCTCTGTCTTCCCCTCTCTCTAAAATCAATGGAAAAAATATCCTCGAGTGAGGATTTTAAAAAGGAAAAAGAAAAAAAAGCATTTGTAGGAGGAGAAAAACAAAAAGGAAACTAAAATGCCAACTTCATGGGACCATGAGTACAATTTTACTCATCCATGTCTGAAAGTTTATAATATGGTTGTATTTCCTATAAAGCAATATTCTGAAGATGGGGAATATTTTTCCTATAAACTGCTGGTCAGCAATGCATCAGCAGCAGAAAACCAAGAACTGCTTTGCTTTCACAAAAAAAGTAGAGACAGAGGCTCCTCATAAGAGCACATTCAACGAATTCAAGTCACTGTGACCTTCAGTTTCACCTCCCCAAGCCACAGTTTTCTGAGCTTTGAAATGGGAGCTAGATGCAGCTCTTCTCCGTAATGAGGTGTAGCACAGTCTAGGTTTTCTATTGAAAGCTTAAGAGAAAAGCCAGGGAATAGGAAAGATCTCTGGCTTCATTAGTGATACAGAAAATTATCATTAAAGATTGAAGCTCTCAAGCATTTATCTCTCTAATAAAATGTCAGGTATCCAAAACCAGATTGGCTCAGTGAATAGAGCATCAGTCTGTGGACTGAAGGGTTCCAGGTTTGATTCCGGTCAAGGGCATGAACCTTGGTTGTGGGCACATCCCCGGTGGGGGGTGTGCAGGAGGCAGCTGTTTGATGTTTCTCTCTCATCAATGTTTCTAACTCTCTATCCCTCTCCCTTCCTTTCTGTAAAAAAAAATCAATAAAATACATTTTTTTAAATGTCATGTAGTTGAGGTTCTGAGATGTTTTATGGCTTGCCTGCTTTTGCATGCAGAGCTGGAATTCTCTGTCCCAGTTCTCCTGCCCTAAGGTTCCCACCACTTAGCAGTTGCCTCCAGAGAGCTGATGAGCTAGATTAACTCCTATATCTCTTTTAGCACATTGTACTTAGGTGTGTGTGTTTTTTTGTTTTTGTTTTTGTTTTTGTTTTTGTTTTTGGGGGGGGGGTTAGTTTTAGCCTTCACAGAGTATTGTATTTCTTTCTTTTTTTAATATTAGCTCCACCTGTAATATTTTCAACCATAAAGATAAATTTTAAAAAATATGTATTTGATCCTTCATAGTATGTCATGACATTATCTACCAGACTGTCAACCAAAACAGGAGGGGGAAAAAATCTGAGAAAGAAAGCTGCTCTGAGGTTTTAAAGGTAAGGATTGTTTTTATGGCAAGAACTAAATGGTGTCCTCTTGCTTGCATACAGAAAAAGCACTGCACAGCACTTCCCCCATATGTTCCAAGGATGTGGTCATGGTGAGTGATGGCCCAGAGAGTGACACTGAGCAGGGAAGCCCAGGGGGGCAGAGCTGTCATGCATTTGGCTGTGATTTTCTATTTCCTCAGAACCGCCCAAATTTAGTCTCTATACTGGCTTTCAGAGCACAGAAAGGACATGCTTTCTCCCATGGCAATAAGGACAACCTTGTTTAAACAAACAAGTAAAGACTATAGAAGAGACTCACTCTTTGTTCGGAAGGTTGTAGCATATTTAACATTCATTCTATAAATATTGTGAGTGCCTAGCCGGAAATTGTGTTAGGGATTCAAATGCAAAAAGGCAGAGAGAAGTGATGTTCTCCATCCCTCCCAACCCCCAAACTTCACAATTCTATGATTTTTTTTATAACTAGATTAAAAAAAAAAAAAAAGAACAGGTGCCATGGCAAAACCTAAAAGATGACAAGTCATAATGCCAGGCATTTTGAGAAACCTTGGAGAATGTGTGTATTTGTGGTGTGTGTGTAGGTGCCCTCGTAGAAAACAACACAATGAGAAAATGCATTGAGCCCTGAGACAGAAGGAAGTTAAAAGAATTCTCATAAGTGAAAACCTATTGAACTACTAAACACCACACACTTATGCAACATATCAGACAAGTGATTGAGATGGGATGTTGCTCAGCATCATGTGCATATGTGCATATCCACAATAAGCACGGCAGGTAAAGAGGTGGCAAAGCTGCCGAAACGGGTTTGGTTCAGTGGATAGAGCGTCAGCCTGTGGTCTGAAGGGTCCTGGGTTCGATTCCGGTCAAGGGCATGTACCTTGATTGCAGGCACATCCCCGATGGGGGTGTACAGGAGGCAGCTGATTGGTGATTCTCTCTCATCGATGTTTCTAACTCTATATCCCTCTCTCTTCCTCTCTGTAAAAAATCAATTTTTAAAATATATTTTTTTTTAAGAGGTGGCAAAGCTTACCAATTCTCTCCAATTAAGCAGGGGTGATTTGGCTGATTGTTATAATAATCTTTAATCCACTTATTTCATAATTCCTTATGAAATAAAACAGAAAACAAAAATATTTTTTAAATACCAAATAAAAACACTCTGATTTGGACATTAGTAACTTGTTTTCTGTTTAAATAGTTCCACCCTTTCAATGTGGGCCCCTGGATTTTTTTTTAACCTTTTCATTTTCTGTAAATTTTGCATTTGTCTTTTTCAATAGCTTTGTCTTCCTCTGGCCAAGTGAGGAAGAAATAAGCCCACTTGCCATTTGCACTTTAATGAGTAACTACTATGGCATTATAGAATTATATTTACACTGGTTCCAACAAACATTTACTATAGAATAAAAGTAATTATTTTTAATAAACAAATGACTATTTTAAGGGATATTATTTGAAATTAACTTTAAACTTAAAATTTTGTATCAAGAAAATATCGGAGTGTTTTGATTGTGGTAATCATGGCACTCTATATATAAAATCATCACCTCATTAAAGCTGGGGAGAAAAGAAAATATAAAGGTTTTTAAGCAATTGTGTCAAGTCAGAGCAAGTTAGTATTTGATTCTATTGCTGAAATAATAAACAGTATTGAATAAAGATCTATTTTGTGAGCTAATATATCTAGAAATTTAGATTCTGTTTCTTGGGCAAGTCATTTGATTTGATTTTCATTATTTGGAAAGTAAGTAATAATTTTATTCCTTTAATTATTGTGATGGTTAATTTTATCTGTCAACTTGGCTAGGCCATGGCATCCAGTTATGTTGCCAAATACCAGTTTAGATGCTATTATGAAGGTGTTTTTCAAATGTAATTAACATTTAAATCAGTAGACTTAGTGCTCGCTTCGGCAGCACATATACTAAATCAGTAGACTTAGAGTAAACCAGATTAACCCTCCATAATGTGTATAAGCCTAATACAATCAGTAGAGGGCCTTAAAAGACTGAGGTCCCCAGAAGAAATAATTCTGCCTACAGACTATCTTCCAACTCAAGACTATAAGACTGACTCCTGCCAGAATTTTCATCCTGCTGTCGGGCCTGCAAACTTCAGATTAACCAGGCTTCACAATCTTTTTCTTTCCATATAAATGTAATTTGTTGATATATAGGTAACAGATAGATAGGGAGATGATAGAGATAGATAGATAGATAGATAGATAGATAGATAGATAGATAGAGTTAGATGATAGATAGGTTGATCCTATTAGTTATATTTCTTTGGAGAACCCTGACTAATACAATTACCTTTTTTGCAATAGTATTACTGGTAAAGAGGGGTGTGGTTTAGGGTTAGGAAAGGTTAGATATATTTATCACTCTCAAGGAATAAAGTTCCTTTGAAAATCTCATTATCTCTTCTCTTCCTCCCTCAACATCCACCTTAAATAATTTACAATAATTATTATCACTTTATAAAGGTGAGGCAGCAAGAGGATAGAAAAAGTCACTGTAATCCAATCAACTCAATAAAACTAGTAACTCTATTAAAGTCTAGGTCTCTTTTAAAGGCCAAAGCAATATTCTTCGATATATACTCAGTAACATTTATGGACTTCACTTACTTGTTGAAAATAGGTTTTCCACTAACATCAAGCACATACCATAATCTCCTGTGCATCCTCTAATGATTCATTTCTTATCTTATCCTGTGTAACAGAAGCTTAGGCTGTGAAATACAAAGCACAAAATTCTGCACATAGTGGATTTCAAGCATGAAAGCTTTGGGATTTTTATCTATCTGAGGTAGGATTTTTGAAGTGATCACTGAATAACTATAACTGAACTTGCCATCAATCAATACTCAGGAGTATTATTAAAAGTTTTCCATTTCAATTAATTTCTGGTAATTCATCTCATTCATTTAGCAATTTAATACCTGGGCGATAAAACCAGCAGCTTCCAAATATGGAAGAGTTCCAAACTTTGGCAATTAGCATCATATCAGTTATGGTTAGCCACTGTACTAACCACTGCAATACACACCAGGGAATCAAAGGCCAATGGCAAGTGAAACCTCCTCACCCATGAATACTAAGTAAATTGGTACCAACCCATGGACCCCCAAAATATCCAATATATAGCCTAGAACTAACTTAACTTCCAGAAGTATCTGACTCAACACCTTATTTGTCTTTTCTACTGATTGAATAAAAGTTAAAAGCAGCCAAAACCGTTTGGCCCAGTGGATAGAGCGTCAGCCTGCGGACTGAAAGGTCCCGGGTTCGATTCAGTCAAGGGCATGTCCCCTCGGTTGCGGGCACATCTCTAACCCTCTCCTTTCCTTTCTGTAAAGAATCAATAAAATATATTGGAAAAAAAAGTTAAAAGCAAAAACTATATAATCCACACTTAACAGAATGAATGTCAGTAATGAGGCAAAAATATCTAGAAATTTGTAACCAGTCAATTTTTAAATCTCATTAAAAGAATTTTGACCACTTAAAGCAAAATAATAACAATAGTAATACATTGCAGAATTTATAACATGCAGGAATAAAATATATGGAAATAACAAAAAGGTTTGGAAGAGGAAAATAGTAGTTTGAAAGACTCTTATCTTATACTAGAGGCCCTGTGAACAAAATTCATGCACATGGGGCAGGGGTCCCTCAGCCCAGCCTGCACCCTCTCCAATCCAGGACCCATTCTCCTAATCCAGGACCACTGGCTCCTAACTGCTAGCCAGCCTACTGGCCTGATCCCCCTAACTTCCCTCCCCTGCCAGCCTGATTACCCCTAACCACTTCTGTCTCAACCCCACCACCATGGCTTTGTCCAGAAGGACATCGGTCTAATTAGCATATTACCCTTTTATTAGTATAGATAGAGGCCTGGTGCATGGGTTAGGGCCAGCTGGTCTGCTCTGAAGGGGGTTCCAGATTGGGGTGAGGGTCCCCTTGGGAGGTGGGGCCAGCTTGGGTGAGGGGCATAGAGTAGTTTGCAGTATGGCCAAGTTCCTGGTTTTGTCTGGGAGACGTCTGGTCTAATTAGCATAATACCCTTCATTAGTATATTAGGTCTAGTAATAATTAATGTCGTTTTCTAATACTTTTTTTTAAATCGAATTTATTTAAACAATACAACAAAATTTAATCAACAATATAGTTGCCGCTGTTTTCTACTACTTGTGCTCAACGCTCAGGAAGCATTTTAATCCCTCTGTTGTAAAATTCTTGTGATTTTGATGCAAAAAATTCCGTCAATGCATTTTTGAGACATTCTTCATTATTAAATTTTTTTCCAAGAAGAAAGTTTTGCAAAGAACGAAACAAATGGTAATCGGAAGGGGCAATATCAGGAGAATATGCAGGTTGAGGGAGAACTTCCCATTCCAACTGGAGCAGTTTTTCAGCAGTGATTCTTGCAGTATGTGGTCGTGCGTTATCGTGGTGAAGAATTACGCCCTTCGGATTAATCAGCGCGGGTTCTTTTTCTCTTAAAGCTTGGACTAACCTTTCCAATTGGGCACTATACACTGCACTTGTAATGGTTTGATTAGATGGTAAAAGTTCATAATGAAGAATTCCTTTAAAATTCCACCAAACACACAACATCACTTTTTTTGCATGCAAGTCAGGTTTTGGCGTGGGCTGCGGAGCCTCATTTTTGTCCAACCATTGAGGCCGCCTTTTCAAATTAACATACAGCACCCGTTTTTCATCTCCAGTAACAATTTGCTCTAAAAATGGCAAACGGTTTTGACGAGAGAGGAGCGAACTGCAAATTGTGACTCTTTGATTACGGTTGTTGTCGGTCAACTCATAAGGAAACCATTTTCCAAACTTTTGGACTTTGCCAAGTGCACGCAATTGATTGGAAATTGTTTTTTGTGAACAATTTAAAGTTGTCGCAAGCTCTTGTTGGGTAATTTGAGGATTTTGCACCAAAAGAGCTTGAAGAGCTTCTTGATCAAAATTGGACACACGGCCTCCACCACTCTTGTCATCTAACGAAAAATTTCCCTAACGAAATTTCTCAAACCAACGCTGGCATTTTCTGGCGATGGATAGGCAATGGTATAATATTTTAATACATTAAAAATATCTTGCCAAAACTGGTTTGGCTCAGTGGATAGAGCGTCAGCCTGTGGACTGAAAGGTCCCGGGTTTGATTCCAGTCAAGGGCATGTACCTTGGTTGCAGGCACATCCCTTGTTGGGGGTGTGCAGGAGGCAGCTGATCGATGATTCTCTCTCATTGATGTTTCTAACTCTCTATCCCTCTCTCTTCTTCTCTATAAAAAATCAATAAAATGTATTTTTTTAAAAGATATCTTATCTAATAATAGACAAACATGTAAATTGACGTACCTCTGTTATGCCCACAGCCAATAAGCATGAGTATGCAAATTAACCCAACAAAGATGGTGGTTAATTTGCATACACAGGCGGGGCAGGCAGTGCCATGGCCCACTCCTGGGGTCCAGGTCCATCAGGGGCCCGGGAGGCCCACAATGTACCAGTCCATCAGGGCCTGGGGAGGTGGGGTGGGCAGTGCCAGACGCTACCTGAGGGGTCTGGGTCCACCAAAGGCCTGCCTAGCCACTCCCGTGGGGCCCTGGGAACAGGCATGGGGTTGCTGAGACCCTGACAGAACCTCTGGCCACAAATTCACAGCTTCGCAGAGAGGAGGGCAGGGATCTGCCTCACCTGCAGAGAAAGAGGTTCTGCAGTGGCCCCAAGATGCGGGTGGGCCCCGCCAGGGATCAAGGGCATGGAAGGAGGCCCAGGTGGAGGGTCAAGGACCAGCAGCCCTGAGGCAGGGGTTGAGGGGCCTTACCACCTCAGTGGACGGGTGCTGCACTGCAGGGTACCGGACTGACTGTCGTGATTCAGAGAAGCTCCCAGTGCTAACCGGCCTTGCCCAGGCAGCATTCTCACTTCAGAGGCGGTGACTGCTGCTCCCGCCTTGACCCAAAAGCAAACCGGAGCCGCCCTGCCCCACAACAGAACATGCCTTGCTGGTGAGTGGGAAGCCTACCACCTGCTCCGGAGAAGGAGGGACAGTAAAGAATGGGGGCAGGGGACCGGAGAGAGGAAAGAATGTGAAGAAGCATCGGCAATGAAGAGAGCTTTAGAAAGAGGCTCGGAAGCCTTACAGGTTTGTTCTGTTTGCCCCGCGGCTGCCGCTTAGGAAGGCCAGAGAGCATGGTTCTGAGGGCTACCTGTGCGCTGAGTCAAGTTCCACAGCCGACTCAGTTTCCTGGTCTGTAAAATGGAGTAAGCGTGTCCCAGTGCCTTCACTGAGCTTTGATGGCCAATTGAGATAATATATAAGGGAAATGAGGGAAGAAGTGAGAGAGAAAAGGAAGGATAAGCAACACAAAAGAAAGACTGGAATGAACCTGTAAACCCATTGTCATTTAGAGAGGGAATATGGTCAATAGTGTTATAATGATGGTATGATGCCAGGTGGGTACTGGAAATATCAGGGAACACTTTGTAAAGTATATGATTGTCTAGCCACTATTCTGTAACTAATATAAAACCTGAAATCAATACAAAATAATATTGAATGTAAAAAAAAAATGAAAATTGGAGTGAAATTTTTATAAATTTCAAAGTTTAAATACAAGCTGTAAAGGAAGGAAGGAGGAAAATAAAAATAGGGTTTTTCATTTTACCACTGTGTTGTCTTTTCAGTAGATGAAAAAAACAGTTGTCTTTATATGGTACTTTTATACTTTTCTAAGTCATTATCTTTTCGGGGCAACTTAAAGACAAGATAATTATTCCCTCCACTATTCAAAGAAAGGAAACCTTGATGTCTGGCCCCAATGATTCAATCTTCAAGCCCTTATTGTAAAGCAGGGTTAGTGAAATTTTCTGTGAAGGGTCATATCTATATTAATAAAAGCCTTGGGGTGATCAGGACAGCAGGGGAGAGTATTTGGGAGCAATCAGGCTAGCAGAGGAGCAGTTAGGTGTCAATCAAGCCAGCAAGGAAGCAGTTAGGGGGCAATCAGGCAGGCAGGTGAGTGGTTAGGAGTCAGCGGTCCTGGATTGTGAAAGGGATGTCCAACTGCAGGTTTAGGCCCAATAAAATTTGTGCACTGGGATTGGGCCTAAACTTGTAGTCTGACACCCCCAAAGGGTCCCAGATTAGAGAGGGTGCAGACTGGGCTGAGGGACACCCTTCCCAGTGCATGAACTTCATGCACCAGAAATAGCTAAAACAATGTTGTATAGTTAATAAGGTAATAGTAGAGATAAAACAAAATATTTTTTAAAACTCAATCCAAATTCAAAAAAGAGTATAGAAAAATGAGGATAAGAAACAAATAGCAAAATGGTGAATTTAAACCAAACCCCATCAATAATTACATTAAATATAAATAGTGTAACTTGTATTCAGAGTATATGAAGAACTCTCATACCTCAACAATAAAAAGACAGCCCAACTTAAAAATGAGCAAGTAATTTGTTTTCTGTTTTTTGTTTTTTAAATATATTTTATTGGTTTCTTACAGAGAGGAAGGGAGCGGGATAGAGAGTTAGAAACACTGATGAGAGAGAAACATCAATCAACTGCCTCCTTCACACTTCCTACTGGGGATGTGCCCACAACCAAGGCATATGCCCTTAACTGGAATCGAACCTGGGACCTTTACGTCAGCAGTCTGATGCTCTATCCACTGAGCAAAACCAGTCAGGGCAGTAATTTGTTTTTTAATACATTTTTTTATTTTTTATTGCTGATAGTATTGTAGATGTCTTCCTCCCCCCGCCCCTAGACTCTACCCAGACACCGCCTCCCCCCCCCCCCCCAGGTCTTCACCACCCTATTGCCCAGGTCCACGGGCTATGCATGTAAGTATATAAGTTCTTTGGTGTAAAATTTAAATAGACATTTTCCCAAAGAAGATATACAAATGGTCAATAAACCCATGAACATATTTTCAACATAATTAGCCTTCAAGGAAATGAAAATCAAAACCACAATAAGGTACTACTGCACATTCGCTATAATGGTTATAATTGGAAAAAACAGAACATTACAAGTGTCACATTACAAGTGTCAAAAGGGTATGGAAAAATTAGAATCTTCAAATATTACTAGCAGGAATGTAAAATGGTGCAGACAATTTTAGATATAATTTGGCCGCTCCTCGGAATGTTAAACACAGAGTTATCATAACCCAGCAAATTCACTCATATACCCAAGAGAATTGAAAACTTGTCCACATAAAAATTTGTACACAAATATTTATTGCAGCATTATTCATAATAGCCAAAAAGTATAAATAATCAAAATGTCTATTAATTGGCAAATGGTTAAACAAAATGTGGTATAACCATATATGTAAAAGGCTAAGTGACCAACTGTATGTATGTCTGATCATCCAACCGACTGGCAGTACATATGACGCGCACTGGCAGTTTGAAAATAAATGTTGACTCGTGCATGTGTGATATATATAAAGCTCTCACTGGCACCAATTGTTGGGAGCCAGCAGAGTTGAGACAAGCAACTCAGTCTTAAGAAAATAGAATTAAGTTCCTTCTAGCAGAAGTTATGCGGTGCTCTGAGGGCTTGGCCAGAAGATAAGATTAACCTGCTGATTAGCATCTTCCTGCTGCTTCCCCTTCCTGATCCTCCCCCCTAGATAGCCCAGCCTTGGAATGTTACACCTCCCTGGCAGTTAGCCAATCCTGTGTTGCCAGATGCCAAAGACCCCTCTGCATAGGCAACCCTGCCCCCCTTTGTTTCTGCTGTATAAATACAGCCATTTCAAAGAATAAAGTTGAGGCTTGATCAGAACCTTGTCTTGCCTCCATTCTTCCGAGTTCCTTGTTTGTTTCATTCTCTTAGGTGGTTCCTGCGTGCCCCCGTTGTTGCCCCGCGGGTCGGGACAACCAATTACACACATGTGTTTCGATCTGTCATTGTTGATTGTGAATTTGGTTGACATTCCATTACAGAGAAATGGCGAATAGCGATATTAAAATATTTCTTCTAATTAATGTCCTTTCAATGTGCACAAATTTGTGCACCAGGCCACTAGTTTAGTAATAAAAAGGAATGAGTACTAATACATGATACAACATGTATCCACCTTTGCTGTGTGAGAGATGGAGAGACCATCATAGAGTTTGAAGTTGTTGAGGAGAAAAAGATATGGGACAGAAAATGTGACAGGCCCTGGTGGAGTTCCCCCAGTGCAAGGCAGTAAATATACAGTAGACTGCATCCATTATATGCTACCCACATGGTAGGTATCCTCCATGCAATTACTAGAATTACCAGAATATGAAGGGGGGAAAAAGAGGGATGGAAAAATTATTGTGAAGACCAGGCCCAATAATGTCAACCTACCTCAGACCACAGTTCTCACCTTACTACCTGTGAAAACCCTCTGAGCACTGAACACATTACCCAACTCTCCTGTGCAGGAAGAAGTGATGGAGGGGGCTGACAACCAGGATGCCGGAGAACAAGGTAGGCCAGTGAGACAGAAAATGTATAGGGGTCATAGATCATGATTCCTCAGGGACCCTCCTCACCAAAGACAGCACTGAGGACAGCAATGAAGAGGAGAAGTCAGCATCCAACCCAGTATCAGTACCACCGCAACTTGAATTACTTCTACAGATGCCCAGAAAAACCTAAAACACAGCATGGCAAAGAGACAAAAGCAGCTGATTCACTAGCTGAGAATTTGTTTTTCTGAGGCTGAGCAGGGCCCAGCCTAAGTAAAGGTCAGCTTACTGCCTTTACCATCATCCAGTTCAGTTGTCCAAAAAGAAGAAATGAATATACAATTCCAGCAATAAGAAATGAACAAAAGATTGGAGCTAGCCAAAACCGGTTTGGCTCAATGGATAGAGCGTCGGCTTGGGGACTGAAGGGTCCCGGGTTCGATTCCGGTCAATGGCATGTACCTTGGTTGCGGGCATATCCCCAGTAGGGGGTGTGCAAGAGGCAGCTGATCAATGACTCTCTCATCAATGTTTCTAACTCTCTATCTCTCTCCCTTCCTCTCTGTACAAAATCAATAAAATATATTTAAAAAAAAAAAAGATTGGAACTAAAGACCATACGTTCTTGCTTTTTTGTCCATTGACCAGATAAGTAAAAATATCTGCATTATCCAGTCAGTTTGGGGGGTTTTACATTATCCACATCTGTTTGGGTAAAGACAAATAGTGAGTTGTTTTCTTTAACTGACGTTTCTCAATACACCTTTAAAGGTTTTCAATTGTTTCATATCTGGTCAAGTTGAGATTTTTAAAAACCTCATTTTTAATTTGTAATAAGAGTTTATAACTGTTGTGTGTGTTTTTAAGTCAACCATGATGTTATGATTTATAGTAATAAATGTGTATTTGGGCTTTGTACCCTTTTCTGGTAACTCAGAGTTTTTATAGTCTTTATAAATGTCTTTTATTGGCTTGTATGGTAGGTAAAATTTCAAGGAATGGCCCAAGATTCCATGCCTTAGTCTCCAGAGCCTTGAATGTAATGAAATATCACTCTGTTGTGTTGTGTCACATAACACAGCTGACCTTTAAAAAGGGAGATATCGCCCTGGCTGGTTTGGTTCAGTGGATAGAGCATCGGCCTAAGGACTGAAAGGTTCCAGGTCCGATTCCAGCCAAGGACACATGCCAGGTGGCAGGCTTGATCCCCAGTAGGGGGTCTGCAGGAGGCAGCCTATCAGTGATTCTCTCTCATCATTGATGCTTCTATCTACCTCTCCCTCTCCCTCTCCCTTCTTCTCTAAAATCAATTAAAAATAGATTTAAAAAACAAAATAAAATAAAAAGGAAGATATCTAAGTAGGCCTCACTTAATCACATGAGCCTTAAAAAGTACATGAATTTGCTCTGTCTGGTGGCAGAGGAAGAAAGCAGAAGATGAAGTCCAAAGATTCCAAACATGAGAAGTGCTGTTGCTGGTTTAAAGATGTAGAGCACATGTGTCAAACACAAGGCCCGCGGGCCAAATCCGTCCCGCCAGGCCTTGCAATGTGGCCCGCACCGCGCTGTCATCACTGCACTCCGCTGCGTTTCCATCACAATGACAGTTTATGACTGTTCAGTAAACCATTCGGCCCGCGATTTAGGCTGGATTTTAGATTTTGGCCCCTTCTCTGATTGAGTTCAACACCCCTAATGTAGAGGATTGTGTGAGAAGGAATGCAGGTACCCTTAAGGAGCAGAAGATGCCCTCAACCCACAAACGGCAAGAAAATATTAATAAGGACTCGGTCGTATAAACACAAGGAACAGAATTCTCTCTCTTTCTCTCTCTCTCTCTCTCTCTCTCTCTCTCTCTCTCTCTCTCTCAAATCAATAAATAAAAATGAAAGAAAAACATTCCATTGATCATAACTTACTTAAGATTGTTGCCCATATTGTGCCCTAATAAATAATGCTGCAATATAAATAAGTCAGCTCCGCACTGAAACTGGTTTGGCTCAGCGGTAGAGCGTCGGTCTGCAGACTGAAGGGTCCCAGGTTCGATTCCGGCCAAGGGCATGTACATTGGTTACGGGCACATCCCCAGTGGGGGATGTGCAAGAGGCAGCTGGTCAATGTTTCTCTCTCATCGATGTTTCTGGCTCTCTGTCTCTCTCCCTTCCTCTTTGTAAGAAAATCAATAAAATATTTTTTTTAAAAAATAAGCCAGCTTTGGCCTGCAGACTGAAAGGTAATATGCTGACCTTGGGTCTCATCTCCTTGATTTTCCTTCTCCTCTTTATTGCTGCCCTCAGGGCCATGTACCTTGTTTACGGGCACAACCCAATAGGAGGTGTGCAGGAGGCAGCTGATTGATGTTTCTCTCTCATCGATGTTTCTAATTATCCCTCTCCCTTCCTCTCTGTAAAAAATCAATACAAAATATATTTTTAAAAAATAAACATGCCAAAGTCTAAAGCCTCTAAACCTAATTCTCTTTTCTAACTGCCTCTCTTTAAGTGAGAGCTCAAAAATTGAATTATCTAGTAAAAGAAATATAGACATTTTATCGACCTTGATTCATAACGTTAAATTGCTTTCCAACACAATCATGTCCATCCAAGTTCCAACTCAAAAGTTCACTCAAAGAGAATTTTGCTAAATCTATGATTCCAATAAATTATGTAACATATGACTGACTATACCTTATTTTAACTTAAGCCGTCTTCACTTTGATAGCCAAATAACCTACAATTTGACCATCAAAGCTTTGATCAGCTTTGTCTCATATAGGGACAAAGCCACAGAAATAATTACTTGCCGAAACTGGTTTAGCTCAGTGGATGCAGCGTTAGCCCTCGGACTGAAGGGTCCCAGGTTCAATTCCAGTCAAGAGTATGTACCTTGGTTGCGAGCACATCCCCAGTAAGGGATGTACAGGAAGCAGCTGATCAATGTTTCTCTCTCATCAATGTTTCTAACTATCTCTCTCCCTTCCTCTCTGTAAAAAAAATCAATAAAATATATTTTTTAAAAAGAAATAATTACTTATTCTCTACCAAATGTATGTTGCTATGAATAAACACCTAGATTTATTGAATGTTGCCTTGGCAGGGCCAGAACAAGTATTCCTCACCCCTGCTTAAATCTAGCAGATAGTAGTAGGCTCTAAGATGTAACAAACTTCATTAAAAATTTGAAGACAATATAAAAGAATTACAAAGCAGGGAAGGAAAATCTTAAAATGGACTGCAAATCCAGGCAGTCTGGTTCTAAAATTTTGTCTTAACTCACAGAAGGTACCTGCTTAGGAAACGTAACTTCCCACTGCCACGGCTGCCTTTTGAATTTTGGTGCAGCTGCAGGGGCCTCAGAGTCGATGTGTCTATCACAGCACAGAGGTAGGAGGCAGAGTCTGTATGCTGGAGCTCCCTCAGAAGGAGATAGCTGTAAGTATCAGAGCGACTAAGGAATGAAGGAAAACGACCTCTTGTGTCCAAACCATCCAGAACGTTGTAAGAGAGAAATACGGGTGCTCCTCCATCACGCTGTTGGTACCAGAACAGCCCATTGAACCCAGGTGTCTGGTATGTGCAGTTGACCTGGACAGAAGCTCCTTCCACAGCTGTCAGCTCGGCGGGCTGCTGAACGCCTTGTCCCATGGTGCCTAGGAGAAGACACATGACCATTACCAGGGAATCACTCCTGGAAGCCACATCATTATTAAAATGCTTTGTTTCCCCAAAACAAACTATGGTAAAAGGAGGAGAAGGGCAAGGAAGAGAACAGAGACAATTAACACCGCCTAAGGAAAATGTGTATCAGGAAAGACTCTCCTATGACAAGTGTGAGGAGTGGCAATCACTTAATTTAGCTGTAAGACAGCTATTTCAGACATTTCCAACAGGGATTCCTATTAACTAGAGACTTACCTCCCATTGTCAGAAAAGCACAAAGAAGGGAAACTCCCCACAGCTGCTGCAGGACACCATGAGCCAGGCACTGCATCCCCAGAGCCTGCAGAAGGTCCACTCCAGCCCCCTCCCTGTGGGTGAGGGAAAAAGTTCAATCTGGATGCAAAACCCAGAAAGAAAAGAGAAAAAAAAAAAAAAAAAAAAAAAAAAAAGCAAGGGGAGGAGCTCCTTTTTCCTGAAGGGGTGGAGTTAAGCTTCCACTCAAGCTACTCAAGCTGCTCGGGGGTTCCCTTGTCATAGTGTATTCACATGAAAATTTTCTATGTTTGTATTTGCAAATAATACCACTGATAAAGGTTTAATCTCCAACATTTACAGACAGCTTATACAAATAAATAAAAGGAAGATGAATGATCCAATTAAAAAATGTGCAATGGACCTAAATAGAATATTTTCAAAAGAAGACAGAAGGAAGGAAGGCCAAAAGGCACATGAAAACATGCTCAAAGTCACTAATTGTTCGAGAGATGCAAATCAAAACAACAATGTGGTACCATCTTACACCTGTCAGAACGGCCAACATCAACAAATCAACAAACTACAAGTGTTGGCGAGGTTGTGGAGAAAAAGGAACCCTCGTGCACTGCTGATGGGAATGCAGACTGATGCAACCACTGTGGAGAATAGTGTGGAGTTTCCTCAAAAAACTGAAAATGGAACTCCCATTTGACCCAGTAATCCCACTTCTAGGAATATGTCCCAAGAAACTAGAAACACCAATCAGAAAGGATATATGCACCCCTATGTTCATAGCAGCACAATCTACAATAGCCAGAATTTGGAAACAGCCTAGGTGCCCATCAGCAGATGATTGGATCCAAAAACAATGGTACATCTACACAATGGAATACTATGCTGCCATAAAAAAGGAATTCTCATCATTTGCAGCAACTTGGATGGAATTGGAGAACATTATGCTGAGTGAAATAAGCCAATCAATGAAAGAGAAACACCACGTCACCTCACTCATTTGTGGATGATAAAGAACATTATAAACTGATGAACCAAGAGCCAGATATAGAGAAAGTAAAGCAACAGGCAGACTGTCAAATTACAGTGGGGAGGGAAGATCGGGGGGAGATAACAGATCAGCCGAAGGACTTGTATACATGCATATAAGTACAACCAATGGACATAAAACCCTGGGGCGGGGGGGTATGTATGGGAGGGAGGGTGGGGGGCAAAAAAAAAAATCAATAAAATATATTTTTTTAAAAAGAAAAGAAAAAAAAGAAAAGAAATTTTTCTATGTTTAAATCCACAGGTTTTAGTCCAGGTGATTCTGTGAACATTGAACATTAGAATTGTGTAGTAAAGAACAGAGATAAGAAATTGTGGGGGAGGGGGAGGACAAAAAAGCTAAGGCAGAAGTGGTCAATTTCTCTATACCAAGTTTCCCTTTCTCAAACTGGAGAAAGTGGGAAAAGGTGCTGGTAGAGGGGGGTTATGCACACTTTATTTGCGAGATGTGTGTGTGTGTGTGTGTGTGTGTGTGTGTGTGTGTGTGGTGCAGTGGTGTTATTTGTGACAGTACAGAAGCGACGGGAGAGTTTTTCTACCATCTAACTGTATCTCCCAACAGTTAATGAGATTTTTTAAAATAGCTAAAAGAATACAATATATCTGTCTGTACATGTGTATAGAGAAAGAAATGTGAAGCAAGAAAAGAAACTATTGCCGGCACCGGTTTGGCTCAGTGGATAGAGCGTTGGCCTGCGGACTGAAAGGTCCCGGGTTCGATTCCGGTCAAGGGCATGTACCTTGGTTGCGGGCACATCCCCCATGGGAGTGTGCAAGAGGCAGCTGGTCGATGATTCTCTCTCATCGACGTTTCTAACTCTCTATCCCTCTCTCTTCTTCTCTGAAAAATCAATAAAATATATTTTTTTTTAAAAAGAAACTATTAACTTTAGTTACTTCAGAAGGTTGGGATTTAAAGGAAATGGTGAGAATATTAACATTTTCTTTTACATCTGTCTCATTTGACCTGTCATTTTTTATGTAATAAAAATAAAATTTGAAAAAAAGAAATGGAAGGAAAGAAAGAAAAGAACTAGAAGGAAGGGAATGAAGGAAAGAAGGAAGAGAGGGAGAAAGGGAGGGAAGAATGAAGGGAGGGAGGGAGGGAGGAATATTTCAATCTATTTCCCAATTTTTACCAAAAATCAATATTTCTTTGATACTTATTTTTCCCAAGCTAATGTATGTAACCCTCACATACAGTATTTTTGCTAAAGGGATTTATATCTCTCATGATTCCTCTGGATTTACTCCACATAGCAGTCACAGTACAGTACTTGGTTTTAACACAGATAATACTGTCATCTTGTGGCCAGATGTAGCTTTGCAATGTACATACACAAAGTGCTAAACATCTTTAATATTTAAAATTAAAAAGAATCTTAGGAATCAGCTAGTCTCTGTCCAGTTACATCCTTTTATATCGCACTCCAGGCTTCATTTCTTCCTTGCTAGCCAATTCTCCACTACTTAACAACTTTTGTAAAAGGAACAAATGAATACCCAAAGCTACTTGTACTGTAAATGCTACCTAGACCTGCAGTGAATGTGAGAATCAATTTGCTATCAAATCAACACCTGGTAACTTTAAATTGGAGGTTCATATTTAAAAGCACAGCTCTTTTTTCTGTCACAGCATTTAATATGTGTAGCAGTTTCTCTTATTCATGTATGCAGAAGTGTGGGGTTTCTTTGAGACCCTACTATGTTTCAGGGAATGTGTCTACATTCTAGTGAAGGGAGGCAAACAATAAACAAGTATATGAGCAAATATAATATGTCAGATGGTGTTAAGTGCTTCTGAGAAAAATAACACAGGGAAAGAAAAAGAGGAAGGTCAAAAGAGATCTCATTGCCCTGGCCAGGTGGCTCAGTTGGTTGGAACATCATCCCGTACATTAAAAAGGTTTGGTTTCAATTCCTGGTCACATTGATATCTCTGTATCTCTATCTATCTATCTATCTATCTATCTATCTATCTATCTATCTATCACTCCATCTATCTCTTCCCCTTTCTTTCTAAAAATCAATGTAAAACATATCCTTGGGGAAGGATTAAAGAGAGAGAGAACTCACTAATTAGGTGACATCTAAACAGAAACCAGAAGGAATGATGGAGGACCCCTGATAAATATTGGGGGGAGGCAGGGATCAATTGAGACTTCACATCACCTCTAAGAAACTGGAAGCCATCCAAAACTATATGGACAAGGTTATTCCCCACAGCCCCCTTTCCAGGGACCTACTAGAGATGTTTGCTGCTGTTCTCTCTCAAAACAAAATAGTAAAGATTTGGGTAGGGAAGATCTCATTAGGGAAATATTACTTTAGAGTAGAATTTCCCCTGAGGTTATAATTTTTCTTCAACTCTCTTGACAATGTCTGTTGGTTTTGTGTTTTTTATTTTTAATTATTATAATTCGGAGCAAGAGAGGCAACAGCTGATGAAAACAAATGTAAAATACGACTCAAGCGATATAGAAATCACACTCTTCGAAGAGCCCTGGAAGGCAGGCACTCGCCGAGATCCTGAGTACTTGTTTGCCAGGTAAACTGCTGGAAGGATTCTACAGCCTTTCCAACACAGGCCCAGGAGCCCTTTGCAGCAGGCTCTACTGAACCTCTGAAGGACATCTCTCCCCCTGCTGGACCGTCCACTCACGGACACCTGCCTCCCCCACGATTCCGCAGCTCTGTGCATGTGAGTCTATGAGGATGGAAAAGCCAGCCTGAAACCAGCTCCATTCATAATAAGGCCATTGATTCTGAAACTTTAAATTTTTCTGTTACTGTATTCAAATATACATTTAGCCAGTTTCTTTTCTCCATATTCTCACCGCCTCTTTATCAAACTGCTAGAATTAAGTTTCTTCTTCCCAAATGGAGGGAATTTCTTTTTTATGTTGAGAAAATAAATCTTAACTCTATTTTATTTTTTTTTCTGTGTGTGTGTGTGTGTGTGTGTGTGTGTGTGTGTACACGCGCGCGCAATGATAAAGGGCAAGTTGGGCAGTGATAAACTCATAGACGTTGGGAGGAAGAGTCTATGGTAATTCTGTAAACACAGGGCAAACTGGTAACTTTTTCTGTTTCCAGTGAGGGGGAAACAATGTGCCTTTCCTTCAGCAAGCTTGTTTTTTAAAGCTTTTGGTATAAGGGCAAGAATATCCTCTTGTGGAGAGAAAAAAACATACCTAGGGTACCCCAAACTCTATCCATTTCCCTTACTCTGCTCTAACTCTACCAGGATCTCTTACTGAATGAAAGTGAAGGAAGGGAAATTTTTCCAGGAACAGATTTGGGCTGGGTCTTCTACCAAGGCTAAAGAGAAGTTCTTAGATCCTAGAATGTCTTAACACAACACTGGACCAGCCTTCATCCCTCATCTTTGGGATCTCATAACTGTTCCCTAATGGCCCAGATCCCAACGTTCACTATAGAAATCAAAAGTTTAAAATAGCTGGATATGCTCACATCCAACTGGCCTAATTGGGCGGGGGGGAGGGAGGGTGTGTGTGTGTGGACAGAGTGCACCGAAAGCAGCCTATCTCATGATCCCATGGTTCCACAGAGTTCTCAAAAAAGTGCTCTTGGCAATTGCTTGATCCATCCTTACCTTCTCAATACCACTCTTTCACCCTGCCCTCACAGCCTTTCCCTGGAGTTTCCAGGATAATTGCTTTTTAAACAAGTATGGTTTATCCTCTAATGTCACTAGGCCCTTATTTGCAGATAGTTTTGTATTGAATTTTAACCTCGTGCCATTTTTATGTGCTTTCATATTTAAATTTCAACTATTTTTACATGGTTTTAGCAACATAAAATAGTCTGAAATCTGTAAAATTTGTAAATACTTTGGCTGCCTAAGGACAGATATACTAAAATTATTTACACAGTGGACACAAGAATCTACCAGAAGGAGAAGGGAGAACAGCAGGGACTGTGGGGAGGAGACTGTTCTCTCCAAAAACCCATCGTCTGGATATCCTCTGTGCTCACCTCACTGCACCAGACTGGCCCCCCTCTGCAACCCCTAAACACCATGCCCCACATCAAAACCTCCATCTTCTGCCCAGTCCAGCCCACAAAGGTAACCTATCCTCTCACCCACCAGCTGTAACCACCTCTGTTTCCTGGTCCCACCGAGACAGGGCACTCAGAACTGAGAAGGTAAAGGAGCTTTTCTTCCAACAGGGCACTGGGAGAAGTGGAATCGGATGTATGCACAACAAGTGGGAAACATAAGACTGGCAAAGCAAATAAATTAGGGAGAGTTTTTTCACCATACATCAATCTGCATTATGGAAATTCTTCAAATAATCCCCCAAATGGTAGTTTTATCTGATTTGATATACAATTAATTTTTATAAAACGTTTTAGGAATATATAATTTGCTTAAGTAGAAACACATTGACATTAAATATCTTTATTGACAAAAATGTTACTTTCCCCAGTTAGTAGTATTTTATGTCTAACCTTAATCTTAACTCTTTCTGTCTCTTTTCTATACCCTCGCTAAAGAAATAGTCTTCCCATTAATTTTCTTTTTTTTTTAATTTGTATTTATTTATTTGAGAGAGAGGGAGAAAAAGGGGCAGGGGGTTGTTGTTCCCCTTATTTATGCATGTAGTGATTGCTTCTTCTCTTTGCCCTAACCAAGGACGTACTAACCAAGAACGATAGAAAGATGTTCTAACCAAGTGAACTACCTGGTCAGGGCCTCATCCATTTTCAGATAAACCAAGGTGTCCTCCTGAAACCAGAGCAGTAAACATCTGTTATTTCTTCTTCCATTGTGGCAAAGGGCATGCTTAACATTTTCTGTGGATCCTGAAGAGCCAGTTATAATAATTATTATTATCACTATTGATAGACCTTAAATGTTAATATAGGAATTAAGTTATTTTAGAAAAAATAGCCAATATAATCTTCTAATGGAGATTAAATGAGTAAAACTCTTTTACAATTTTAATTGCTTCCTGAAAATAGTCATTAAATTACAAGATATTTTATGGTTAAATGATAGATGAATGTATCCCAAACTCTCTAGTGCAGGGATATTCAACAGAAGGAGTGGAACAAACACATTTTATCCCTCTATCTTTTCTTATCACTTGAATTAGGTACTTCTAGTTATATATATATTATATATATAAACTAAAGATCAAGTCCTCCATTAATAATAAGCAATAATAATTCCTCTGTACCAAAAAATCCAATCCCAAACCAATGGACCACATAAATCTATCAATCAATATAAGCAATGTCCAGGAGCAATAAAAACCATAAATGATCCATGGAGTTTGTTATAATAAAACTAGACCCATATTGCATTAGAATGAGTAGGTCCCTAGCCAGCCAGGTGGGCCAAGGGACCGGCAAACAAGATCCAGGAGAGAAAGAAGCACTGTATCAGATGAGTGGGATTTGTCAACATCCATTCAATCAGCCATTCAGTCATTCAGAAAATAATTATCACCTGTACTGTACTAGCTGGGACAATTAATGGAGACTACTTAAGAAATTTGGCAATAGCAATATAATGGGTTTCATGCACTGAAAAGTGGAAGCATGGTCCCTGGGAACCGAGGAAGCCTTCTTAAAGGAAAAGTGATGAAGGGAGCATTATGTAGGTGAAGGGACAGAGAAGGCAGCATGTGCAAGGTGTCCTAAGCATCTGAACAACAAGGAATTGTAAGGGGGATGTGATACAGTGGTAAGGGTTAGATAATGAATATTTCTGCATGCTATTGTGAGGAGATGGGATTTTAGCTGAGCACAAAGAGGAGGCATTGCAATAACGGTAAATGGAGGGAGAGGTAGATGTAGTAATTGCAGCATACAGATTCCATACTGCTCAGCCTCAGCATTAGCCCTCTTTGTTGAACCCTTTTTGGTTGGAGTTATAAGTCCTTCCCTATCAGTCACAAGTTACCTTGTTCTTTGATCTGCCAAACACTGTTTCACAGTATCTCCCAACAGATAAGTTTCCATTCATCTAGAAAACTAAACAACCTCTGGATGGTTTCTCTTGTCAAGTAAACCAAAATAACTAATGGCAACACCATCTTTTCTTTAAAAAACAAAAAACAAACTTTTTAAATAGTATTCCATTTTCCTCACAACTCATAGGCATTATTTATCAGACAAAAGCACTCTTAATCACCTTCTTGTGTTGTATTTCCCTTGTCTGACTTCACCATTCATCTTAGCAGACTACAGAAAGACATGAGAAAGACCAAAAACACATCGCTGGACACCGTGGTGACAGATTTCATTCTCCTGGGCTTACCTCACCCCCAAAATCTAAGGATCCTCCTTTTCCTGGTCTTCTTCATCATTTACATCCTCACTCAGCTGGGCAACCTGCTCATTTTGCTCACTGTGTGGGCTGACCCAAAGCTGCATGCTCGCCCCATGTACATCCTCCTGGGTGTGCTCTCATTCCTGGACATGTGGCTCTCCTCAGTCATTGTTCCTCGTCTAATATTGGACTTTACTCCTGCCAGCAAGGCCATCCCATTTGGTGGTTGTGTGGCTCAGTTATATGCCTTTCACTTCCTGGGCAGCACCCAGTGCTTCCTCTACACCTTGATGGCCTACGACAGGTTCCTGGCAATATGCCGGCCCCTGCGCTACCCCATGCTCATGAATGGTAAGTTATGTGCCATCCTTGTGGCTGGAGCTTGGGTGGCTGGCTCCATCCATGGCTCTATCCAAGCCACCTTGACTTTCCGCCTGCCCTACTGTGGGCCCAACCAGGTGGATTACTTTATCTGTGATATCCCTGCAGTATTGAGACTGGCCTGTGCTGACACAACTGTCAATGAGCTCGTGACCTTTGTGGATATTGGGGTGGTGGCTGCCAGTTGCTTCATGTTGATTCTGCTCTCCTATGCCAACATAGTCCATGCCATCCTGAAGATACGCACTGCTGATGGGCGACGGCGGGCCTTCTCCACCTGTGGCTCCCATCTAACCGTGGTCACAGTCTACTATGTCCCCTGTGTTTTCATCTACCTTCGGGCTGGATCCAAGAGTCCCCTGGATGGAGCAGTGGCTGTGTTTTACACTGTTGTCACTCCATTACTGAACCCCCTCATCTATACACTGAGGAACCAGGAAGTGAAGTCAGCTCTGAAGAGAATAACAGCAGGTCGAGGGGCTGCAAGTGAAAATAAGTAACAATAGGCTCAGGAACTACCTACATCACTGTCAGGACCACTCTTTTGAGCTGCTGTAGCATGTGGCAAACCTTCAATAAACTATTAAGTAATTAAACTCAATTTAATTCTATTTAGAAGAAACTTCTGAACTCTTTGGATTCATAATCTTTTTACATCATAATTGTTTTACATTATTTGTTTAGAAATATGAATATGTTACTTCTACCACCTTTATTTGTGGTATAACAAATGCCTTATCAAAGCTTGAATAGAATGAGGATGTGTCAACCTCTTCAGAGATATATTATGCCAGAAAATGCAAAAGAGGAAAAATGACATAATGTTTGGCCTAGCCCCTTTTCATTATTTCTGTCCCTAAACTCTAGACTTCTATCAATATAAATTCTGTTCTTTATTTGTGCATGGCATAAACATTTAAAAGTACTTGAAGTTGCCGAAACCAGTTTGGCTCAGTGGATAGAGCGTCGGCTTGGGGACTGAAGGGTCCCGAGTTCGATTCCGATCAAGGGCATGTACCTTGGTTGCAGGCACATCCCCAGTAGGGGGTGTGCAAGAGGCAGCTGATCAACGACTCTCATCGATGTTTCTAACTTGCTATCTCTCTCCCTTCCTCTCTGTACAAAATCAATAAAATATTTTTTTAAAGTACTTGAACTTGAAAATACTGGATCATTTATGTTTCCTTCCTGTCCCTCACTCTTCCCATGACTTCAGACATCAAAATCTGTACCCCTTACTTTTAGAATGTCTATCTTAATTCCTAAATAATAGTTTGTCCTTTTCCCTTCTCATCCACATCACAGTCAAAAGTATCCTTCTGAAACATACAATTTTAGGACTCTCCAATGAATGTAAAATAAAGCCAGACTCCTTAATCTGGAATTTAAAGTCCAAAAAATATCTGGACCCAACAAACCTTATTTCCCAAGACATCTCTACTGTCCTTTCCTTCTCCCATCCTCACTGCTTTACTACCCATTCCTTCAGCATGCCCAATACTTGCCTCCCAAGCTCTCTCCTCAATGTGGAATAAATCCATATTGTCTAACTTCTTATGGACTTTTCTAACTTGTCTAACTTCTTATGCCTTCATAATTTCTTTTAAAAAAAATTTTTTTTAATGAGGATCTTGGCCTTTACATTTCTTCCAACTGATTTCCTTCAATGCCCTGAACCCCAGAGTATACATGCAAGTAACTCTTAAGGCAAATAGATGGTTCTAATTTCCCAAAAGAAAATATATGGCACACTCAAAACAGGATAATTTCAGGAGGGTTTCTATTTACAAAGATGTAGGAGTAGGGGAATCACACAAAAATCGTTGAGTAACCTGGGGTTTAGTGATAGTTAAACTGTTTACCACCCCTAGACCAGATAAGACAAAGGAGGGGGAAATTAGGAGAGCCAGGAGAAACAGGGATGCATAATTTACCCAAGTCCTCTTCTCCAGAGTAATGACATACTTATATACAGCCCTATAGATGTCTACTTTTTCCTGAGCTACATATGTAACAGTGAATAATTACCCCTGAGATAGGGTATACTTTTCTTGATGAGAGTATCTTCTACCACCACTCTCTTGGTTAGTTTTTCCAGGAACTAGATCAAAAGAGAATTTAATTGCCACAGTGAGAACATACCCCAGATATCCGAGTATCAGTATGGCTCTGGAAACTCCACCAAAAAGACTAGAAAATAACTGGACAAGGATGTTCTATCTTGCTCACACTGAGGATAACAGAGAGCACCAAAAGTCTCAAGTCAAAGGACACTGAAGCTAGATTCATTCCTATATACCCAAGGGAACAAGGTGGAGAGATATTCAAAAATCAGAGCTCAGGAAGCTTCACTCTAAACATAGTAGATCATTGAATTAGATGCACATCACATTCCTCCTAATCTTGAGAATCTAACTTTCTTCTATGCTCTGAGATTTCACCTGAGCAACTATGGAGCCAGGGTTGAACTTAGAAGTTTCTGACTCCTGAGTCTTTACACAGCTACTGCTCTTTGAATGTGACAACTGAGCTGACTCTCCAGTCTGAACGACAGTAATTCTAAGCACCTTAGTTCCTAATAATTACTTGCTCCAACTCTAGCACCTGGGTGGAAATGGGAAAAGGTCAGCCAGAGGAGAGAAATTCTATTGGCAGACATAAAAAAAAGAGGTGTTACTCCTTCTTGAAAATCTCTGTGATTGAAATACATGTGGTTTTAAAAACCTAAAACTTTAGAGGGAAATAGGTATCAAAACAAGATCAGAATAAGTCCTCAAGAATATTCCTCATAGTCATTTAATTAAATGCAAGGATATCATGCTGAGTAAGGAAAATATCAATAACTTACATGTTTTCAAATTTAAGATAGTTGATATTCTATAGTTCATTTCCATTGACCATTTACTGTTTGCTGGAACTCTTTTAGAATCTATCTTCCTATTCATTTCAATGAGGTGCTTAAATTTTTCTTTTTTATTTTTACTAATAGCACATAAGTCATTTGCTTCAGGGTTAAATTCTCCATTCAAATGTTCAGTATCATTCTGCTTATAGAGTCTCCCATTATGAACCCAGATATCTTTGAGTAATTTGAAAATTAAGATTCTTTGGATAGTCCAGCCAGTGTGGCTAAGTTGTTGAGTATCAACCTATGAACCAGGAAGTCACGATTTGATTCCCGGTCAGGACACATGCCTGGGTTGTGGGTTCAATTCCCACTGCAGGGCATGGAATGGGCAGATGACCAATGATTCTCTCTCATCAATGATGTTTCTATCTCTCTTTCCCTCTACATTCCTGTCTGACATCAATAAAAATATATTTTTTAAAAATATTCTTTGGATAACTTGAGTTGTAGTTTTGTAATTATCTGGCCCTTACTCAGCTCACAACTAATTCATATTATTAAATTTTTTATTGAATTTACTGGGGGGAGATATTGGTTAATAAAATTATACAAGTTTCAAGTGTACAACTCTAAAATACATCATCTGTATACTGAATTATGCATTCACCATCCAAAGTCAAGTCTCCTTCCACATGACATCAGCATTGTTTTTATACATCTCAGTTTTCTTCCTCCTAAAGACAATGAAGTCCAGTTATGAGGGTCAAGTTTATTTCTCCTATACTAGCATGAGTTCAGAGATCTTTTATTCAGTTATGCACTCCAGAAACTGAGAGCCTAGTACATATTAGATGCTTAATAAAATATTTTTTACATGAAAATCATTCACTTTACCTTTATTTCCTAGTTTCTACCGCTAAGTCCTTTTTATTCTAATTTTCCCAAAAGGATGAACCAAAATTAACTGGTAGAAAAACATAAGCATCTAAAGTTAAAGGGAAAAAAATATATAGAAAATAGAGACCCAGTGCATGGATTCATGAACCAGTGGGGTCCCATAGCCTGGCCTGAGCCCACTCACAATCCAGGACCCCTCAGGGGATGTCAGAGAGTCAGTTTAGCCCAATTCCTGCACGCCAGGCCAATGGACCCACACTGGGCCTTTAGCTTGCATGTAAGATCTTTGGTTAATATCTTCCTGCCCTCACTCTCCTCCCTTCCCCCTAAAACTCATCAGTCTGTTCTGTTCCATGTTTCGATGCCTGTGCATTGAGCGTCTTCCTCCGGATGGTCAGTGCATGTGATAGCTATCAGTGGAATAGTTGAATGGTTGAGCAATGGAACAGTCTCTTAGGCTTTTATATATTTAGATAAGTATATGTAATAAGATGTAGAGAAAGCTGTGATCCCAGCTTCTGGCTGAGCAGTGCTCCCCCTGTGGGGGGCAACTCCTGCATTGAGCATCTTCCCCCTGGTGGTCAGTGTGCATCATAGCAACTGGTGGTTCTGGTTATTTCACCATAATGTTTGCTTAGACTTTTATTATGTACAATAGATTCAGAGAGATCAAAACATGGGGGGCAAGGGGGTTAGCTCAATTATTAAAAACTGAGTACATTTTCAATGTGTTTCTGGTAATTAAGTGGGTAAATATGTGATCCCACAACATTTTAAAGAAAGGAATCACAAAAATTGGAGGTCATTCAACAAGATCATGTTGTTCTTCAGAGTGTACTTTCTAGATATGTAGAAATGATTCCAGCTTGTCAAAACAGGTTTGGCTCAGTGGATACAGCATCGGCCTGTGGACTGAAAGGTCCCAGGTTTGATTCTGATCAAGGGCATGTACCTTGGTTGTGGGAACATCCCCAGTAGAGCATGTGCAAGAGGTAGCTGATCAATTATTCTCTCTCATAGATGTTTCTAACTCTCTATCCCTCTCTCTTCCTCTCTGTAGAAAATCAATAAAATATATAAAAAAATAAAAGAAAAGAAATGATTCCGACTTGCTGTCAAAATAAAATATAATGAGGATCAAGGGAATGAATGTCTCATGGGGAAATGTTTCAGGGTAGAACTCTCAAGAGGTAGTTTTCCATAAATCTCTTGACAATGTTTTTTCTTTTCTTTTCTTTTCTTTTTTTTTTTTTTTTTAAGAAAAGACTATCAAAGGTGATACAGCCAATAATATAATTGATGTAAAATTCAAACCACTTAGGTAGAGAAGATGCAATCTATAAAGAGCCTCCAAGGGCAAGGGGCCTGATAGATTATTAAAACAGTCGATGTGTCAATCCCCTAGAAGATTTTAATTCCACTCCAAAGCAGAGATCCAGCATCATCACAAGCCTAGAGATGCTCTGAAAAACACTTGCTTCGCCTGCTGCGCTATTCTACCTGAGAAAGAACAGTCTTCTCCAAGGTTTTGCTGCCATGTTCATGTGAGTCCAAGAAGGGAAGCATTCCTAAAGCCAGGTCAGTCCTCAACAGGAGAAAAGACTTCATTTCTAGTCTTTAAAAGTTTCAGTAACTTTGTCAAAAATTGTATTTAGTCTATCTTTTCCCCCCATCTTCTTCCTTACCTTACTGAGCCTCTGTTCACAGAGTTAATAAGTTAGGCATATTAATTTTTAATTAAATTGGCCTCTCTCCAGAGTTGGGAACTTTCTTCTTTGAGTTGAATTTTAAACATTTGTTTTTTCTTTTCCCAATTTGAGGGAGGAAATAAAGCCAAGAGCAAAGACTTAATTTCCAGTTCAATTTGAGTACAGATATAAGTGATGCATCAGACTCAGCATTACTGAGTAAACACAAGTATGGCATACTTCACCCTTCTTTTCCTAGTGATGACCACACTTAGTCATCTTACTTGAAGGTTAAATAATAATGAAGATTAAGTATGTTTGAGATTAGTGTTTATAAAAGTGTATATTTAGTCATGAATCTATTAATGTTCATATTTGTTTAATTAAAGTTTAATCTAAATATATTTTAATTTTTATTGTTTCTTATGAATTATAAGATGGTTTAATTTAAGGAACAAGTAAAAATACAAAAGAAACTGTTACTAAGAAAATTTCTTTTGGGACAAACTATTCATCAAAGGTAGTTTTTAAATAATATCTGCTCAGATGTTTAATACCTTTAAAGCATTTTTAAGAATTTAATCTGTTGGATCATGCTGAGTGAAATAAGCCTGTCAATGAAAGAGAAATACCACATGGCCTCACTCATCTATGGATATTAAAAAACATTATAAACTGACAAACCAAAAGATAGATGTAGAGACAGTAAAGCAACAAGTAGACTGTAAAATTACAGCGGGGAGAGTAGGGAGATCTGGGGGAGATAAGAGATCAATCAAAGGACTTGTATACATGCATATAAGTACAACCAATGGGCACAAAACTCTGGGGAGGGAGGGTATGTATGGGGGGGGGGCAATGTTAAAATATGTACACAGATAATAATTTAATAAAAATAATAAAAATAATAAAAATAAAAACGGAGTACAGTTGCCCTAACTAGTTAAAAAAAAAAAAAAGAATTTAATCTGTTGGAAGGCAAATAAGATCTTAAAATAACAGCATACTAAAGGTCAAATCCAATACTAATCAATGCTGTTATAATCCAAAACATCAAAACTATTAAACAACTTTGGTCACTCAATAAATTTAAGTAATATTCTAGAGCAGTGTTTTTCAACCTTTTTTGGGCAAAGGCACACTTGTTTCATGAAAAAAATCACGAGGCACACCACCATTAGAAAATGTTAAAAAATTTAACTCTGTGCCTATATTGACTATATATAAAGTAATTCTCTTGAATAGGAATCAAATAAACACAAAGAAAGTATTTTATAATTACTTTATTATGAAATATTAAGTAAACAAAATAGTGAAAAATTATAAAATTCTTGTCTTGTCTGCACCTACGGCACACCAGGCAACATCTCGCGGCACACTAGTGTGCCGCTGAACAGCTGTTGAAAAACGCTGTTCTAGAGCAAATGAAAAGCATGTATAATGCCTTGGACTTTGTTTACTCTGGGAATAGACTCAATTGCTGAAGTATATGTGACATAAAGCATGAGAAATGTGATCACAGAGGGCACCAGGATGCAGAATTAATGGGAACTGGCAAAATTCAGTCAATTAATCAGCTAATAAATATTTATTAATTAACTTACTATTGCAAAACACTAAGGCAGGTGCTGCAGAAACATAAAAAGAACAAAATAGACCATGGTTTTGTTCTAAAGGAGTTTGTTATCTAGTAGAAGAAACCAATGAGCATTTAAGCAAATAGCTCTTATCACACTATACTGCAATGACTTCTATAATATAAATTCTTATCTCACAGAAGACTGTTTTCTAAAGGAAAATTCTTCCCAAAGCAGGCAGCAGCCAGAGTGAATCTTGAGAAATGGGGCTGTTATGATGAATAAGGAAACTCCAGGTACAGAAAGAAGGAGGGTATGGTGCTCTGAAGGAACCAAAGGAAAAAAGACTAGAAATATGCAAGGGTCAAATCACAAAGATTCTTATATATCATCAAAGGAGACATTTTAAGGATAGGTCAGAGACCAATAATTAGGGATGGCACTGCTCCATGACACCAAAACCCACTTCTGTGTGATTCCCCTTTAGGCAAAGACCCATCAAATGCATTAACACTGTTATTATTAACTAGAGGCCCAATGCACGAAAATTTGTGCAAGAGTAGGCTTTCTTTCCCCCAGCTGCCAGCACCAGCTTCCCTCTGGCACCCAGGACCCAGGCTGGCTTCCCTCTGACCCCGGCTTTGTCAGGAAGGACATCCAGAATGACATCTAGAAGATATCAAGTCTAATTAGCATATTAACCTTTTATTATTACAAACTAGAGGCCAGGTGCACAAAATTTGTGCACCGAGGGGGTCCCTCAGCCTAGCCTGCACCCTCTTCAATCCGGGGCCCCTGAGGGATGTCCAATTGATGCCTAAACTGGCAGCCAGACATTCCTCTTGCAATCTTGGACTGCTGGCTCCTAACTGCTCAACTACCTGCCTGCCTGATCATCCCTAACCACTCTGCAAACCTCTCTGATGCCCCTAACTGCTCTCCTGCCTGCCTGATCACCCCTAACCACCTCTGCCTGCCTGCCTGATCGACCCTAATCACCTCTGCCTGCCTGATCACCCCTAACTGCTCCCCTGCCTGCCTGATGGTCCCTAACTGCCTCTGCCTGCTGACTTGGTTGCCCCTAACTACCCACTCCTACTGGCCTGGTTGTCCCTAACTGCCTCTGCCTTAGCCCCTGCCACCATGGCTTTGTCTGGAAGGACTTTGGGAAGGATGTCCCAAAGATCTCTAGTCTAATTAGCATATTACCCTTTTATTAGTATAGATAGTGCTTTGGCTTTCAACACCTGTATGTAGTGTTTCCCAATGAAGGTGAATTTCAGGGCAGCTAGAAAGTAAGCAGCCTCTGAGGACTTGTCTTGCCAAACAAATCTAGATGATTGGTGGCAAATGCTTTCCACTTAAAATATAGAAATCCTTTGTTTACCTCCTAGACTCTGGTCATCTTACCACCTCCTTGTGTTGTATTTCCTTCCTCTGACTTCACCAGTCATCTTAGCAGACTGCAGGAAGAACATGGAAAATACCAAAAACACATCTCTGAACACCATTGTGACAGATTTCATTCTCCTGGGCTTACCTCACCCTGAAAATCTGAGGATCCTCCTCTTCCTGATCTTCTTCATTATTTACATCCTCACTCAGCTGGGGAACCTGCTCATTCTGCTCACCGTGTGGGCTGACCCAAAGCTGCATGCTCGCCCCATGTACATCCTTCTGGGTGTGCTCTCATTCCTGGACATGTGGCTCTCCTCAGTCATTGTTCCTCGAATTATTCTAAATTTCACTCCCTCCAGCAAGGCCATCCCGTTTGGTGGTTGTGTGGCTCAGTTATATGCCTTTCACTTCCTGGGCAGCACCCAGTGCTTCCTCTACACCTTGATGGCCTACGACAGGTTCCTGGCAATATGCAGGCCCCTGCACTACCCCATGCTCATGAATGGTAAGTTATGTGCCATCCTTGTGGCTGGAGCTTGGGTGGCTGGCTCCATCCATGGCTCTATCCAAGCCACCTTGACTTTCCGCCTGCCCTACTGTGGGCCCAACCAGGTGGATTATTTTTTCTGTGACATCCCTGCTGTATTGAGACTGGCCTGTGCTGACACAACTGTCAATGAGCTCGTGACCTTTGTGGACATTGGGGTGGTGGCTGCCAGTTGCTTTATGTTGATTCTGCTCTCCTATGCCAACATAGTCCATGCCATCCTGAAGATACGCACTGCTGATGGGCGACGGCGGGCCTTCTCCACCTGTGGCTCCCATCTAACCGTGGTCACAGTCTACTATGTCCCCTGTGTTTTCATCTACCTCAGGCCAGGTTCCACGAGTCCCCTGGATGGAGCGGTGGCTGTGTTTTACACTGTTGTCACTCCATTACTGAACCCCCTCATCTATACACTGAGGAACCAGGAAGTGAAGTCAGCTCTGAAGAGAATAACAGCAGGTCGAGGGGCTGGAAGTGAAAATAAATAACCATAGGCTCAGGAACTACCTACATCACTGTCAAGACCACTCTTTTGAGCTACTGTAGCATGTGGCAAACCTTCAATAAACTCTTAATGAATTAAACTCAATTTAATTCTATTTAGAAGAAACTTCTGAACTCTTTGGATTCATAATCTTTTCATTTAATTAAACTGGTTCAAATTGTTTTACATTATTTGTTTAGAAATATGAATATATTAATTCTACCACCTTTTTTTGTGGTATAAGCAAGTGCCTTATCAAAGCTTGAATAGAATGAGGATGTATCAACCTCTTCAGAGTTATATTATGCCAGAAAATGAAAAAGAGGAAAAAATAGCATAATGTTTGGCCTAGCTCTTTTTCTTTACTTCTGTCCCTAAACACTAGACTTCAAAAGACTTCTATAAATTCTGTTCTTTGTGCATGGCATAAACATTTAAAAGCACTTGAACTTAAAAATACTGGATCATTTATGTTTCCCTCTTGTCCCTCACTCTTCCCATGAGTTCAAACATCAAAATCTGTCCCCTTTACTTTTAGAATGTCTCTCTTAATTTCTAAATAATCATTTGTCCTTTTCCCTTCTCATCCACATCACAGTCAAAAGTATCCTTCTGAAACATACAATTTTTAGGACTCTCCAATGAATGTAAAATAAAGCCATACTCCTTAATATGGAATTTAAAATCCAAAAAATATCTGGACCCAACAAACCTTATTTCCCAAGAAATCTCTACTATCCTTTTCTCTTCCATCCTCACTGCTTCACGACCCATTACTTGCCTGCCAAGCTCTCTCCTCTATGTGGAATAAATCCATATTGTCTAACTTCTTAAGGACTTTCCTTAAAAGATGTCAAACTATGCCTTAATAATTTCTTTTTAAAAAAACTTTTTAATAAGGATCTTGGCCTTTACATTTCTTCCAACTGAACTCCTTCAATGCCCTGAACCGCAGAGTAAACATGCAAGTAACTCTTAAGGCATATGGATGGTTCTGATTTCCCAAAAGAAGATATATGGCACACTCAAAACAGGATAATTTGAGGAGGGTTTCTATTTACAAAGATGCAGGAGTAGGGGAATCACACAAAAATTGGTGAGTAACCTAGGGCTTAGTGACATTCAAACTGTTTACCACCCCTACACCAGATAAGACAAAGGAGGAGGAAATTAGGAGAGCCAGGAGAAAACGGGTGGCATAACTTTCCCAAGTCCTCTCCTCCAGAGTAATGACGCATTTATCTACAGCCCTATAGATGTCTAGGTTTTCCTGAGCTACATATGTAACAGTGAACAATTACCCTGATAGGGTATACTTTTGTTGATGAGAGTATCTTCTACCACCACTCTCTTGGTTATTTTTTTCAGGAACTAGATCTAAAGAGAATTAAACTGCCACAGTGAGAACATGCTCCAGACATCTAAGTATGGCTCTGGAAACTCCACATACACCACAAGGACTAGAAAATAACTGGACAAGGATGTTCTATCTTGCTCATACTGAGAACAGAGAGCACTAAACGTCTCAAGTCAAAGGACACTAAAGCTAGATTCATTCCTACATACCCAAGGGAACAAGGTGGAGAGATATTCAAAAATCAGAGCTCAGGAAGCTTCACTTTAAACACAGTAGATCATTGAATTAGATGCACATCACATTCCTCCTAATCTTGAGAACCTACCTTTCTTCTATGCTCTGAGATTTTACCTGAGCAACTATGGAGCCAGGGTTGAACTTAGAAGTTTCTGACTCCTGAATCTTTACACAGCTACTGCTCTTTGAATGTGACAACTGAGCTGACTCCCCAGTCTGAACCAAAGAAATTCTAAATACCTTGGATCCTACCCTCTAATAATGACTTGCTCCAACTCTAGCACCAAGATGGAAATGGGAAAAGGTCAGCTAGAGGAGAGGAATTCTATTGGCAGAAATAAAAAAGAGGTGTTGCTCCTTCTTGAAAATCTCTGTGGTTGAAATACATGTGGTTTTAAAAACCTAAAACTTTAGGAGGAAATAGGTATGAAAACGAGATCAGAATGAGCCTACTTAAGTCCTCAAGAATATTCGAATATTCCTCATAGTCATTAATTAAATACAAGGATAGGATGCTGAGTAAGGAAAATATCAATAACTTACATGTTTTCAAATTTAAGATAGTTGATATTCTATAGTTCATTTCCATTGACCATTTACTGTTTGCTGGAACTCTTTTAGAATCTATCTTCCTACTCATTTCAATGAGGTGCTTAAATTTTTCTTTTTTATTTTTACTAATAGCACATAAGTCATTTGCTTCAGGGTTAAATTCTCCATTCAAATGTTCAGTATCATTCTGCTTTTATATCTTAGAGTCTCCATTTATGAACCCAAATATCTTTGAGTAATTTGAAAATTAAGATTCTTTGGATAGTCCAGCCAGTGTGGCTAAGTTGTTGAGTATCAACCTATGAACCAGGAAGTCACGATTTGATTCCTGGTCAGGACACATGCCTGGGTTGTGGGTTCAATTCCCACTGCAGGGCATGGAATGGGCAGATGACCAATGATTCTCTCTCATCAATGATGTTTCTATCTCTCTTTCCCTCTACATTCCTGTCTGACATCAATAAAAATATATTTTTTAAAAATATTCTTTGGATAACTTGAGTTGTAGTTTTGTAATTATCTGGCCCTTACTCAGCTCACAACTAATTCATATTATTAAATTTTTATTGAATTTTACTGGGGGGAGATATTGGTTAATAAAATTATACAAGTTTCAAGTGTACAACTCTAAAATACATCATCTGTATACTGAATTATGCATTCACCATCCAAAGTCAAGTCTCCTTCCACATGACATCAGCATTGTTTTTATACATCTCAGTTTTCTTCCTCCTAAAGACAATGAAGTCCAGTTATGAGGGTCAAGTTTATTTCTCCTATACTATTATAGCATGAGTTCAGAGATCTTTTATTCAGTTATGCACTCCAGAAACTGAGAGCCTAGTACATATTAGATGCTCAATAAATATATTTTTGCATGAAAATCATTCACTTTACCTTTATTTCCTACCTCCTACCACTAAGTTCCTCTTATTCTTATTTTCCCTAAAGGAAGAACCAAATTAACTGGTAGAAAACCATAGCAACCAAAGTTAAAGGGAAAAAATACATAGAAACTTGAGGCCCAGTGCACGGATTCATGAACCAGTGGGGTCCCATAGCCTGGCCTGAGCCCACTCACAATCCAGGACCCCTCAGGGGATGTCAGAGAGTCAGTTCAGCCCAATTCCTGCATGCCAGGCCAATGGACCCACACTGGGCCTTTAGCTTGCATGTAAGATCTTTGGTTAATCTCTTCCTGCCCTCACTCTCCTCCCTTCCCCCTAAGACTATCATTCTGTTCTGTTCCATGTTTAGATGCCTGTGCATTGAGCGTCTTCCCCTGATGGTCAGTGCATGTGATAGCTATCAGTGGAATAGTTGAATGGTTGAGCTATGGAACAGTCTCTTAGGCTTTATATATTTAGATAAGTATATGTAATAAGATGTAGAGAAAGCTGTGATCCCAGCTTCTGGCTGAGCAGTGCTCCCCCTGTGGGGGGCAACTCCTGCATTGAGCATCTTCCCCCTGGTGGTCAGTGTGCATCATAGCAATTGGTGGTTCTGTTCATTTCACCGTAATAGTTGCTTAGACTTTTATTATGTAGATTCAGAGAGATCAAAACATGGAGGGGAAGTTTAGCTCAATTATCAAAAATTAAGTGTATTTTCAATGTATTCTGGAATAAAGTGGGAAAATATGTGATCCCACAACATTTTAAAGAAAGGAATCACAAAAATTGCAAGTCATTCAACAAGATCATGTGTTCTTAAGGATATACTTCCTAGATACGTAAATATTATTCCGGCTCTACTGTCAAAACAAAATATAATGAGGATCAAGGGAATGAATGTCTCATGGGGAAATGTTTCAGGGTAGAACTCTCAAGAGGTAAATAGTTTTCCATAAATCTCTTGACAATGTTTTTCTTTTCTTTTCTTTTCTTTTTTTTTT
>NW_023425404.1:61576574-61735789 GCF_014108245.1 Pipistrellus kuhlii | reverse complement strand
GCTCTCATTCCTGGACATGTGGCTCTCCTCAGTCATTGTTCCTCGTCTAATATTGGACTTTACTCCTGCCAGCAAGGCCATCCCGTTTGTGGTTGTGTGGCTCAGTTATATGCCTTCACTTCCTGGGCAGCACCCAGTGCTTCCTCTACACCTTGATGGCCTATGACAGGTTCCTGGCAATATGCCGGCCTTTGCGCTACCCCATGCTCATGAATGGTAAGTTATGTGCCATCCTTGTGGCTGGAGCTTGGGTGGCTGGCTCCATCCATGGCTCTATCCAAGCCACCTTGACTTTTCCGCCCTGCCCTACTGTGGGCCCAACCAGGTGGATTACTTTATCTGTGACATCCCTGCAGTATTGAGACTGGCCTGTGCTGACACAACTGTCAATGAGCTCGTGACCTTTGTGGACATTGGGGTGGTGGCTGCCAGTTGCTTCATGTTGATTCTGCTCTCCTATGCCAACATAGTCCATGCCATCCTGAAGATACGCCACTGATGATGGGCGACGGCGGGCCTTCTCCACCTGTGGCTCCATCTAACCGTGGTCACAGTCTACTATGTCCCCTGTATTTTCATCTACCTTCGGGCTGGATCCAGAGTCCACTGGAATGGGAGCGTGGCTGTGTTTTACACTGTTGTCACTCCATTACTGAACCCCTCATCTATACACTGAGGAACCAGGAAGTGAAGTCAGCTCTGAAGAGAATAACAGCAGGTCGAGGGGCTGCAAGTGAAAATAAGTAACAATAGGCTCAGGAGCTACCTACATCACTGTCAGGGACCACTCTTTTGAGCTGCTGTAGCATGTGGCAAACTTCAATAAACTGATTAAGTAATTAACTCAATTTAATTCTATTTAGAAGAAACTTCTGAACTCTTTGGAATTCATAATCTTTTTACATCATAATTGTTTTACATTATTTGTTAGAAATATGAATATGTTACTTCTACCACCTTTATTTGTGGTATAGACAAATGCCTTATCAAGCTTGAATAGAATGAGGATGTGTCAACCTCTTCAGAGATATATTATGCCAGAAAATGCAAAAGAGGAAAAATGACATAATGTTTGGCCTAGGCCCTTTTCATTATTTCTGTCCCTAAACCCTAGACTTCTATCAATATAAATTCTGTTCTTTATTTGTGCATGGCATAAACATTTAAAAGTACTTGAAGTTGCCGAAACCGGTTTGGCTCAGTGGATAGAGCGTTGGCTTGGGGACTGAAGGGTCCCGGGTTCGATTCCGGTCAAGGGCATGTACCTTGGTTGCAGGCACATCCCCAGTAGGGGGTGTGCAAGAGGCAACTGATCGATGACTCTCTCTCATCGATGTTTCTAACTTGCTATCTCTCTCCCTTCCTCTCTGTACAAAATCAATAAAATATATATTTTTTTAAAAGTACTTGAGCTTGAAAATACTGGATCATTTATGTTTCCTTCCAGTCCCTCACTCTTCCCATGACTTCAGACATCAAAATCTGTACCCTTTACTTTTAGAATGTCTATCTTAATTCCTAAATAATAGTTTGTCCTTTTCCCTTCTCATCCACATCACAGTCAAAAGTATCCTTCTGAAACATACAATTTTTAGGACTCTCCAATGAATGTAAAATAAAGCCAGACTCCTTAATCTGGAATTTAAAGTCCAAAAAATATCTGGACCCAACAAACCTTATTTCCCAAGACATCTCTACTGTCCTTTCCTTCTCCCATCCTCACTGCTTTACTACCCATTCCTTCAGCATGCCCAATACTTGCCTCCCAAGCTCTCTCCTCAATGTGGAATAAATCCATATTGTCTAACTTCTTATGGACTTTTCTAACTTGTCTAACTTCTTATGCCTTCATAATTTCTTTTAAAAAAATTATTTTAATGAGGATCTTGGCCTTTACATTTCTTCCAACTGATTTCCTTCAATGCCCTGAACCCCAGAGTATACATGCAAGTAACTCTTAAGGCATATAGATGGTTCTAATTTCCCAAAAGAAAATATATGGCACACTCAAAACAAGATAATTTCAGGAGGGTTTCTATTTACAAAGATGTAGGAGTAGGGGAATCACACAAAAATCGTTGAGTAACCTGGGGTTTAGTGATAGTTAAACTGTTTACCACCCCTAGACCAGATAAGACAAAGGAGGGGGAAATTAGGAGAGCCAGGAGAAACAGGGATGCATAACTTTCCCAAGTCCTCTTCTCCAGAGTAATGACATACTTATATACAGCCCTATAGATGTCTACTTTTTCCTGAGCTACATATGTAACAGTGAATAATTACCCCTGAGATAGGGTATACTTTTGTTGATAAGAGTATCTTCTACCACCACTCTCTTGGTTAGTTTTTCCAGGAACTAGATCAAAAGAGAATTTAATTGCCACAGTGAGAACATGCCCCAGATATCCGAGTATCAGTATGGCTCTGGAAACTCCACCAAAAAGACTAGAAAATAACTGGACAAGGATGTTCTATCTTGCTCACACTGAGGATAACAGAGAGCACCAAAAGTCTCAAGTCAAAGGACACTGAAGCTAGATTCATTCCTATATACCCAAGGGAACAAGGTGGAGAGATATTCAAAAATCAGAGCTCAGGAAGCTTCACTTTAAACACAGTAGATCATTGAATTAGATGCACTACACATTCCTCCTAATCTTGAGAATCTAACTTTCTTCTATGCTCTGAGATTTCACCTGAGCAACTATGGAGCCAGGGTTGAACTTAGAAGTTTCTGACTCCTGAATCTTTACACAGCTACTGCTCTTTGAATGTGACAACTGAGCTGACTATCCAGTTTGAACGACAGTAATTCTAAGCACCTTGGTTCCTAATAATTACTTGCTCCAACTCTAGCACCTGGGTGGAAATGGGAAAAGGTCAGCCAGAAGAGAGAAATTCTATTGGCAGACATAAAAAAGAGAGGTGTTGCTCTTTCTTGAAAATCTCTGTGGTTGAAATACATGTGGTTTTAAAAATCTAAAACTTTAGAGGGAAATAGGTATCAAAACAAGATCAGAATAAGCTACGTAAGTCCTCAAGAATATTCCTCATAGTCATTTAATTAAATGCAAGGATAGGATGCTGAGTAAGGAAAATATCAATAACTTATATGTTTTCAAATTTAAGATAGTTGATATTCTATAGTTCATTTCCATTGACCATTTACTGTTTACTGGAACTCTTTTAGAATCTATCTTCCTACTCATCTCAATGAGGTGCTTAAATTTTTATTTTTTATTTTTACTAATAGCACATAAGTCATTTGCTTCAGGGTTAAATTCTCCATTCAAATGTTCAGTATCATTCTGCTTTTATATCTTAGAGTCTCCATTTATGAACCCAAATATCTTTGAGTAATTTGAAAATTAAGATTCTTTGGAGAGTCCAGCCGGTGTGGCTAAGTTGTTGAGTATCAACCTATGAACCAGGAAGTCATGATTTGATTCCAGGTCAGGACACATGCCTGGGTTGTGGGTTCAATTCCCACTGCAGGGCATGGAATGGGCAGATGACCAATGATTCTCTCTCATCAATGATGTTTCTATCTCTCTTTCCCTCTACATTTCTCTCTGACATCAATAAAAATATTTTTTTAAAAAATATTCTTTGGATAACTTGACTTGTAGTTTTGTAATTATCTGGCCCTTACTCAGCTCACAACAAATTCATATTATTAAATTTTTTATTGAATTTACTGGGGGGAGATATTGGTTAATAAAATTATACAAGTTTCAAGTGTACAACTCTAAAATACATCATCTGTATACTGTATTATGCATTCACCATCCAAAGTCAAGTCTCCTTCCACATGACATCAGCATTGTTTTTATACATCTCAGTTTTCTTCCTCCTAAAGACAATGAAGTCCAGTTATGAAGGTCAAGTTTATTTCTCCTATACTAGCATGAGTTCAGAGATCTTTTATTCAGTTATGCACTCCAGAAACTGAGAGCCTAGTACATATTAGATGCTTAATAAAATATTTTTTACATGAAAATCATTCACTTTACCTTTATTTCCTAGTTTCTACTGCTAAGTCCTTTTTATTCTAATTTTCCCAAAAGGATGAACCAAAATTAACTGGTAGAAAAACATAAGCATCTAAAGTTAAAGGGAAAAAAATATATAGAAAATAGAGACCCAGTGCACGGATTCATGAACCAGTGGGGTCCCATAGCCTGGCCTGAGCCCACTCACAATCCAGGACCCCTCAGGGGATGTCAGAGAGTCAGTTTCAGTCCAATCCCTGCACGCCAGGCCAATGGACCCACACTGGGCCTTTAGCATGCATATAAGATCTTTGGTTAATCTCTTCCTGCCCTCACTCTCCTCCCTTCCCCCTAAAACTCATCAGTCTGTTCTGTTCCATGTTTCGATGCCTGTGCATTGAGCATCTTCCTCCGGATGGTCAGTGCATGTGATAGCTATCAGTGGAATAGTTGAATGGTTGAGCAATGGAACAATCTCTTAGGCTTTTATATATAGAGATAAGTATATGTAATAAGATGTAGAGAAAGCTGTGATCCCAGCTTCTGGCTGTGCAGTGCTCCCCCTGTGGGGGGCAACTCCTGCATTGAGCATCTTCCCCCTGGTGGTCAGTGTGCATCATAGCAACTTGTGGTTCTGGTTATTTCACCATAATGTTTGCTTAGACTTTTATTATGTACAATAGATTCAGAGAGATCAAAACATGGGGGGCGAGGGGGTTAGCTCAATTATTAAAAACTGAGTACATTTTCAATGTGTTTCTGGTAATTAAGTGGGTAAATATGTGATCCCACAACATTTTAAAGAAAGGAATCACAAAAATTGGAGGTCATTCAACAAGATCATGTTGTTCTTCAGAGTGTACTTTCTAGATATGTAGAAATGATTCCAGCTTGTCAAAACAGGTTTGGCTCAGTGGATACAGCATCGGCCTGTGGACTGAAAGGTCCCAGGTTTGATTCTGATCAAGGGCATGTACCTTGGTTGTGGGCACATCCCCAGTAGAGCATGTGCAAGAGGTAGCTGATCAATTATTCTCTCTCATAGATGTTTCTAACTCTCTATCCCTCTCTCTTCCTCTCTGTAGAAAATCAATAAAATATATAAAAAAATAAAAGAAAAGAAATGATTCCGACTTGCGGTCAAAATAAAATATAATGAGGATCAAGGGAATGAATGTCTCATGGGGAAATGTTTCAGGGTAGAACTCTCAAGAGGTAAATAGTTTTCCATAAATCTCTTGACAATGTTTTTTCTTTTCTTTTCTTTTCTTTTTTTTAAATAAAAGACTATCAAAGGTGATACAGCCAATAATATAATTGATGTAGAATTCAAACCACTTAGGTAGAGAAGATGCAATCTATAAAGAGCCTCCAAGGGCAAGGGGCCTGATAGATTATTAAAACAGTCAATGTGTCGATCCCCTGGAAGATTATAATTCCACTCCAAAGCAGATATCCAGCATCATCACAAGCCTAGAGATGCTCTGAAAAACACTTGCTTCACCTTCTGCGCTATTCTACCTGAGAAAGAACAGTCTTCTCCAAGGTTTTGCTGCCGTGTTCATGTGAGTCCAAGAAGGGAAGCATTCCTAAAGCCAGGTCAGTCCTCAACAGGAGAAAAGACTTCATTTCTAGTCTTTAAAAGTTTCAGTAACTTTGTCAAAAATTGTATTTAGTCTATCTTTTTCCCCCATCTTCTTCCTTACCTTACTGAGCCTCTGTTCACAGAGTTAATAAGTTAGGCATATTAATTTTTAATTAAATTGGCCTCTCTCCAGAGTTGGGAACTTTCTTCTTTGAGTTGAATTTTAAACATTTGTTTTTTCTTTTCCCAATTTGAGGGAGGAAATAAAGCCAAGAGCAAAGACTTAATTTCCAGTTCAATTTGAGTACAGATATAAGTGATGCATCAGACTCAGCATTACTGAGTAAACACAAGTATGGCATACTTCACCCTTCTTTTCCTAGTGATGACCACACTTAGTCATCTTACTTGAAGGTTAAATAATAATGAAGATTAAGTATGTTTGAGATTAGTGTTTATAAAAGTGTATATTTAGTCATGAATCTATTAATGTTCATATTTGTTTAATTAAAGTTTAATCTAAATATATTTTAATTTTTATTGTTTCTTATGAATTATAAGATGGTTTAATTTAAGGAACAAGTAAAAATACAAAAGAAACTGTTACTAAGAAAATTTCTTTTGGGACAAACTATTCATCAAAGGTAGTTTTTAAATAATATCTGCTCAGATGTTTAATACCTTTAAAGCATTTTTAAGAATTTAATCTGTTGGATCATGCTGAGTGAAATAAGCCTGTCAATGAAAGAGAAATACCACATGGCCTCACTCATCTATGGATATTAAAAAACATTATAAACTGACAAATCAAAAGATAGATGTAGAGACAGTAAAGCAACAAGTAGACTGTAAAATTACAGCGGGGAGAATAGGGAGATCTGGGGGAGATAAGAGATCAACCAAAGGACTTGTATACATGCATGTAAGTACAACCAATGGGCACAAAACTCTGGGGAGGGAGGGTATGTATGGGGGGGGGGGGCAATGTTAAAATATGTACACAGATAATAATTTAATAAAAAAAATAAAAATAATAAAAATAAACACGGGGTACAGTTGCCCTAACTGGTTAAAAAAAAAAAAAGAATTTAATCTGTTGGAAGGCAAATAAGATCTTAAAATAACAGCATACTAAAGGTCAAATCCAATATTAATGAATGCTGTTATAATCCAAAACATCAAAACTATTAAACAACTTTGGTCACTCAATAAATTTAAGTAATATTCTAGAGCAGTGTTTTTTCAACCTTTTTTGGGCAAAGGCACACTTGTTTCATGAAAAAAATCACGAGGCACACCACCATTAGAAAATGTTAAAAAATTTAACTCTGTGCCTATATTGACTATATATAAAGTAATTCTCTTGAATAGGAATCAAATAAACACAAAGAAAGTATTTTATAATTACTTTATTATGAAATATTAAGTAAACTAAATAGTGAAAAATTATAAAATTCTTGTCTTGTCTGCACCTACGACACACCAGGCAACATCTCGCGGCACACTAGTGTGCCGCGGAACAGCGGTTGAAAAACGCTGTTCTAGAGCAAATGAAAAGCATGTATAATGCCTTGGACTTTGTTTACTCTGGGAATAGACTCAATTGCTGAAATATATGTGACATAAAGCATGAGAAATGTGATCACAGAGGGCACCAGGATGCAGAATTAATGGGAACTGGCAAAATTCAGTCAATTAATCAGCTAATAAATATTTATTAATTAACTTACTATTGCAAAACACTAAGGCAGGTGCTGCAGAAACATAAAAAGAACAAAATAGACCATGGTTTTGTTCTAAAGGAGTTTGTAAACTAGTAGAAGAAACCAATGAGCATTTAAGCAAATAGCTCTTATCACACTATACTGCAACTGACTTCTATAATATAAATTCTTATCTCACAGAAGACTGTTTTCTAAAGGAAAATTCTTCCCAAAGCAGGCAGCAGCCAGAGTGAATCTTGAGAAATGGGGCTGTTATGATGAATAAGGAAACTCCAGGTACAGAAAGAAGGAGGGTATGGTGCTCTGAAGGAACCAAAGGAAAAAAGACTAGAAATATGCAAGGGTCAAATCACAAAGATTCTTGTATATCATCAAAGGAGACATTTTAAGGATAGGTCAGAGACCAATAATTAGGGATGACACTGCTCCGTGACACCAAAACCCACTTCCCTATGATTCCCCTTTAGGCAAAGACCCATCAAATGCATTAACACTGTTATTATTAACTAGAGGCCCAATGCACGAAAATTTGTGCAAGAGTAGGCTTTCCTTCCCCCAGCTGCCAGCACCAGCTTCCCTCTGGCACCCAGGACCCAGGCTGGCTTCCCTCTGACCCCGGCTTTGTCAGGAAGGACATCCAGAATGACATCTAGAAGATATCAAGTCTAATTAGCATATTAACCTTTTATTATTACAGACTAGAGGCCAGGTGCACAAAATTTGTGCACCGAGGGGGTCCCTCAGCCTAGCCTGCACCCTCTTCAATCCGGGGCCCCTGAGGGATGTCCAATTGATGCCTAAACTGGCAGCCAGACATTCCTCTTGCAATCTTGGACTGCTGGCTCCTAACTGCTCAACTACCTGCCTGCCTGATCATCCCTAACCACTCTGCAAACCTCTCTGATGCCCCTAACTGCTCTCCTGCCTGCCTGATCACCCCTAACCACCTCTGCCTGCCTGCCTGATCGACCCTAATCACCTCTGCCTGCCTGATCACCCCTAACTGCTCCCTTGCCTGCCTGATGGTCCCTAACTGCCTCTGCCTGCTGACTTGGTTGCCCCTAACTACCCACTGCTACTGGCCTGGTTGTCCCTAACTGCCTCTGCCTTAGCCCCTGCCACCATGGCTTTGTCTGGAAGGACTTTGGGAAGGATGTCCCGAAGATCTCTAGTCTAATTAGCATATTACCCTTTTATTAGTATAGATAGTGCTTTGGCTTTCAACACCTGTATGTAGTGGTTGAAACACCTTCAATGTTTCCCATGGAAGGTGAATTTCAGGGCAGCTAGAAAGTAAGCAGCCTCTGAGGACTTGTCTTGCCAAACAAATCTAGATGATTGGTGGCAAATGCTTTCCACTTAAAATATAGAAATCCTTTGTTTACCTCCTAGACTCTGGTCATCTTACCACCTCCTTGTGTTGTATTTCCTTCCTCTGACTTCACCAGTCATCTTAGCAGACTGCAGGAAGAACATGGAAAATACCAAAAACACATCTCTGAACACCATTGTGACAGATTTCATTCTCCTGGGCTTACCTCACCCTGAAAATCTGAGGATCCTCCTCTTCCTGATCTTCTTCATTATTTACATCCTCACTCAGCTGGGGAACCTGCTCATTCTGCTCACTGTGTGGGCTGACCCAAAGCTGCATGCTCGCCCCATGTACATCCTTCTGGGTGTGCTCTCATTCCTGGACATGTGGCTCTCCTCAGTCATTGTTCCTCGAATTATTCTAAATTTCACTCCCTCCAGCAAGGCCATCCCGTTTGGTGGTTGTGTGGCTCAGTTATATGCCTTTCACTTCCTGGGCAGCACCCAGTGCTTCCTCTACACCTTGATGGCCTACGACAGGTTCCTGGCAATATGCAGGCCCCTGCACTACCCCATGCTCATGAATGGTAAGTTATGTGCCATCCTTGTGGCTGGAGCTTGGGTGGCTGGCTCCATCCATGGCTCTATCCAAGCCACCTTGACTTTCCGCCTGCCCTACTGTGGGCCCAACCAGGTGGATTATTTTTTCTGTGACATCCCTGCTGTATTGAGACTGGCCTGTGCTGACACAACTGTCAATGAGCTCGTGACCTTTGTGGACATTGGGGTGGTGGCTGCCAGTTGCTTCATGTTGATTCTGCTCTCCTATGCCAACATAGTCCATGCCATCCTGAAGATACGCACTGCTGATGGGCGACGGCGGGCCTTCTCCACCTGTGGCTCCCATCTAACCGTGGTCACAGTCTACTATGTCCCCTGTGTTTTCATCTACCTCAGGCCAGGCTCCACGAGTCCACTGGATGGAGCGGTGGCTGTGTTTTACACTGTTGTCACTCCATTACTGAACCCCCTCATCTATACACTGAGGAACCAGGAAGTGAAGTCTGCTCTGAAGAGAATAACAGCAGGTCGAGGGGCTGGAAGTGAAAATAAATAACCATAGGCTCAGGAACTACCTACATCACTGTCATGACCAGTCTTTTGAGCTACTGTAGCATGTGGCAAACCTTCAATAAACTCTTAATGAATTAAACTCAATTTAATTCTATTTAGAAGAAACTTCTGAACTCTTTGGATTCATAATCTTTTCATTTAATTAAACTGGTTCAAATTGTTTTACATTATTTGTTTAGAAATATGAATATATTAATTCTACCACCTTTTTTTGTGGTATAAGCAAGTGCCTTATCAAAGCTTGAATAGAATGAGGATGTATCAACCTCTTCAGAGATATATTATGCCAGAAAATGAAAAAGAGGAAAAAATAGCATAATGTTTGGCCTAGCTCTTTTTCTTTACTTCTGTCCCTAAACACTAGACTTCAAAAGACTTCTATAAATTCTGTTCTTTGTGCATGGCATAAACATTTAAAAGCACTTGAACTTAAAAATACTGGATCATTTATGTTTCCCTCTTGTCCCTCACTCTTCCCATGAGTTCAAACATCAAAATCTGTCCCCTTTACTTTTAGAATGTCTCTCTTAATTTCTAAATAATCATTTGTCCTTTTCCCTTCTCATCCACATCACAGTCAAAAGTATCCTTCTGAAACATACAATTTTTAGGACTCTCCAATGAATGTAAAATAAAGCCATACTCCTTAATATGGAATTTAAAATCCAAAAAATATCTGGACCCAACAAACCTTATTTCCCAAGAAATCTCTACTATCCTTTTCTCTTCCATCCTCACTGCTTCACGACCCATTACTTGCCTGCCAAGCTCTCTCCTCTATGTGGAATAAATCCATATTGTCTAACTTCTTAAGGACTTTCCTTAAAAGATGTCAAACTATGCCTTAATAATTTCTTTTTAAAAAAACTTTTTAATAAGGATCTTGGCCTTTACATTTCTTCCAACTGAACTCCTTCAATGCCCTGAACCGCAGAGTAAACATGCAAGTAACTCTTAAGGCATATGGATGGTTCTGATTTCCCAAAAGAAGATATATGGCACACTCAAAACAGGATAATTTGAGGAGGGTTTCTATTTACAAAGATGCAGGAGTAGGGGAATCACACAAAAATTGGTGAGTAACCTAGGGCTTAGTGACATTCAAACTGTTTACCACCCCTACACCAGATAAGACAAAGGAGGAGGAAATTAGGAGAGCCAGGAGAAAACGGGTGGCATAACTTTCCCAAGTCCTCTCCTCCAGAGTAATGACGCATTTATCTACAGCCCTATAGATGTCTAGGTTTTCCTGAGCTACATATGTAACAGTGAACAATTACCCTGATAGGGTATACTTTTGTTGATGAGAGTATCTTCTACCACCACTCTCTTGGTTATTTTTTTCAGGAACTAGATCTAAAGAGAATTAAACTGCCACAGTGAGAACATGCTCCAGACATCTAAGTATGGCTCTGGAAACTCCACATACACCACAAGGACTAGAAAATAACTGGACAAGGATGTTCTATCTTGCTCATACTGAGAACAGAGAGCACTAAACGTCTCAAGTCAAAGGACACTAAAGCTAGATTCATTCCTACATACCCAAGGGAACAAGGTGGAGAGATATTCAAAAATCAGAGCTCAGGAAGCTTCACTTTAAACACAGTAGATCATTGAATTAGATGCACATCACATTCCTCCTAATCTTGAGAACCTACCTTTCTTCTATGCTCTGAGATTTTACCTGAGCAACTATGGAGCCAGGGTTGAACTTAGAAGTTTCTGACTCCTGAATCTTTACACAGCTACTGCTCTTTGAATGTGACAACTGAGCTGACTCCCCAGTCTGAACCAAAGAAATTCTAAATACCTTGGATCCTACCCTCTAATAATGACTTGCTCCAACTCTAGCACCAAGATGGAAATGGGAAAAGGTCAGCTAGAGGAGAGGAATTCTATTGGCAGAAATAAAAAAGAGGTGTTGCTCCTTCTTGAAAATCTCTGTGGTTGAAATACATGTGGTTTTAAAAACCTAAAACTTTAGGAGGAAATAGGTATGAAAACGAGATCAGAATGAGCCTACTTAAGTCCTCAAGAATATTCGAATATTCCTCATAGTCATTAATTAAATACAAGGATAGGATGCTGAGTAAGGAAAATATCAATAACTTACATGTTTTCAAATTTAAGATAGTTGATATTCTATAGTTCATTTCCATTGACCATTTACTGTTTGCTGGAACTCTTTTAGAATCTATCTTCCTACTCATTTCAATGAGGTGCTTAAATTTTTCTTTTTTATTTTTACTAATAGCACATAAGTCATTTGCTTCAGGGTTAAATTCTCCATTCAAATGTTCAGTATCATTCTGCTTTTATATCTTAGAGTCTCCATTTATGAACCCAAATATCTTTGAGTAATTTGAAAATTAAGATTCTTTGGATAGTCCAGCCGGTGTGGCTAAGTTGTTGAGTATCAACCTATGAACCAGGAAGTCATGATTTGATTCCAGGTCAGGACACATGCCTGGGTTGTGGGTTCAATTCCCACTGCAGGGCATGGAATGGGCAGATGACCAATGATTCTCTCTCATCAATGATGTTTCTATCTCTCTTTCCCTCTACATTCCTGTCTGACATCAATAAAAATATATTTTTTAAAAATATTCTTTGGATAACTTGAGTTGTAGTTTTGTAATTATCTGGCCCTTACTCAGCTCACAACTAATTCATATTATTAAATTTTTTATTGAATTTACTGGGGGGAGATATTGGTTAATAAAATTATACAAGTTTCAAGTGTACAACTCTAAAATACATCATCTGTATACTGAATTATGCATTCACCATCCAAAGTCAAGTCTCCTTCCACATGACATCAGCATTGTTTTTATACATCTCAGTTTTCTTCCTCCTAAAGACAATGAAGTCCAGTTATGAGGGTCAAGTTTATTTCTCCTATACTATTATAGCATGAGTTCAGAGATCTTTTATTCAGTTATGCACTCCAGAAACTGAGAGCCTAGTACATATTAGATGCTCAATAAAATATATTTTTGCATGAAAATCATTCACTTTACCTTTATTTCCTACCTCCTACCACTAAGTTCCTCTTATTCTTATTTTCCCTAAAGGAAGAACCAAATTAACTGGTAGAAAACCATAGCAACCAAAGTTAAAGGGAAAAAATACATAGAAACTTGAGGCCCAGTGCACGGATTCATGAACCAGTGGGGTCCCATAGCCTGGCCTGAGCCCACTCACAATCCAGGACCCCTCAGGGGATGTCAGAGAGTCAGTTCAGCCCAATTCCTGCATGCCAGGCCAATGGACCCACACTGGGCCTTTAGCTTGCATGTAAGATCTTTGGTTAATCTCTTCCTGCCCTCACTCTCCTCCCTTCCCCCTAAGACTCATCATTCTGTTCTGTTCCATGTTTAGATGCCTGTGCATTGAGCGTCTTCCCCCTGATGGTCAGTGCATGTGATAGCTATCAGTGGAATAGTTGAATGGTTGAGCTATGGAACAGTCTCTTAGGCTTTTATATATTTAGATAAGTATATGTAATAAGATGTAGAGAAAGCTGTGATCCCAGCTTCTGGCTGAGCAGTGCTCCCCCTGTGGGGGGCAACTCCTGCATTGAGCATCTTCCCCCTGGTGGTCAGTGTGCATCATAGCAATTGGTGGTTCTGTTCATTTCACCGTAATAGTTGCTTAGACTTTTATTATGTAGATTCAGAGAGATCAAAACATGGAGGGGCAGTTTAGCTCAATTATCAAAAATTAAGTGTATTTTCAATGTATTTCTGGAAATAAAGTGGGAAAATATGTGATCCCACAACATTTTAAAGAAAGGAATCACAAAAATTGCAAGTCATTCAACAAGATCATGTTGTTCTTCAGGATATACTTCCTAGATACGTAAATATTATTCCGGCTTACTGTCAAAACAAAATATAATGAGGATCAAGGGAATGAATGTCTCATGGGGAAATGTTTCAGGGTAGAACTCTCAAGAGGTAAATAGTTTTCCATAAATCTCTTGACAATGTTTTTTCTTTTCTTTTCTTTTCTTTTTTTTTTTTTTTAAAGAAAAGACTATCAAAGGTGATACAGCCAATAATATAATTGATGTAAAATTCAAACCACTTAGGTAGAGAAGATGCAATCTATAAAGAGCCTCCAAGGGCAAAGGGCCTGATAGATTATTAAAACAGTCGATGTGTCAATCCCCTGGAAGATTTTAATTCCACTCCAAAGCAGAAACCCAGCATTATCACAAGCCTAGAGATGCTCTGAAAGACACTTGCTTCGCCTGCTGCACTATTCTACCTGAGAAAGAACAGTCTCCTCCAAGGTTTTGCTGCCGTGTTCATGTGAGTCCAAGAAGGGAAGCATTCCTAAAGCCAGGTCAGTCCTCAACAGGAGAAAAGACTTCATTTCTAGTCTTTAAAAGTTTCAGTAACTTTGTCAAAAATTGTATTTAGTCTATCTTTTCCCCCCATCTTCTTCCTTACCTTACTGAGCCTCTGTTCACAGAGTTAATAAGTTAGGCATATTAATTTTTAATTAAATTGGCCTCTCTCCAGAGTTGGGAACTTTCTTCTTTGAGTTGAATTTTAAACATTTGTTTTTTCTTTTCCCAATTTGAGGGAGGAAATAAAGCCAAGAGCAAAGACTTAATTTCCAGTTCAATTTGAGTACAGATATAAGTGATGCATCAGACTCAGCATTACTGAGTAAACACAAGTATGGCATACTTCACCCTTCTTTTCCTAGTGATGACCACACTTAGTCATCTTACTTGAAGGTTAAATAATAATGAAGATTAAGTATGTTTGAGATTAGTGTTTATAAAAGTGTATATTTAGTCATGAATCTATTAATGTTCATATTTGTTTAATTAAAGTTTAATCTAAATATATTTTAATTTTTATTGTTTCTTATGAATTATAAGATGGTTTAATTTAAGGAACAAGTAAAAATACAAAAGAAACTGTTACTAAGAAAATTTCTTTTGGGACAAACTATTTATCAAAGATAGTTTTCAAATAACATCTGACTCAGATGTTTAATACCTTCAAAGCATTTTTAAGAATTTAATCTATTGGAAGGCAAATAAGATCTTAAAATAACAGCATACTAAAGGTCAAACCCGATACTAATATATGTTATTATAATCCAAAACAATTAAACAACTTTGATCACTCAATAAATTTAAGTAATAGCAAATGAAAAGGATAGACTTTGTTTATTCTGGGAATAGACTCAATTGCTGAAGTATATGTGACATAAAGCATGAGAAATGTGATCACAGAGGGCACCAGGATGCAGAATTAATGGAAACTGGCAAAATTCAGTCAATCAATCAGCTAATAAATGTTTATTAATTAATTTACTATTGCCAAACACTTAAGCAGGTGCTGCAGAAACATAAAAAGAACAAAATAGACCATGGTTTTGTTCTAAAGGAGTTTGTAAACTAGTAGAAGAAACCAATGAGCATTTAAGCAAATAGCTCTTATCACACTATACTGTAACTGACTTCTATAATATAAATTCTTATCTCACAGAAGACTGTTTTTCTAAAGGAAAATTCTTCCCAAAGCAGGCAGCAGCCAGAATGAATCTTGAGAAATGGGGCTGTTATGATGAATAAGGAAACTCCAGGTACAGAAAGAAAGAGGGTATGGTGCTCTGAAGGAACCAAAGGAAAAAAGACTAGAAATATGCAAGGGTCAAATCACAAAGATTCTTGTATATCATCAAAGGAGACATTTTAAGGATAGGTCAGAGACCAATAATTAGGGATGACACTGCTCCGTGTCACCAAAACCCACTTCCCTGTGATTCCCCTTTAGGCAAAGACCCATCAAATGCATTAACACTGTTATTATTAACTAGAGGCCCAATGCACGAAAATTTGTGCAAGAGTAGGCTTTCCTTCCCCCAGCTGCCAGCACCAGCTTCCCTCTGGCACCCAGGACCCAGGCTGCTTCCCTCCGACCCCGGCTTTGTCAGGAAGGACGTCCAGAATGACATACAGAAGATATCTGGTCTAATTAGCATATTTCCCTTTTATTATTACAGACTAGAGGCCCCATGCACATATTTTGTACATGGAGCGGGTTCCCTTAGCCTGGCCTGCACTCTCTTCAATCCGGGACCCCTGAGGGATGTCTGATTGATACCTAAACTGGCAGTCATACATTTCTCTTGCAATCTGGGACCTTTGGCTCCTAACTGCTCGACTACCTGCCTGCCTGATCACTTCTAACTGCTCTCCTGTCTGATTGTCCCTAACTGCTCCCCTGCCTGCCTGATTCTCCCTAACTGCCTCTGCCTGCTGATTTTCCAAAATCGGAACTGTTTTTAAAACAAAAAAAACCCGAGACTGCTTTAAAATGCCATGGGATGCGGAACAAATTGTTAAAAATCGGGACTATCCCGCCAAAAGCAGGACGTCTGGTCACTTTACGCCTAACTGCCCTCTCCTACTGGTCTGGTTGTCCCTAACAACCCTCCCCTGCCAGCCTGATCACCCCTAACTGCTCCCCCATCTTTCTGATTGCCCCTAACTGCTCCCCTACCTGCCTGGTTGTCCCTAACTACTTCTGCCTGCTGACCTGGTTACCCCTAACTGCCCCCACCCCGCTGGCCTGGTTGCCTCTAACTGTCCTCCCCTACTGGTCTGGTCACCCCTAACTGCCCTCCCCTGCCAACCTGATCACCCCTAACTGCCTCTGCCTCAGCCCCCACCATCATGGCTTTGTCTGGAATGACGTCCAGATGGATATCCAGAAGACATCTGGTCTAATTAGCATATTACCCTTTTATTAGTATAGATAGTGCCTTGGCTTTCAACACTTGTATGTAGTGTTTCCCATGGTAGGTGCTTTTCAGGGCAGCTAGAAAGTAAGCAGCCTCTGAGGACTTGTCTTGCCAAACAAACCTAGATAATTGGTGGCAAATGCTTTCCACTTAAAATATAGAAATCCTTTGTTTACCTCCTAGACTCTGGTCATCTTACCACCTCCTTGTGTTGTATTTTCTTCCTCTGACTTCACCATTCATCTTAGCAGACTATAGGAAGAACATGGAAAACACATCTCTGAACACCATTGTGACAGATTTCATTCTCCTGGGCTTACCTCACCCCCAAAATCTGAGGATCTTTCTTTTCCTGGTCTTCTTCATCATTTACATCCTCACTCAGCTGGGCAACCTGCTCATTCTGCTCACCGTGTGGGCTGACCCAAAGCTGCATGCTCGCCCCATGTACATCCTTCTGGGTGTGCTCTCATTCCTGGACATGTGGCTCTCCTCAGTCATTGTTCCTCGAATTATTCTAAATTTCACTCCCTCCAGCAAGGCCATCCCGTTTGGTGGTTGTGTGGCTCAGTTATATGCCTTTCACTTCCTGGGCAGCACCCAGTGCTTCCTTTACACCTTGATGGCCTACGACAGGTTCCTGGCAATATGCAGGCCCCTGCGCTACCCCATGCTCATGAATGGTAAGTTATGTGCCATCCTTGTGGCTGGAGCTTGGGTGGCTGGCTCCATCCATGGCTCTATCCAAGCCATCTTGACTTTCCGCCTGCCCTACTGTGGGCCCAACCAGGTGGATTATTTTTTCTGTGACATCCCTGCAGTATTGAGACTGGCCTGTGCTGACACAACTGTCAATGAGCTTGTGACCTTTGTGGACATTGGGATGATGGCTTCCAGTTGCTTCATGTTGATTCTGCTCTCCTATGCCAACATAGTCCATGCCATCCTGAAGATACGCACTGCTGATGGGCGACGGCGGGCCTTCTCCACCTGTGGCTCCCATCTAACCGTGGTCACAGTCTACTATGTCCCCTGTGTTTTCATCTACCTCAGACCAGGCTCCACGAGTCCCTTGGATGGAGTGGTGGCTGTGTTTTACACTGTTGTCACTCCATTACTGAACCCCCTCATCTATACACTGAGGAACCAGGAAGTGAAGTCTGCTCTGAAAAGAATAACAGCAGGTCGAGGGGCTGCAAGTGAAAATAAGTAACCATAATTGGATGTAAATCTGCTATGAAGAGCTTCTGGTGCTATATTTAACCTCAGTATATTGGCCAGAATTGTTTTACACTTTTCTAACCCATTTCTCAAAAGAAAGCACATTCTACACAAATAAATATGAAGAATAAATGCTCGATCTAGGAGGAGAGGGGATTACTTCAGGCAAATTTAGGAAAACCAGCAGAATGCCATCCCATCACTCTTCATCCATTTGCTTCATTCCACTAGGCATTCAGGGTTGCTTTGCTTAGATCAAGACAAAATTATCCTCCCAAGCACTTGGTGTGAATCTCTGTGGATTGTCTGTGTTTCCTTCCAGCAATAATTATGTTCACTCCGTCTCAGGAATGTCTCTCTGCCTTCCTGATCCTTTTGTTATCCCCATCCTCATCTATACTCCTATCAGATTTTCCTTTTTGAAACATAGGACTCAATGTGTCATTTCTCTCTTTGTACAATTCAGTGGCATTTAATACATTCATGTTGTTGTGCAACCATCACCATCATCCATCCCCATAAGTCCTTTCATCTCATAAATCTGAAACTCTATGCCCATTAAATAATACTCCTCATTCTCCCCTTCCTCCAGCATCTGGCAATCACCATTATATTTTCTGTCTCTATGACTTTAGTTACTCTTAAGTACCTCATATAAGTAGAATCATATAGTATTTGCCTTTCTGTGACTGTTTATTTTACTAAGCATAAGAATGATACGGGAATTTTGGACTGGAACACATGGTGTTCCCCTGGGCAGGATGGCTTCCCCAGATTCTTTGTTCTTGGGAATCAAAATATGAATCCACAGCAGAAGATGGTAAGGCAAAGGTGGAAGTTTATTGAAGAACAAGTACAGACTCTCACGTAAGGAGGGGAAAAGAATCCCACGGAGTTTCTTTTTTCCCAAGTTTATAAAGGCTGCAGTTTTTGTGCTTCAATATCCCCTCTGATTGGCCACTATTCCCCTGTGATTTGGTCACTATTGCAACTCCTGACCTCTAAGGTCAAACCTCACATGGATATGTGAGGCCCTCCTTTATTTTGTAAATATAGACCTTTGGCTACCCCCAGTTACCTTATCTTATGGAAATGTAACCTTTGTAGCTCTGTAACCCTATGTTTCATCCATGGACCCCCTTAATTTAAAAAATTCCCTAAGTCTACCTATTTCACCCCTAAAAATTCCTATTTCAATCACCTCAAAGTTCATTCATGCTACAACATATTGTGCAATTTTCTTCCTCTTTAAATATAAATAATATTTTATTGTATGTATATACCACATTTTACCTATACATCCATTGATGGATACTAGGGTTGCTTCTACATTTTAGGTATTGTGAATAATGCTACTATGAATATGGATATTCTAATATCTCTTTGAGACCCTCCTTTCAGTTATTTTCAGTATATATCCAGAAGAATTGCTGGATCATGTGTTAATTCTACTTTTAATTTTTTAAATATATTTTCTTGATTTTTTACAGAGAGAAAGAGAGAGGTATAGAGAGTTAAAAACATCCATGAGAGAGAATCACCCATCAGCTGCCTCTTGCACACCCCCCACTGGGGATGTGCGTGCAACCAAGGTACATGCCCTTGACCAGAATCAAATCTGGGACCCCGTCCATAGGCCGTCGCTTTATCCACTGAGCCAAACCGTTTTCAGCAATTCTATTTTTAATTTTTTGAGGAACAGCATACTGTTTTTCACAGCAGCAGTATCTTGCACATTCCCACTAACTGTGTACAAGAGTTCTAATTTCTCCACATTCTGACCAACACTTGACTTTTTTGGGGGGGTGTGGGGGGGTGTTAATACTAACCATTCTAATAGGTATGAAGTAGTATTTCATTGTAGTTTTTGTTTGCATTGCTCTAATGATTAATGATGTTGAGAATCTTTTCATGGCTTGTTGGCCATTTGCATATCTTCTTTAGAAAAATGTCCAAGTCCTTTGCCCATTTTTTAATGAATTGGGTTATTTGTTTTTTATTGAGTTTTAAGGGTTCTGGGTATTTACTAATCCCTTATCAGATATGTAATTTACAAATACTATCTTTCATTCTTGGGATTATCTTTTTACTCTGTTAATAGTGTCTTTTGATGCACAAACATGTTTAATGCTTATGAAATCCAGTTTCTCTATTTTTTCTTTTGTTATCTGTGTCTTTGGGGTTATAGCAAAAAAAATTATTGCCAAATCCAATTTTGTAAAGTTTTTGTCTTATGTTTTCTTGTAAGAGTTTAAATTGTTTCAGACTTGCATTATGTTTTTGATCCGTTATGCATTAACTTTTGTACAGTAGTCCCTTTATTCATAGGAAATATGTTCTAAGACTTCCAATGGATTTTTGAAAACACGAATATTACTGACCCTAGATAGTCTGAGGGTTTTTTTTATATATATGTAATAAAGTTTAATTTCTAATTAGACACTGTAAGAAATTAACAACAACTAATAAAAAAAATAACAATTATACCAATATATTGTAATAAAAGTTATGTGAATATGGTCTCGATCTCTCTCTCTCTCTCTCTCTCTCTCTCTCTCTCTCTCTCTCTCTCTCTCTCTCTCTGATAGCCAATCTGATAACCAAGACTGCTACTAAGTAACTAAGGGGCAGGTAGTATATGCAGCATGGACATGCTGAACAAAGGGATGACTTATGCCCAGCCCAGGATGGAGCAGGATGGCACAAGATTTCATCATGCCACTTGGAACAGTGTGAAATTTGAAACATACCTAAATTGTTTATTTCTAAAATTTTATCATTTAATATTTTGGGGCCATTATTGACCACAGGTAACTGAAATCACAGAAAGCAAAACAATAGATAAGAAGGGATTATACTGTATATGGCATTAGGTAAGGTCCAACTTCATTCTTTACATGTGGATATCCAGTGTTCCCAGCACCATCTGTCAAAAAGACTGTCCCTATTTGGCCAGTGTGGCTCAATGGTTGAGCATCCAACTATGAACTAGGAGGTCGAGGTTTGATTCCTAGTCAGGGCACATGCTCTGGTTCAAAACGCCAGAATTATTTTTGTTTCTTTTTAGGTTTTCTATCTTTTTTTGGTATTTTCATTTTGTTCACAAATAATTTTATTTACTTTCTCCTTTATTTTATTTACATCTTCCTTTAGTTCTTTGGGCGTCTTTGAAACACTTGCTTAAAATATTTGTCTATTATATCTTCCATTAGGTCTTTTCAAGAACAGTTTCTGTTGGTTTTTGTTTTGTGTTTTTTTCTTTGAATGGGCCATAATTTTCTATTTCTTGCAATGTCTTATGAATTTTTGTTTGTTTGTTGAACACTAGACATTTGAATCTATTAATGTGGCAACTCTGAAAATAAGATTCTCCTCCTTCCCAGGGCTTGCCAGATTTATTTGTTTTGTGGGGTTTTCGGTTGTTTTTCATTGGTAGGGGTGGTTGCGCATGTAGTCTACTTCTGTCGAGGATCAGCCTGAAATGTAAACTTAAGATATTCTGAGGCCTTTTCTAACCTTTCCCTGGGTGTACGTGGTCACTTTCTCATTTTCCCTGTGTGTGCAGTTGCTTTATTTGTTTGTTTGTTTGTTTGTTTGTTTATAGAAAATGGAAGGGAGGGTGGGGGAGGAAAGAGAGAAACATGGATGTGAGAGAGACACATCTATTGGTTGCCTTCTGTACACAACCCGTCTGGGGCTGGGGATCAGCCTACAATCCAGATATATGCCCTTGACCAGGAATGGAACCCCTGACCCTTCAATATTCAGGACAATGCTCCAACCACTAACCAACATTAGCCAGGGCTGCAGTTGCTTTTTAATATTCATATCTTAATGCCTGTCTCCTAAAGAGATAAAAAGCAAAAAATAAAGGAAGAGAAAAAGACACAAGCTCTTTAAATAGTTACCTCAATTGGAGGAGAAGCTTATAAATACAGGGGGAAGTGCAACAACAATGGCTGCCCATCTCTTTATCTGCATCTCTCTCCCATCGGAAGCAATAAAATCGCCAATTGTGACACAACTAAAATAATGTTAGAAAGAAATGAGAGTTAATGGATAAATCTTTTGTGTAACACTTAACCTCATGGACCTCATTATTGTCACCAGAGGAGATAAGATGCTGTGAAGCCTGTGAGATCTTGGGATTATATGCACATTTAATTCATAAAACCTAACTACTCTCTTAGAGGTATGTGTATCATTACCGTTATAGTTTTGCTGGCTGATGGGAGCTATGAAAGAATTCACAACTAAAAGAAGAGATAAATGCAGAAAGCAAGCTTTGTTTTGTTTTTACTTTCCCCAAAGGAAAGGTCTGATGCATTGCTAATCAATACAAGGGCAAGAAATAAACATTGGCCTACTCTTTTAAAGGATAATGGCTGTTGTTGCTAGGTGACAAGGAAGGGAGAAGGATTTGGGGCTGTCTGTGAAAAGTTTGTTTGCTTTTTTAAATCTGGGCAGATGTCCTAGGGAGGTGTCTTTGTCAATATCTTCACGCAAGCCAAACATGCTTACAGTAAAATTCATGAAGAGTTCAAAATGTTTGAAGAAAGGGGAGGAAGGGAACTTTCTATAATTATCCTTGAGTTGTTAAACCAGCAGGGAGGAGGTGTATGCAAGAATGTAGCCTTGAGAATAACTCATCCTGTCTTGCAGTGTGAACAGAGGGGCTGTTTGAAACAGAGGAGCTAACAATCTTGAAGCTTAATTATCAGGTGCTCCTCATAAATTGTATAAGGCTACAGCTGAGAAGGCTAAAAAGCTAATTCCAATGTGACCCTGATATTTGGGGGGGGGGGGGGGGGGGGGCGTGCTAGCAACCTGAATCTGTGCCAGCAAGCCCAGTGTACATTCTTGATAACCTATAATTAAGTCATTGTCCCTTTTTCCACAAACTTGTCTTGCAAGACCTGTTACCTAAATGCTTACATTTCACAGAGGCCATAAAAAATGACACAGCCCCCAGAGAGGGGTTATCAGCACTGGCACCAGGCCAGGCCCTTAGGTATGGTCTCAAGACCCCCAACACCTGTGGCTTTTTGCAAAGCCCATGAAAGGCCCAGAAGTATAATTCATATTTGGGTGTCAAATATACCAAAAGGGGATACCATACTGGTTTGCTCAGAATTTGAGAGGCAACCTGCTCTGAGTCCACTGGTGTAATATAGCTGTGTAACTCCATTTCCCTAAGCATTGTTTGGTTTTTCTCCAGTCTTCTATAACACAGCAAAGAAAAAGAGAGGCCTTTTTTCTTGTTCTCACACTCACAATTGCTAATTTAATCAATGAACACAACTACGGTTGTGGAAAAGAGTGATTTTTGTGGAACAGCTCTAGAAAGTAGTCGATTGAAACAGTGAAACTAGATTAACTTGTGAACAGCTTAGGAAATTATGAACCTGTACCTGTACAGCTTTATTTCATAAAGTACTTCTTCACACATATTCTGGTTGTAATATACAAACCCATAAAATTTAACAGTTTCCTTTCTGAAAACTATTTCAACTGAAATCATGCTTTCTGGAATAGTGGAAGCAGCAAAATATAAAAAAGGTCAGGCTGTGTAAAGGTAAGACAAACATTTTCACCTGGCTCCATCTACCCACACATACACTTTTTGGCCAGTTCTCACTAATTAGTCACAAACAAGTTTTGTTCTTCCCCTATCACTTCTATTCACCTGTGGTCCAAATTTAGCCTGCTACTGATTTTTGTAAACCCTGCAAGATAAGAATGGTTTTTACACTTTTTAAATAGTTGGGAAAAAAGAAAAAAGAAAAAGAATAATTTTTTATGAAACACAAAATTTATATAAAATTTGCTATCTATAAATAAAGTTTTATTATAATGCAGCCATATCCATTTTTAATATATTTTTATTTATTTTTGAAGAATGGGAGAGGGAGAGAGAGACATCAATGATGAGAAAGAACCATTGATTGACTGCCTCCTGCACACCCCCAATGGGGATCGAGCCCACAACCCAGGTATGTGCCCTTATCAGGAATCTAACCATGACCACCTATTCATAGGTCAATGCTCAGCCACTGAGCATGCTGGTCTGGCAGCCATGTCCATTTTTAAGTGTACTAATTATAGTTGCTTTTATGTACATTGGCAGCTACAGATGTAACAGAGACTATATGGTCTTCAAGGCCAAAAATATTTATTATCTCCACTTTACAGAAAAAAATGTGCTGATCTCTGTGCTAGATACTTCAACACCAAGGTGACTTGGGAGCTACAGAGTACACCATAAAAGTTTGGGGGCAGAGGAATGATCACATTCAAGGTATTCTCTTAAGCTATAGGCCATCACTAGACATTTGAAGAAAGTTTGAGAAAAGGGTCAGACAGTTTCAAAGATCAGACTAGCAGAAAAGAAGTCAAATGAATCTCAAGGTACTCAAAGAAACAGAACTAAGAAATACTAATAAAATTCACTACTCAAGGAGCATGACTTAAAATACTGTAGATGATAGTTGAATTGAATGATTTCTCATGTCCCTTTAACGCTAACCCTGACACTCTGTTTCTCCTATTCTGTGCAGATCTATATTAGCACTGTAGTAATTCAAAGAAATAGGAGTTTCCTGAAATGTGAATATACCAATAAAATAATATTTTGACTGATAACAACCACATTAGCTTTTCCTTTCTTTTTTTTGTAAATTTGTTTATGGAAGGTAAAAGAAATCCCAGACATGCAATCATCCATAAGCCCTGATAAGCCCCACAGACTGTCTGATGTTACAAAATTCAAAATGAATAAGGGAGTATCCCAGAAAATAAGCCATAAATATTGGTCTCATCACAAAGATCCTGTATAATAAAATCCTAATATGCAAATCGACTGAATGGCAGAATAACCAATGGAACGACCAGTTGCTATGACACACATTGACCACCAACTGGGGGCAGCTCCTGCATTGAGCATCTGCCCCCTTCCCGCCCAGAGGGAGGCATCTGGCTGTGGTGATTAGAGAGTGGGGCCAGCCAGCAGGTGGCACCAGGCCACCAGCCAAGGCGGGTGCCAGCGAGGGCCCTCCAATCACCCCACCTGACAATCACCCTACAGATGGCCCTGATCACCGGCCAGGCTGAGGGACCTTACCCTAAATATTGGGAACAGTCTTTTAGATTTAAAATTAAAACCTGGCAAGGCTACTCTAACACTGAAAAAAAAAACACAAACAAACAAAAAAAAACAGGATGATGAAATGGTGACAGGCATAGGCTCTGGCTGGCACATTTTGTGGTCAGCCCTGATTCTGACACATAACTATTGGACAAAGCCAATTATTTAACTTCTCTCTACATCAGTTTTTCCACCCATAAGATGAGGGAAATGGTACTACTGCCTCAGAAGGATCATGTTATGTACTACTCTTTAAAATCAGGGCAAAAACATGTTGCTGCCCATACAACAGCAAGATACCTTTCACCTGTATGAAAAGTATAATCACTGGTCCATGCAGCATGTCAAATTGTGAGAAGACACAGGCTGGACTGAGGGTCCCCCCATGCACGAATTTCATGCACTGGGCCTCTAATGCTACTATATTACTGTACAATACCTGTTATCAAACTATACTACAAGACCATAGTAATCAAAAGAGCCTGGTACTACAAGCATAAGAATAGGTATACGTGTGGATCAATGGATTAGCACAGAGAGTCCAGAAATCAACCCACATCTATATGGTCAATTAATATTTGACAAAGCAGGCAAGAGAAAGACAGTCTCTTCAGCAAATGGTGTTGGAAAACTGGACAGGTAGCCTAGCCAGTGTGGCTCAGTGGCTGAGTATTGACCTGTAAACCAGGAAGGCTGACTTCTTATCAGGGCACATACCTGGGTTGGGGGCTCAATCCTCTGTAGGGGTTGTGCAGGAGGCTGCCAATCAATAATTCTCTCTTATCATTGATGTTTCTCTCTCTCCCTCTCCCTTCCTCTCTGAGAGTAATAAAAACATTTTTTTAAAGAAAATTGGGTACATGCAAAAACAATGAAACTACAATAGATCACTAGCTTACACCATCCACAGAATAAACTCAAAATAGAAAAAATACTTAAATGTGAGTCACGAAACCATAAAAATCCTAAAAAAAAAAAAAAAAAAAAAAAAAAACATAGGCAGTAAAAGTTCATAGGCAGACATCTCTCATAGCAATATTTTTGCCAATATGTTTCCTAGAGCAAAGGAAACAAAAGAAAAAATTTAACAAATGGGACTACATCAAACTATAAAGTTTCTGTGCGGCAAAAGAAACCATCAACAAAATAAAAGTGAACCCACTGAATGAGAGAACATATGCACTAATGATACATCTGACAAGAGGTTAACCTCCACAATATATAAAGAACCTACACAACTCAACGCCAGGAAGACAAGAAACCCAATTAAAAAGTTGACAAAGGACTTGACTAGACTCTTTTCCAAAGAGGACATACAGATGGCCAATAGGCATGTGAAAAAGTGCTCAACATCACTAGTCATCAGAGAGATGCAAATTAAAACTACAATGAGATATCATCTCACGCCTGCCAGAATGACTACCATCAATAAATCTACAAAAAGTGATGGCAAGGGTGTGGAGAAAGGGAACCTTAGTGCACTATTGGTGGGAATGCAGATTGGTGCAGCCACTATAGGAAACAGTATGGGATTTCCTCAAAAACTTTTAAAATAGAATTGCCACTTGATCTAGCGATCCCACTTCTGGAAATATATCTTAAGAATCTCAAAGCACCAATATGCACCCCTCAGTTCATAGCAGTGTTGTTTACATCAGCCAAGACCTTGAAACAGTTCAAATGCCCATCAGCAGATAATTGGGTTAAAATGCTGTGGTACAGCCCTGGCCAGTATGGCTCAGCTGGTTGGGCATCATCCCGTGCACCAAAAGCCAGCTCAATTCCCGATCAGGGCACATACTTAGGTTGTGGGTTTGATCCCAGGTAGGAGGTATGCAGATCTCTCTCTCTCTCTCTCTCTCTCTCTCTCTCTCTCTCTCTCTCTCTCTCTCCCTTCCTTTCTAAAAATCAATTTAAAATCTTTTTAAAAATTTCAAAACTGTGATACATTTACACAATGAGATACTACACTGACATAAAAGAAGAAGGAAACCTTACCTTTTGAAACAACATGGATAGACCTGGAGACTATTATGCTAAGTGAAATAAGCCAGACAGAGAAAGACAAATACCATATGATCTCACTTATATGTAGAATCTAATGAACAAAATAAGCAAACAAAATAGAACCAGAAGCATGGATGTATGGAACAGACTGATCAGAGGTCAGAGGGAAGTGGGGGAACCTGGATGAACAAAGGTGAAGGGATTAGCCAAAGAGCACATATGCATAAACCATAGACACAGACAACAGTATAGTGATGGCCAGAGAGGAGAGAGATGGGGGCTGGATGGAAGGGGACAAAGTTGGGAGGGAGAACATCTGTAAGTGTCAACAATAAGAAAAAAGAAAAAAAACAAGGGTGCTATTATAATATTCCCTAAGCTCACACATTCTAATTGACTCTGGGGAAAATAAATGATGTAACAGAACACAATGGAGACCAATCTTAGCAGTTACCTTCAGAGGGAGCCCCGACTCTTTTCCCCAGTTTGTAAGGAAACTGGAAGAGGATTTCTACAACTCAGCAGGCAAATAATAAAGTGTTTCATTAGTTTGATCCTTTAGCCAGAACTGACCAACTGGGTCTTCTGCCATGAGCTCTTCACAGTAACTATCCTGACCCCGTGAGACCCAAAACCATTGAGATTATCCTAAGAATAGTTTCAAATCTCTTCTCTCGGGTTGCAAAAGGATTTTCTGTGGATACTGACACCTCTAGATGAAGGTGATTCTCCCTCTCCCCACCAAGTCCCATCCCATTTTCCGGAGTTAAATGTCATCTGCAGGACTTGCTCACTGATGTGGACAGGTGCTGAAGAGAGGAAGATATTTCTCATTATAGATGACCACGGAGTAAGTTTCAGACATCGATGAATGTTGGGTTCAGATACTGTGCAAAGGCTTTCTTCCCTCTCAGTCATTTTATCTCTCAATGTCTTTTCTTGTTTCATTATGCAATTTATTTATTCTGCTCTCACAGAAATTTTCTTTCCTGCTCTGCTAAGTCTATCTGTGCAGCTACCATTTAGCCTTATAATATGGGGATAACACTACATCCCCAAACCTTTGATTGGCTACATCTTCCTCTAAAGCCACCTTTCTTCAGGCTCATTCACTGCCTTAAAAGGTAAGAATATCTTGGAGTTCTGTGGCAGTTCCATCTTTCCTCCTTGCTGTTTGGTCCTTGTCAGTAGGTCCCCTCTTCCTGTAATACAAGTTCTCTGCCCAAAATGTGAAGAATGGATGTGAGTAAAACTATAATCTGATTTCTGTGTCATTTAAACAGACAGTTCAACTGCATTGCTACTGAGGGTTTTATATTTTAATGGAAATTTGAAGCTCAAACTTAATAACTCAGTTTTTTCTCATCTTATTGTATGTATGTATATATTCATTATATGTACATACATATTACTTCTCTATAGATTATTTTCAGTTTTATTTTATTGGGACTGTGATGATGTTGACTATTCTCATGTCTTATTTAAAATTCAGGAAATGGAAATAGATTATATGTGTTCTAAATATTTAAGATTTTTTTTTTCATAAATTAAAAGGAAGTGCTTTGAGTTTATTATCAAGACATAGAAAAAAAATTAAGTTTCTTCATGACCATTTGATAAATGGATGACTGGAGTTAGGTATGTAATTTGAGACCAAAATTAAGCCAAAATAAGATCAAGTATGCTCATTAGGAAAGGTACCTAATGCCTTAGGCAAATCAGTCACTAACAATTTTTAATGATCAGCATTATAGATTTATAGTAGTTTTGTGATCCACTAATGATTCCCATATTTTTTTTAAACATGCTTATACTAGATAACCTTTTGTGTTTGATATAAAATCACAATTAAAAAATATATTGTGCCCTTACTGGTTTGGCTCAGTGGATAGAGAGTAGGCCTGAGAACTAAAAGGTCCCATGTTCAATTCTGGTCAAGGGCATGTACTTGATTACAAGCACATCCCCAGTAGGAGGTATGCAGGAGGCAGCTGATCAATGTTTCTCTCCCATCGATGTTTCTGACTCTCTCTCCCTCTTCCTTCCTCACTATAAAAAATTAATAAAATATATTTTTAAAATAAAAATAAAAAACATATTGCATCAATAATTTCACAGTCTCTGTAAAATGAAAATACTGCTAAGTCTACTTTTTTTTAAAATGAATCAGTGTGACAGTGAAAAGAGATGGGCCATTTCACAGATTAATGGTAACAAAACGTGTTTAATTTTAGAACATACACTTAACTCTACTACATCTAGATTTAGAAATAGGGCAGCAATTAGAATCTTTGACAAAATGAACCATCAAATTCTTAAAATCATTATTCTGATCAGAGACAAAGCTATGGCTTCAGCACACGAACAATTAATGTTGTCAAAGAATTTTTAAAACTAACAATTTACAATCTGAAATAACCTGATTTACTAAATTATTTGGGCTTATTTGTGGGAAGGAATGTTAAGTAAAATGTAGAAAGAATACCAGACTGGAAATCATAAATCCTAGCAGTAGTGCTTACTCTAGCACTTATAGCTATGGGACTCCTCTGTCATTTAACTCCTCTAAGGATCATCACTACACAGATGTAAAATGCCATCATTATTTTGTGAGCTCATACCATCCTAGTTCGCTGAGGTTTCATCAGTGCCATGTTTCTTTCTCTTTGTGTCATATTCTTCTCCCTCTTTCTCTCTCTTTTTTTCTCTCTCTCTCTCTCTCTTCCTACTTCCTATTTTGTTATTGAAAAGAACTAAGGCATCTCAGAGCCATATCTTGTATGTTAATGAATCACAGTAAGAAGAGGGGTGCTCACCCAAGCTTCATGCCTAGAGATCTATAATAATGGCAATGGCATAGGAAAAAAGGTAAAAGAAAATTGCCCTGTTAATATTTATAACTAAATTGGGAAGAAAATCATTAGAGAAATAAATAGAAGAAACTTTAATTGCAACTGGAATAAAATCACACCTAATAAAAACAGTATTACAAATAGGGCTACTAGTACATGCCTTCCCCTCAACCTTTTCTTTAAGATGGTTCTAAAATCTAAGGGCAAGCCAAAACCGGTTTGGTTCAGTGTATAGAGCATCCGCCTGTGGACTCAAAGATCTCAGGTTCGATTCCGGTCAAGGGCATGTACATTGGTTGAGGGCACATCCCCAGTACTGGGTGTGCAGGAGGCAGCTGATCGATGTTTCTCTCTCATCGATATTTCTAACTCTCTATCCCTCTCCCTCTCTGTAAAAAATCAATAAAATATATTTTTTAAAATAAAATAAAAAATAAAAAAATAAAATCTAAGGGCAAGATTAGGAAACACTATTCTCTCAGTTAAATAAAATGAGGATTGGCATATACAAACATTGAATCATTGTGTTGTACATGTGAAACTAATATAATATTATATATCAATTATACCTCAATATAAAAAAAATTTTTTTAAACATTTTAAGTTTGGGATCTATGAACTAGCACGTTAACTTTGTATATTTATTTTTGATAGAAAATTTATCTCCAAAGGCTATAGTTTCATTGCACTGTAACCAGCTTTATATTAATCTAGCAACCTTATGCCAATAGTCTTTTTTTAATGTTTATAAATGCCCTGTTCTTCAAATGCTCTTAGAAACTTTATATTCTAACTAGTTTTCTTATTCTCATGTTAATAAATCTTTTACATGTATTTAAAACACACACACACACAAACACACACGAATCAGCACACTACATATGGACTGGATCTCCCTATCTACAGGAAATTTCCCAAAAGTTGTCATTGTTCAAAAAGAGTAATTCAGAGAACAGAGACAATGTTCCCTAAAGCAAGTATAAAAAAAATTTTTAAAAAGGCACAGAAAATAAATAAGAAAAAAATAATTTAGGAATTCTAAAAAGTTGAGAAATGTGCTGAAAAAAAGAAATCTGTTGGAAATAATAAAGGCAATCTAAAAGAGATATAGATTCAGAAAGAAAATAGAGTAAAATCTTGTGAACATATCCTCACTACTGCCAGAAGAAAAATATGTTGTATCTGAAGGAAAGAGTAAAATATTGATATAAAGATAACGATACTTGTGATTTACCAGGTATTATTCACTGAAACTACTGAAGCCTGAATTGTGTGCTCCATCAAATTCCCTTTGCTCTGATTCAAAACTCAGAAAAATACATCGGGTTCCTAATTTGATTTCTAGGAACCTTGGTATTAGTAAGTGGTTGCCTGGAGTAGTAGACATACCATTTCAGTCATGGGAGTGAGATCTCCCACTACAGGTTAACAAATAGGTTGTTTGGTTTACAAGTCATTCTCACAGATATTTGAATAGTGTGGATTGATTTCCCAATGCCTGATTCCGTAGGGAGACCAAATCAAGCTTCAACGGTAAACCTGCGGAGTTTAACATCTGACCTTTTCTGGTTTGCTCGACCAGAGCAGGTGCCTGACTTCTCACTATTACCATCCCTCTTTGCGTCCTTCTCTTCTCTCTTCCTTTACCATGTTCCAAGACACAAGTATTAGACACAGAGAAATCAAAATACATAGCATCAAGTACAACCACAACTTCACTTATATACTCACAGCTTCATGGCCATTATTTTCCTTTAATTATGTAGTACTTGGAGAGTAGATTTATACAGCATCAAGCACAACCAGCCATTTAATCTAAGTTCTATTCCATTCTGTCTACTACAAAGAGGGAAAGAAAATTTTTCATTGCCTTCCTGCATATTCCCCACTCCGTACAAGTTTATATCCTGGCAGAGATAAGAATGAGGCAAAATAGCCTCTGAGAGTTTCTGAACTGGCAGAATTCTAACAAAACAAATACAGTCAAACCTCAGTTCTCAAACATTTTCCATCTCAAACAATTAGGTTCTAGACCAAGTTACTCAAGGGAAAAAGTGTCAAGAAAAATTTTTTTTCAGTTCTCCAACCAGCAACACTTTTATGTTGATAACTCAGCATGACAAAAAGCAACCCTAAGGCAACAAAGGATAGAATGCTTTTGTTGCTGGTGAAATCGATGATTAGGACAATTTTAAAACATAAAGAGGTCATCAAGCATGTTAATGTTGGCAAGGGTGTGAAAGTGCTCACAAAACAAAAATCACAGGCAATTGTAGAGGTAGAAAAGGCGTTGCTAATTTGGATAAATGAAAAGCAGTTAGCTTGTGATAGCATTTCAGAGGCAATGATATGTGCAAAAGCAAAGATGCTGAAAGATATTCCTGGAACAGTGTTGAAAGTGATTCCTTTAAGGCTAGTAACAAGTGGTTTGACAAATTAAAGAAAATAAGTGTTTATTTATAGATTAAACAGTACATTAAACATTATTCTATATTATAGGACTCTTTTTCACGGCCCACGTAGAAAGAATTCCAATTCAGCCAAGACCGATTTGGCTCAATGGATAAAGGGTCGGCTTGGGGACTGAAGGGTCCCAGGTTCGATTCCGGTCAAGGGCTGTACCTTGATTGCGGGCATATCCCCAGTAAGGGGTGTGCAAGAGGCACCTGATCGATGACTCTCTCTCATCGATGTTTCTAACTCTCAATCTCTCTCCCTTCCTCTCTGTACAAAATCAATAAAATATATTTTAAAAAAAAAAGAAAGAAAGAATTCCAATTCAGGGTTCAGGTTCTGGAGAAGGGCCGCACACAAATGAAAAGAGACTTGAAGAAATTCAACTTGGCGATATGGAGGGGCCAGGCGGAAGTCCAACTCTAGTGAGAGAACTATTCCCTGCTCTGGCCCTGCCATCCCCTTTTATTGCGGCTTTGGGGAAAACATCTTAGGCAACAGAAATTTACATGTAGCCCTTAGGCAGGAAATCACAGAAACTCACAGGACAAACAAGGTAGATTTTGCTTCAGCTAACAATATCTCAACTAAAGATTAGAGCAAATAAGGTTGTTGATCAGCCTTCCTGGCTTCCTGTCAACATCTCTTTTTTAGTGAAACTGATTTGTTTTCCAGCACTATATCAGAAAAGTTAAAACAGGGAATCATTTGTGGGTCAGGAACAGAATAATTCAAATTTACATTATTTCTAATGGGGGAAAAATGATTCAGTTTTCGAACAAATTTCTTCTCCAACAGCCTTCCGGACTGTATTAAGTTCCAGAACTGAGGTTCCACTGAATCCTTTCCCACACCTGTCATTTGCAGTAATTCCTTAATCTTTGGCAAAAGTTCTCTAGGTACAAACTTCTTAGCACAAACATTTTCTATAAACGTCCCGAGAGTGAATATTTTAGGGTTTGCAGAACAAACACAATGACCACTCTGCCATCCTACCACCAAAGTAGCTGCAGACAATACATATGTAAATTAGCAAGGCTGTGTTCCAATAAAACTTTATTTACAAAACAGTCCAACCCCCTGCCACAGAACATACTTTCTCCCTACTTGTCATGTCTCCACATAAGAAAGAAACTTCTCTTCCACTGTCCCGATTTTTACAATCTCTTTCTCTAATTCCTCCTCTCTTACCCCCATGCTAAGTCCTGTTTTGTCCATTCGCTAGGTAAGAATTCTCCAGAAGATGGAAAGCATCAACAGCACCTTGTTGACTGAGTTCATCTTGACAGGAATTCCCTACCCACTCCGGCTAAGGACATTTCTTTTTGTGTTCTTTTTGCTGATCTACACCCTGACTCAGCTGGGGAACCTGCTTATTCTAATCACTGTTTGGGTAGATGTGCAACTCCATGCCCATCCCATGTACATCTTTCTTGGTGTGCTCTCCATCATTGACATGGCCATCTCCACCATCATTGTTCCTCGCTTCATGATGAGCTTCACTGCAGTCCTCACACCCATCTCCTTCGGTGGCTGTGTCACTCAACTCTACTTCTATCACTTCCTGGGCAGCACCCAGTGCTTCCTCTACACCCTGATGGCCTATGACAGGTACCTGGCCATCTGCCGGCCCCTGCACTACCCTGTGCTCATGAATGCTAAGCTGAGTACCTTACTTGTGGCTGGAGCTTGGGTGGCAGGATCCATCCACGGGGCTCTCCAGGCCATCCTAACCTTCCGTCTGCCTTACTGTGGGCCTAACCGGGTAGAGTACTTCTTCTGTGACATCCCTGCAGTTTTGAGGCTGGCCTGTGCTGATACAACCGTCAACAAGCTGGTGACCCTCGTGGACATTGGGGTGGTGGTTGCCAGTTGCTTCTCCCTGATTCTCCTCTCCTACATACGGATCATCCAGGCCATCCTGAGAATCCGAACAGCCGACGGGCGGCGCCGGGCCTTTTCGACCTGTGGAGCCCACGTGACTGTGGTAACCGTGTACTACGTGCCTTGTGCCTTCGTCTACCTGAGGCCTGAAACCAACAGCCCCCTGGGCGGGGCAGCTGCCCTGTTCCCCACAGCCATAACTCCTTTTGTCAACCCCATCATCTACACTCTGCGGAACCAAGAGGTGAAGCTGGCCTTGAAGAGAATGATAGGAGGCTATAGGACTTAAAGTCAGGTCTGAAAGCCTGTCCCCCTCTGGGGAAACCGTCACATTTACAATTTTTTCTAATGTATACATATCAGTAAGTCTTTCTTTTTCTTCTTGCTTTTCCTCTTTAGTGTAACCTGGTGCATGAAATTCACGCACATTAAAAGAGATTAATTAGAGGAAATAATTTAATATCATTATTTGCCTTTTATAATAGAAGTGTCAGGGATGGAAGAAAAGTAGTAAAATGTATATGAAAACCTTCTTCCTGTCAGAGTCTGGGGCACACCACAGGACCCAGAGTCAAGACCACGCATACCCACATACACCTCAAAATCAAGTGAGACCCAGACCCAGCCAGTCCCACTCCTGTCAAGCCCTGCCAGGCATGGGGCGCAGTCTGAGGTCCCCCAGCTTGGTGCCTGGGTTGGGGGCACTGCCTGAAGTCCCCTGTCAATCCCCACAGGGCAGGGGGCATGGCCTCAGGTCCCTGCTGAATGTTCCTTAAGACTCCTATGAGAACTTGGCCTCAGCTGTGGGTGCAGCCATGTTTGTCATGGAGTGATGGTTAATTAGCATATTCCCTCTTTATTAGATAGGATAATATCAATATATCAAGATCAAACACACTTTCTAGCATTCCTTAGAGTTAAAAGCCTCAGCTGCTCCAAGAATAGTGAGATTAAAGCCACTCAGAAGAAGCAAAATCTTGCACACGTAGACATCCAGAGGATTGGCATACCAAAGAAATCCAATAGGCTTTTTAGTCTCTGGGCTGACATTGGTCAAGATCTCATAGAATAGCCTATGCTTCCTTTTTTTTTTTTTTCTTCAAGTTTTTTTAAAATATATTTTTATTGATTTCAGCTAGGAAGAGAGATGGAAAGAGAGAGAGAGAGAGAGAGAGAGAGAGAGAGAGAGAGATCAATGATAAGAGAGAATCATTGATCAGCTGTCTCTTGCATGCCCCATTTTATGAATCAAGCCCACAACAATGGCCAGGGCAAAGAAATTGAGACCTTTTATTATATTTATTTATTTATCATTCAGAATTCCTCTTTTACAATATTATTTGTCTGTTTATAATAGTTGCCTATTTTTTATTGAGTTGTTGACTTTGCCCTATCAATTCATAAAAGATTTTTGTATATTATAAAAAGTCATTGGTGACTATATGAATACAAATATTTTCTTCCAACTGTATCACTTAGTTGTATTTATTCTTTTTATTATAAAATTTTTATTTTTATGCACTAATCTTTTTTTTTTATGGATCTTAGGTTCTTGTCTTCTGCTTAAGAAGTTCACTCCCCACACCAAGATTTTCTAGTATCCTCAATTTTCTTGTAACATTTTGTTGTTGTTGTTGTTCATTTATGTCTTTACTTGAGGTCTGATGCACGAAAATTCATGCAAAAGTAGGCCTTCCTTCCCCTGGCTGCCAGCACTGGCTTCCCTCTGGTACCTGGGACTTGGGCTTCCCTCCTCCAGCTGCCTGTAGGCACCTGGGACCCCAGCTGGCTTCCCTCGGGCTGGCTTCATCAGAAAGGATGTCCCGAAAAATGTCCGGTCTAATTAGCATATTACCCTTTTATTATTATAAATTCCAGGCAAGACAAGGCAATTAGACAAGGCAAGCACTAAAGATCCCAAAGGGAGCTGATGAAAGCTTACTTCCCTTCTGCCTCTGCCATCCCTCAGAACATTGTTAGGGGCTTCATTGTAGGAAACATAAAGCACTCCAGGCTCTGAGGGCAAGTCCAAATCAGCTGGAACAGAGTAGGGCCTCATAGTGGGAATGGAGGGGGGGGAGGGGTGGAACAGAACCACAGGCACCCTTGATGAAGTGATGCGGAGATTATTAATCCAAGCAAATTGTGAAGACTATTTCCGCACACAGACCACCCTCACGTTACTCCAGAGCTAATGCATGGTAGTAACAGTGTTTGTGGCAGGACATCTGGGTAGAGATTACATTGAGTGACTTTGAAGATGATGGGTTGACATCTGTAAAAGTGTCAGGGATGGAAGACTTCCACCCATACTTCACAGATGGACCCAACACCAGCCACCTGTGTCAAGGAACACATTTTCTCTTCTTACAGCTCTTCTAGGTAGCCAGCCCTCAACCTTCAACATCATGTCACAGTAATATTTGTACTTGCCAGAGACCTTTGCTTTGGGTCTGTCAAAATGAAGTTATGGGCCTCAGAGAACCCAGACTGGTCCTTTGGGAGGAGCAAGAAGAGGACCCACATCAGAAGCATATATTCTATGTTAATGTAAGAAAATATTCAAACCCAGAAAATTAAAAGTGAAACTGCCTTATAACTCAGCAATTCCATTTCTGGAATATATCCAAAGAAACCGGAAACACTAATTTGAAAGAATATATTCACCTCTATGTTCATAGTGGTATTATTTATAACAAGAGGCCTGGTGCACGAAATTCATGCACAGGTAGGGTCATTCTGCCACCTGGTTGGTTTGCATATCAGGCTTTTGTTATATAGGATAGCCAAAACTTAGAAGCAGCCCAAGTGCCCATCAGTGGATGAGTGGATAAAAAAAAGCTGTGGTACATTTACACAATGGAATTTACTCAGCCATAAAAAAGAAGGAAATCTTACCTTTTACAGCAGCATGGATAGACCTGGAGAGTATTAAACTAAGTGAAATAAGCTGGTCAAAGGAAGACAAATACCATATGATTTCATTTATATGTGGAATTTTTTTTATATTTTTTATCAATTTTTTACAGAGAAGAAGAGAGAGGGATAGAGAGTTAAAAACATTGATGAGAGAGAATCATCGATCATCTGCCTCTTGCAAACCCCCTACTGGGGATGTGCCCGCAACCAAGGTACATGCCCTTGACCGGAATTGAACCCGGGATCTTTCAGTCCTCAGGCTGATGCTCTATCCATTGAGCCAAACCGGTTTCGGCCTATATGTGGAATTTAATGAACAAAATATACAAACAAAATAAAGACAGACTCATAGATACATAAAACAGATTGACAGCTGTCAGAGACAAGGAGAGTTGGGCGGCTTAGTGAAAAAGGTGAAGGTGTTAAACAAAACAAAATCATAGACTCAGACAATAGTGTGGTGACTACAAGAGGGAAAGTGGGGTGGATGGAGAAAGATAGAAGAGGGTGGTGGGGGCCTTGACCAGAGTACACCAGATGTTAAAGGCCCATTTGCTATACCCATGCACAAAGGCAATGACTCAGCAGTATCAGTATACCCACTGTGCAAGTGCATTCTTATATAGCCCACTTTTTTTGTGTAACACTGATGTCACTAATTGGCAAGAAGCTTCTTTTGTTTGAATTACTATATAAGGTGCTACTGAACAGCCAGTGGCTGGCTGCTATGTTTGCAATAAATCAAATCCTATCTAAATGAGGCTGCTCATGTTTTTTGTGTGTGTTTTTTTTTCAGTTCCCAGCATCCAAGGAGGTCTTGCTCTAGCAGAGAAGCTTGGACCCAACAAGAGTAAAGGGTAGATAAATGGTGATGAGAGGAGACCTGACTTTGGATGCTGAACATACAGATAATATACAGATGATGTATTGTTCACTTGATATATCTATCATTTTATTAATCAACTAGAGGCCCACCGTGCAAAATCAATGAAATCCAGACACCGCCCCCTTCCCCCATGCCGCGGGACCCCAGACTCCCTTCGCCACACCACCACAGGTGGGACCCATCAATGCACCTCCAGGTGACTGGTCATTACCGTGTTATGGCGTTACAGGCCTTTTATAATGTAGATGTCACCCCTCTAAATTGAATTTTAAAAATTTAAGTTTTGAAGAAAAACAAACAAATTTTAATAATTTCATTGACTTGGTCTGGCTAATGTGCTTCATTTGGTTAAGCATTGTCCCATGCACCAAAAGATTGATGGTTCGATTCCCAGTCAAGACATATGCCCAGGTTCCAGGCTTGATACCAGCTGGGTGGCATGCAGGAGACAGCCAATTAATATTTTATCCTCACACTGAAGTTTCTCTCCTCTCTTTCCCTCTCCCTTCCTCTCTCTCTAAAATCAATAAAAACATATTTTGGAGGTTTTTGTTTCTTTTGTTATCCTCACCTGATGATATTTTTCTCTTTTTTTCTTTTTTTTTTTTTGTTTTTTTTGTTTGTTTGTTTTTTTAGAGAGAATGGAAGTGAGAGGGAGAGACAGAGAGAGAAACTTTGATGTGAGGACCTGCAACCAAGGCACATGCCCTGGACAAGAATCAAACCTGGGATCTTTCAGTCTGCAGGCCAACACTCTATCCATTGAGACAAACCAGCTAGGGCAATAAAAACATTTTTTAAATATATGTTTATTGATTCCAGAAAAAAAGGGGGAGGGAGAGAGATAGAAACATCAATTATAAGAGAAACTCCATTGATCAGCTGCCTCCTGCATGCCTCCTACTAGAAATTGAGCCCGCATATGCTCTGATTGAGAATCAAACCATGACCACCTGGTTCATGGGTCTATGTTCAACCAAAGAAGCCATGCTGACTGGGCAATAAAAACCTATTTTTAAAATAATAACAATAATTTCATTGGCTTATACAACTCTAGGATGAGTTTTACTAAATATGCCTTGTTTCTAGAATTTTCAGCTTTAGAGTTGTGCTTATAACATAATTTTATAGGGCTGACTCTTTTTTATCTGTTTATAAATTCTGAATATTTAAATTTTCATGTACGCTCCTTATTATATTTTGTTGTTGCTAATCCTCATCCAAGGATTTTTTTTCTCCATTGATTTTTAGAGAGAGTGAAAGGGAGGGAGGGAAGGAGGACGGAGAGAGAGCAAAACATTGATGTGAGAGAGACATATTGATTGGTTGCTTCCTGCCCTAGGGATCCAACCTGCAATCCAGGTAAGTGCCGTTGGCTGGGACATGAATCAGCGCCCCTTCAGGACAAAGGCCAACGCTCTAGCCACTGATCCATACCAGCCAGGGCTCATGCAAGCTCCTTATGGTAAGTTAGTTCATGAGTGATCTCCACTAAAAAGAATATTTTCATTTAACTCATTGTGATTTACTACATTTAATTTTCCTTTACAATGATTTTGTAATATGGATACATACCATGCCCATAGTAAAAATTAATCTCTTTTAGATCAAAGGCATCATATTCTTTCTTTCTTTTTGTTTATTAAACATATGTTATACTTTTTGTTTCATATTTCTTGGATGTCCTATTCTGGTTTTTTCTCCCAGTCTTTTTTGTTTGCCTTGTGGTTTTTGAGGTTTCTATTGAGATATCCTCAAGCTTAGAGATTTTTTCTTCAGCAGCTTTCAGTCTACTAAAAGGCCATCAAAGGCAGATTTCTTTTGTAGTGTTTTTATCTCTAGCATTTCTTTTTGTGTTTTTCTTAAGATTTTCTTCTCTCTGCTTAAATCACCCATCTGTTCTTGCATGTTGTCTGCTTATCCATTAGAACTCTTAGCATGGTAATCATACTTGTTTTAAATTCCTGGTCTGATCATTTCAACCTCACTCCCATAAATGAGTCTTATTTTGATGCTTGCTTTGTCTCTTCAAAGTGTTTTTCATTTTGTTTTGTTGGGGGAATTTTTTTTTCATTTTTTTTTTATATTGCCTTTTGGTGTGTCTTCTACCTTTATATTGATAATTTAACATGATATGTTTGATAAAAGAACGCCGTTAGTAATAGGGTGGGGGAGGGTAAGCATTCTTTAGTTTTATAATTAGGTCTCAGTCTTTTACTCAGCCTGGACTTTATATGTGCTTCTCAGTCCCCCCTCCCCACCAGGGATGGCTAGAGGGGGCTGGAGTTGAGTATTTTCCTTCTCCCAGTGATGGGGGGAAAGAAGCATTTTGAGAGCTAGCAATCCGAATCTAGATATTGCTACTTGAATTGTCTGGTCCAGCAAGACCTGTTTACTGCCATTTTAGAGGGGCCATAAACCTTCCCCAGATGAAGTAATCAGTGCTGGCACCAGGCCAGGTTTTTGGTTGAGGTCTCAAAGCCCCAGCACATTGTGCTCTTTAAGAACTTGTAAAGGGGACCAGAAGCACCTCATATTTGGGCAGCAAAGGACTGAAAAGGATATAAAAAGGGACAACTTCCTCCATGTTGTGCTCAGGATTTGAAAGATATTTTTCTCTGAGTCTGCTAGTGTATAATGAAGTGCAGCTCCCACTCTCTAAGCATTGCTTGGTTTTCTCCGGTCTCCTGCAACACCAGGTCAGTTAGATTCAGATAATACCCCAGCAGGTTAGGCTCTGATTAAATCATTTCCCCTGAAGGTAAAACCTGTAATGAAGAGAAATCCTCTGGCTTATTTCAAAATGGTTTCATTTGTTCTTCTCTTGCAAACAAGAGAGGTTTTTCCTCACTTTTCCAGACCAGGGTAGAGCTCCTGGAGATAAAACTCACAAAATCCTGGGAGCCTCCCAGGACTAGATCCCCTGGAGTTTTTCTCTCAGATTTGTCCACACTGAGCCTCCAACTAGTGTTCCCCTTCTCCTCTAGTTCAGAGGGTACTGCTTGATGTATCAGTGGGGATTCATCAACTGTAACAAATGCACAGTGGGAATGTTGATAATGGGGGAGCTATGAGTATGGGCAAGACTATATTAGAAATCTCTGCAATGCTCAATGTTGTAAATCTAAAACTATACACCCAAGGCAGTAGTGAAAAAACATATCTTTATAAAGGTTCAATACATTATATTAGAGGTCATGGTGTTACTGTTATACCCACAGCATCTACAAACGAATTTAAAGTACTGTATTCTTTGGGGATGTTTCAGACAGTTGTCTCTTAAAACAAATATGAGATCAGAGGATTCTGCTTATAAATAATGGTTAGTAAAACTTGGAGATGACAAACTTGATAGCAGTTTTCATTTAGGAATGAATATTATTGAAATCCCCTGTGAAATGATTTATAACAGATCTATTGTTGAAGCTATCTTTGGAAATAGTATATCTATAAATAATATTAAAAACGTATTTAAACATGCAATTTGTTGTCCAAAAAATGAGCACATTCATAAGTTAAATGAAGAAATTTGGAAATACTCGATGGAGATTTTCACACCAATTTGAGTGATGATTCCATTCATTTAAATAATGATGCTGAAAAGAAAAATTTTCCTATTGATTTTTTTAATAGTATTATTCCTTTGGGAATGCCATGTCATAAATTAAAATTGAAGTAGGTGCAATCATCATGCTACTGAGAAATCTTAATAGTAAATGGGTTATTTGTAATGATACTAGATTTATTATCAAAAGATTGTGACCAGTCCTAACAAGTTTGGCTCAGTGGATAGAGCATTGATTGGTCTGCAGACTGAAGGATCCCAGTTTCAATTCCGGTCAAGGGCATGTACCTTGGTTGTGGGCACATCCCCAGTGGGGGATGTGCTGGAAGCAGCTGATCGATGTTTCTCTCTCATTGATGTTTCTAACTCTCTATCCCTCTCCCTTTTTCTCTGTAAAAAATCAATAAAATATTTTTTTTTAAATATTGTGACATAACATAATCAAAGCTAAAGTATTAACAGGATCTGTGGAAGGAAAGGTTGTTCTGATCCCAAGAATTGATTTGTCCTCATCTGACACTGGCCTCTGATTTAAATTAATTCAAAGACAGTTTCCCGTGATGCCAGCATTTGTGATGACTATTAATAAATCACAAGGACAAACTCTAGTCATAGTAGGAATATTCCTACCTGAACCCATTTTCGAACATGGCCAGTTATATATTGCTTTCTCTCGAGTTCGAAGAACATGTGACATTAAAGTTGTAAATACTTCATCACAGGGGAAATTAGTCAAGCACTCTGAAAGTGTTTTTACTCTTAATGAGGTACACAGGGAGATATTAGGATAAGTTTAATCAATTTACCAGTCATTGTTTTTATCAATGTTTTTATATCATGTTTTTGTTGTTTTTATATAATGTCTTTGTTGCTGTTATATCATGTTGTTATTGTTTATTTATTAATCAATTTATTATTTTCATATACATTTTACTAATTTTCTTTCATCTCTGACACTTCTATTACAGAGAAAGAGCGAATAGCAATATTAAAATATTTCTTCTAATTCAACTCTGGAATACATCAGTGTACATGAATCCGGGCACGTGACCACTAGTTTACTTATAAAATCACAGAGGCAGAAAAGATATTTGTATAGGAAATGGGCTTATGAAACAAGTTACAGAAGCAAAAGAAAGGCCCTTGGAGCTTAGAAGTGAGGAAGGTCACAGTCAGGCCAGCTGAGGTGGGAAGCAGGGTTGGTAGGGCAAAGGCAAGGACATTCTCCAAGGGGGGAGAGTACTAAGGTTTTAAGGGTGGAGTTTTTAGGGGAAGTTCCAGAAGAATATTTCAGTAGACAATTCAGCAGCTTTCCACATGTGTTCTTTTGTAACCAGACAACTGAGAGGTCCAAACTGCCTGTCACTACTTGAACCAATTAAGCAGAGACAGGGTTAAATCATATGTGAGCGTTTATTCCAATACTGCTGGCAGTATGGGAGAGCAGCAGGTCATCCACAAAAATCTGTTCTCCTCTCCCCATAAACCAGCTGCTTATATTGGGTAGAAGGACAAAGATTATGTGGGAAAGCAGGAATTACAGGCATGGGAAAGTAGGCATGGGATAATCATTACAGGTTATAAGTCATGTGGGTTGGAGGGGGTGGGGGGGGTTTCCGCAGAGCCCCTGGGTGCCTCTGGGCACTCCTGGACCAGATTACAGGTAAGAGGGACTGGAGGTTGTAAAGAGCCCCAAGGTTATAAATCTTTCCATAATGATAGGCAGTTCTCAGGACTGGAGGATGGACTGCATTCTGAGGTTAGCTCCCATGTCCCAGGGTGTACAACTCTCAGCCAGGTGAGAATGTGCTTTCTCTCATCAGAACAGCACCATCCTGGTTAACAGAGCATGATTAATATTTCTTATCATTGTAGCTGGTCCCCAATATTCAATTTCTGCCCCTAACATTTTCAGGGTCTAGGTCTCCATTAAATGACTGCTTGGTCGGTGCCAGGGCGGGGGGTCATTATCCAGTGCAGCGGGTCCTGAGGTCAGCCCTTGTGTCACTGATCTGGTTTTGCTGCTTTTTTGGACCTGGGACTGAAATACAACGAGGCCTAGATGTTAATGCTAAGGAGGAAAGGTCAGGGGGTCCAAACAACACGACCAGCAATATGCTAGGGGAGGAAATGTCACCCTGGGGAGGAGGTCCCATCTACCATTGTCCTTTGCTAGGCACCTGGGGCTTGCCACCTTGGTGACCTTCTGTACCTGGCCCATCCTCTTTGCTCTGCTCATGTCGGTCTAACTGCCTACCACACAAGGACAGCAATACCATGCCTGCCACAGCCCGGCTTTCTGTTCCCATGCTGGGAGAGATAGAATGTTAGCACTTCAACTCTGGAATACACCAAAAAGACAGTGGAGTAAATCTTCTGGTTTCCCTTTGGAAGCTACCAAAGGCTGCCTCCAGAAGGGAAAGGAAAGGAAGAGAAGAACACCCTCCAGCTGCAGAATGATGCTGAATTCGGGTTGACAGCAAGACATTCAGGTAGAAAATATTTACTATGAAGTTGTGAAATATGAGACAGCCTCGTGTACCCATATTTGGATTGGATGCAAAACAAACCAACAAAATTAAGCAAAACAAACCTGAGTCACCAACATAAATGATATTTAAGTACTTTTAAAATATGTGTGAGAAAGGATAAGTATTAAATAAGTATTAAATGCATCACAACTGAACACTTTCCTAGGAGTGGTTCCTGAATGTTAACTCTTTTTACCCGCTTCCTTTTCCAGCTACTTAATAGCCTGCATTGCAGGCTCTCACTCATTAATCATCTTCTTGTGGTAATTTATTATTATAGCCACCAGGTGGAGGTGTCCCACTTACTATCAAAGAAAAGCGAGGTTAAGAAATTTGGAGGGGTGGGGCAGTCAGGTTCTTTACTTGCACTAGTTAACACAAGTAAGTGGGTGCCTTCATACCGGAGAGCAAGAAGAATGTGGAGAGTGAGTCTGAAAGGTCAGGCTGTGGCTGCCTCTTCCTCTCATTGTTTTCTCAGTCTTTTGGTTTCTATGGAGATCTGTGTTTGAGTAGCAACTCTGAATCCATTTATTGCCCCTCAGGTCTTGGGGCTGAGCCCAGAGACTGGTTGCGAAAAACAGCAGGATTTGAAATGGGTGGAAAGAGATTTATTTGGTAAATCTAGATAGCAAGAGATAGTAAGATCTCAGTAAAATGTTTGTTGAATGAATGGGTGGAGGATAAATGTTCCCTAAAATAGGATGGCTTTGACTAATCCTACTTAGTTCTAGCTTGCAGTAAGACAAAGTAGAGACAAAAAAAACTGGTTCTTTTCTGTCATCAAAATCATAAAAATGTGTCTTCATTAACAGGTTGGCTAACTCAAAGATTGATTAGAGTGTTTTATTGCTCTGCTTAAATTAGAGGTTTTTCATATTAGCATTATAATGGCCCTTGTTTTTAAGAGCGTTTGCTTTTCTGTCCTTTGGAGCAGTTCACTCAGCATCGATTCACAGATCGCAGTCGATCTACATATGAACAGCTTGCTACCTGGGGGTGGAATCAAGGCTTCCCTCTTAGTCCCTCCCCCGCCACCCCCACCCTTCCTCCTCACTTTCTCTTCCGTTACCCTGTTTAATTACCACTCTCTGTAATTATCTAATTTGTTTCCTTGCCTTTTTATTGCTTGTCACCTTCCACTGATAACAAGTTCATTACAGCCTTCCTCACAGAGTTTTCTATTCTAAATTTTAGAGTCTAGTGAACTTAAAAAATTGGCCAGGCACTAGGCCAAATGCCTTAACTGAGTTGAGCTAAAACTCTAGCACAATCCTATTAAGTAGATACTATTAATCTTATTTTTATATGAGGAAACAATATATAAATAATTTATATTTTTACAGAAAGAGAGAGAGTTAGAAACATTGATGAGAGAGAAACATCAGTTGCTTCCTGCACACCTCCTACTGGGGATGTGCCTGTAACCAAGGTACTTGTCCTTGACCGGAATCAAACCTGGGACCTTTCAGTCATGAGAAAACCTTTCTAAGACAATTTAAGTAAAACGACTAAAATTATGCAGTCGATAAGTGGTGAAGATGATTTAAACCCAAAAACTCACATCCCAGAATCCACAGTCTTCAGAGTATAGACTTTGTTTTAAGATAAATGTATGAGAGCTTCAGTTCCACAATTCACAGCTACAAGATCCTCATAAAGTACCTCTCTAAGCCTCAACTTTCTAATTGGTAAAATTAGAATAATAATGTCTATCTCACAAGATTACTGTAAGAAAGAATGTAATTAAAGACCTCACATGGTCCTGTCACAAAGAAGTGGCCCATAAAGATTACCTACTTACCTGTTTACCTTCTATATCAAATTAACGCTTCTGTGAAAGAAAAGAGCCACATGCTAACCTGACAAGCTCAGGAGAGGCCTGCGTGGCAGTCTTGCAAACTTAAAGACCTAAAATAACCACAAAAGATGGTTTGAAAATTAAATATCTAACTACAAACAGGTTATAGTGGGTAGTCATGTTCTAGGCCAATATTTTCCCAGACAAAGATCAACTTCGATCTTTTTACTGAGTCCATTTGCCTTTTCGCCCCTAAAATAACATATCTATGAGATGTCTGGGTAACTTACTAGTTTCCTTTTTCTGGAGCCCCTGGGGCACAACCAAATGTGGTGGGCGCCAGGACAGATGCCTCAAATTCCTTCATTATCATGTTAATTGTTCCTGCACTCACCTGAGTACATGTCCATCATTTTACTTTTTATCCAATCCCAGGAGTTTCCCACCACTTTGCTTTCTCCTGCCTCCTTACTCCATCACCAATGAATTTCATGTAACCCGCCTAAGTCCCTCCTTTGATTTCAGTGTATAAATAGAGAAATGTAACCCGCCATTCTTCGGAGCATTATCTCAATCCGTTGAGGTTCTGCTCCCCGCCATATGTCGACAGTCTGGCTCAAATAAACTCACAAAAATTCTTTACAGATTTCAATGGTTTTTTCGTTAACACTTCTTCACATAGAATCTGGTTTTATTCTCTGTGCATTGATGACATCTAGTGCAGTGCTTTATATATAGTAACTAACCATGGACTCTTGTTCAATAGAGGAAGGGAAGGAGGAAGGAAGGGAAGAAGAAAAGAAGGGAGAGAGAGATTTACTGCCTCAGTTAAGTGGATAATCAGTCAAGTCTCCCTTCTTTCCATGAAACTTTATGCATACCTCTATGAATTTTTCTCACACTGTATTTTATATTTGCTCAACATTATCCCTCTTCTCAGGGAGAGGCAGAGTCTATGTCTTACCTTTGTAACCCTAGCATCTCAGTTCCCTTACTATGAGCATCAATGTGATTTTTTTATGTTGAGAAATGTATTTAAAAAATAAATAAGGCATGATTGGCACATTTTCACAATTAAGACCAGTGGGTGCTGGACACTCACAAAAGGGAAAAAAAATATCAAGTTTCAGTCACAGCTCTAAGGCGAACAGATGACGACAGAGACACCGGCGCTGTGCCAGCAGGTGGGCACAGGAGCCCTCACAGCACGGTGGCCTGGACGACAATCTTTGGGTTCTCCATGTCCCTTTTGCTCTGGACCATCCTTCGCTCCAGCATGGCCAGGCTGGGCTTCTGTCCTTCCTCAGCCCGGGCTTTCGCACACTTGGTCAGCTGCAGAACGAGGTGCATGGCTGACACTGTCTTCTCACAGGCCACCTTGAGATTATTGGGGTGATTATGTGTCCGTGCCAGAGAAATGTATTTTTTAATGCTACTTTCCTCCTAAATGCAGGTCCAGTGAGTGAAATATGAAGAGCATTTGATAAATGTTTGTTGAGGCTGTAACAAATTGGAAGATCTAGCTCAGTCCTAAAGTCCAAGGGAAGGAAAGGATTTCTCTGGCCTGGGCTTGGGTTTAAATTCTGAGGGATTCTGCCTTCTGGAGATACAGAACCATGAACTTGTAAGCTGCTTTAGTTTTTGATTGGACTTATTTCTAGAGGTCACAGAGATCATCAGCAGGCCTGAGGGTTGTTTATGGACTGTAATATTTTATTAATTGAATTCAAATTAAGTTCCAATATGCATATTAAATTATAATTACATTAAAGTCTTCAGAAGAAAGGGAGAGACAACAAAAAGAATGTAATCAATTCCACTCTGGCATTTCATTCAATGAGTATAGAGTGAGTCAATTCTCTTGTCCCCTCTCTAATATAAGCACGAGTGTGATTCTACATTGAGAAGTGCATATTTTTTTATTCCACCCACCCTTGGGCCAATTACATCATCTAATAATTAAGCCGAAGAAATGATCATCTATTTTAATACAGTGGCGCCTCACACAACGAACTTAATTCGTTCCAGGAGCAAGTTTGTTATGCGAAAAGTCCGTTATGTGAAACGCGTTTTCCCATAACAATACATGTTAAAAAAAATAATTCGTTCTGTAGCATAAAATATGCTAAGATGACATAAAAAAAGATAAATTTTTTGTTATTATTTTTATTTAGATACATCTAAAAACATAATTTTAAAAAAAAAAAAACACATTTTTTTAATTTTAAGACAGACTAAGTAGAGTCTACCGAATCTTGCACATCTTCATCCATTTTCTGCTTTTTGGCCGATGGTTTCATGAAAAACCTGTCCAAAGTCGTTTGTTTTTCTCTTTTCTCCAACATCTGCCGGAAATAACGGACAAGAGTATCGGAGTAAAGATCGTTGATCCTGTTTGCTTCAGCTGAATCCGGATAGTGGGCATTGGTAAACTCCTGAACTGCTTTCCATTTGACCAGGATGTTCTTGATGTCAGCAGTTGGGATTGGTTGATTGTTTGATTGTTGCTCCTCGTTATCAGATGACACTTCCCTTTGAGCATTGTCCTGTTGCTGGACCAGAAGTGCTTGGAGCTCTTCAGTTGTCAGCTCTTCTTCGTGTTCCTCAATAAGCTCCTCTACATCCTCTTCCTCTACCTCTAATTCCAACCTTTGGGCCACTGTGATGATGTCCTTCACCACTTCTGTGTCATCAACTACTGCTTCTTCCTGGGTCCACGAAGGCACAAGCATCTTCCAAGAAGAAATGAGGGTCCTTTGTGACACTTCTTCCCAGGCCTTCTGTATAAGTCGTATTGCCATAAGGACATCAAATTTCTCCTTCCAAAACTTTCGGACAGTCATATTGTCTCCACCAAACTCGCATTCTTCAAACACCTTATTAAAAAGGGCTCTAGTGTAGAGTTTTTTAAAGTTCGCAATAACTTGCTGATCCATTGGCTGAAGAATGGATGTGGTGTTTGGTGGCAAATACTGCACCTTGATAAAAGGATAATTTTCCTGCAATATTTCCTCTAGGTCTTTTGGGTGAGAAGGGGCATTGTCAAGTATCAGAAGGGCTTTGAGCGGCAGTTCTTTTTCCAGCAAGAATTTCTTCACGGCAGGAGCAAAGGTTTCCAGAATCCATTCGTTGAAGATAACTTGGGTCACCCAGGCTTTTTGATTGGACTTCCAATGGACGGGCAGTTTGGACTTAATAACGTTATTTTTCTTGAAAATTCTTGGATTTTCAGAGTGATAAACCAATAGAGGTTTGATCTTGAGGTCTCCGCTGGCATTAGACGAAAACATAAGGGTAAGTCTGTCCTTCATGGCTTTGTGTCCTGGCAATTTCTTCTCCTCTTTTGTAATGAAGGTTCTGCTCGGCATTCTTTTCCAGAAAAGACCCGTTTCATCGGCATTGAACACTTGTTGTGGGCAGTATCCTTCATCCTTAATACATTTTTGAAAGTTAATAGAGAACTTTTCTGCTTCTTTCTTGTCAGCACTGCCAGCCTCACCATGCATAGTAACGCTGTGGATTCCACACCTTTTCTTAAATCTAAAAAACCACCCCCTGCTGGCTTTGAATTCTTCTTCATTATCTTGATTGCTGCTGCTTCCAGGGACGTTTTTCTTTAGATCGTCATAAATTCTCTTGGCTTTGTGACAGATAATATCTTGGGTTGTTACATCACCTTTCACCTGCCTGTCCTTAATCCAAATCGCTAATAGCCTCTCCATTTCCTCGTGGATTGAAGACCTATGTTTTTCATGAAATAGTTTTGATCCTCCTTTGGCTACTTTGGCTGATTTGATTGCATCCTTATTTGTCAAAATGGTGAAAATGGTGGTCTTGCTGAGGCCAAACTCTTTGACGAGGTCACACTGTTTTACCCCACATTCACTCCTTCTAATTATTTCCTGTTTCATTTCAACAGAAATCACCTTCCTGCTTTTTTTAGAAGCCATGATATAAAAAAAATATTGAGTTTAACTTAAAAGGACGACTGCCGTGATACGTGCGTGATTTAATTCGTAATGAAGAACGATTGCCGCGATACGTGCTTAAGTTAAGCGCAGTGACTAACGACTGCCTGCAGTGCCTGCGCGGAAGGATGCAATACATCGGCAGCGATCGTGGAAGCTCGGGCGAAGCAGTCGTGGAAGCTCGGGCAAAGCAGTCGTGGAAGCTCGGGAGACTTCGTTGTGTGAAACGAAGTTCGTTGTATGAATCATGAAATGAAGTTCGTTGTGTGCAGTGTTCGCTGTGCGAGGCGTTCTTTATGCAAGGCACCACTGTACCTGCATAAAACTGGTCTCTGGCTTTTCTGGGGACGGTGACTTCAGGCATACACCATGGTCCAGCGTTTGACATACCGCCAGAGGCTGTCCTACAATACAGCCTCTAACAAAACTAGACTGTCCCGAACCCCTGGTAATAGAATTGTTTACCTTTACACCAAGAAGGTTGGGAAAGCACCCAAATCTGCATGTGGTGTGTGCCCAGGCCGACTTCGAGGAGTTCGAGCTGTGAGGCCTAAAGTTCTAATGAGGTTGTCTAAAACGAAAAAACATGTCAACAGGGCCTATGGTGGATCCATGTGTGCTAAATGTGTCCGTGACAGGATCAAGGGTGCTTTCCTTATTGAGGAGCAGAAAATTGTTGTGAAAGTGTTGAAGGCACAAGCACAGAGTCAGAAAGCTAAATAAATTTAAAAATGAAGCTTTTTTGAGTAATAAAAAAAAATAAAAATAAAAAAATAAAAAAAACTGGTCTCTGGTACATTCCTTCCTCAGGGATTTTCAACTTCGACCTAGGTGACTTTTGTCCTGAGTAATGCCTTTGGAAACTGACTACCATGAGTTTATTATTGGACGACCCCATGTAGAACTTGTTGCAATGGACACATTTTGTTGATTGATATAGATATTCACATGCAAAGCACAGAGGTTAAAGCTGGATGAGAAACTCATCTGGTCTAACTTAATCATTGCAGATGGGGAAACAGATCTGGAGAGGAAAAGACATGTTCCTATGGTAATTTAACTGGGAAGTGGGAGAGTCTGACTAGAATCCAAGTCAATGATTTTTCCACTAAAAATGGAAATATGTGTCAGATGAGGTCTATTTGTCAAGTGAACTTTCAATATAAGGCTGTGGAGGGGAAAAACTGTGATTTTATACATATGTGCTTTTATTTTGAAAATTATATATTTTAATGCTCTTATTTATTTTTTATGTTAATCCTCACCCAGTGATCTTTAGAGAGTGTGAAAGAGAAGGAGGGAGGCGGAGAGAGAGAGGTATCAATGTGAGAGAGACACATCCACCTATTGACTCCCCAAGTCCCTCCAACCAGAGCAGAGGATCAAACCCACAACCCAGGTATACACCCTTGACCAGGAATCAAACCCTCAACCCTTCAGTGCATGGCCCCATGCTTCAACCACTGAGCCACAATGGCCAGGGCTTAATGCTCTTATTTTTTAAAAGATCTTAAATTTAGAAGGGCTTTCATAGTACTGTAATAGTTATGACACTTTCTGGTTTGTTTTCTAAGATTTTGAATTAGGTAATGTGGCTGTATCGAGTTCATTTTCTAAGGTAATTTTTTAGGTACCTTAGCCAGTGGGGGATAAAGTGTTTCTTTTTCATTTCAAGAAAACAAAGTTAATACTGGAATTTCAAGCTGATTGAATAAAGATGGACAGCTTAGAAATGGTGTGTGTGGAAGGATGGCTGAGCTTTCCAGAATAAAGAAGGGGGTAAGTGATGAAAAGAGTAACTGTTCTTGAGTAATAGGCCTATTTCTCCCAAGTCTCCCTCTTTACCCTCTCTATTCTTTTAGTCTTCCGTGGTCTAGTAATAATTAATGTCGTTTTTAAACATTCGTTTAAAATCTTGCTTGGCGTTGACTTGTATTGACATAACCTTCAAACACGTGGTATCTACAGAACGTGTGAAGTGCAATTAACAAGTTTTGCTTGAAAAAGTTTGTGTTTGGTTTGGTTTTTGTTGCAAAACTAGGGCTAAGAAGATGGCGGATGAAGAGCATATTCGGCACTGCATGCTTTACGAGTTCCAATTAGGAAGAAAAGCAAGTGAGGCTGCAAAAAACATCTGTAGTGCTCTTGGTCAAGATGCAGTTAGCGCCAGAAAATGCCAGCGTTGGTTTGAGAAATTTCGCGAGGGAAATTTTTCGTTAGATGACAAGAGTGGTCGAGGCCGTGTGTCCAATTTTGATCAAGAAGCTCTTCAAGCTCTTTTGGTGCAAAATCCTCAAATTACCCAACAAGAGCTTGCGACAACTTTAAATTGTTCACAAAAAACAATTTCCAATCAATTGCGTGCACTTGGCAAAGTCCAAAAGTTTGGAAAATGGGTTCCTCATGAGTTGACGGACAACAACTGTAATCAAAGAGTCACAATTTGCAGTTCGCTCCCCTCTCGTCAAAACCGTTTGCCATTTTTAGAGCAAATTGTTTCTGGAGATGAAAAATGGGTGCTGTATGTTAATTTGAAAAGGCGGCCTCAATGGTTGGACAAAAATGAGGCTCCGCAGCCCACGCCAAAACCTGACTTGCATGCGAAAAAAGTGATGTTGTGTGTTTGGTGGAATTTTAAAGGAATTCTTCATTATGAACTTTTACCATCTAACCAAACCATTACAAGTGCAGTGTATAGTGCCCAATTGGAAAGGTTAGCCCAAGCTTTAAGAGAAAAAGAACCCGCGCTGATTAATCAGAAGGGCGTAATTCTTCACCACGATAACGCACGACCGCATACTGCAAGAATCACTGCTGAAAAACTGCGCCAGTTGGAATGGAAAGTTCTCCCTCAACCTGCATATTCTTCTGATATTGCCCCTTCCGATTACCATTTGTTTCGTTCTTTGCAAAACTTTCTTCTTGGAAAAAAATTTAATAATGAAGAATGCCTCAAAAATGCATTGACTGAATTTTTTGCATCAAAATCACAAGAATTTTACAACAGAGGGATTAAAATGCTTCCTGAGCGTTGGGCACAAGTAGTAGAAAAGAACGGCAACTATATTGTTGATTAAATTTTGTTGTATTGTTTAAATAAATTCGATTTAAAAAAGTATTAGAAAACGACATTAATTATTACTAGACCTAATATTTTGGAAACATATACATACCTTGGTAACATTTATCTCTTGATCAAAAGTTGGGAAGAGAGGTTGTTAAACCAGCTAGGGCAAAGAAAGATCAAATCTCATAGAATAGAATTTGGTCCTTAAAGTCACTTCTCCATCATCCTGTCTTTATCCTAAATTCAATGACCCCCTCTTCTTATCTTTGTATAAACATTTAAGCTATACATATATTTAAATCTCTCAGTATATAATGTGTGTGTGTGTGTGTGTGTGTGTGTGTGTGTGTGTATATATCTAAAGAGAAAAAAAGAGAGAGAGAGCACCCACAATATGAATAGTAAATTCCTGAACCTCATATTAAATTCCATGGGATTAAGTGGATCATGGGGTCAAGAAAGTGTACAATGCATTTTAAGACAAAGAATAATGAATCACAGAGAATCCAAGATGGCTGCACAGGTAAACACCTAGTCGCAGACGCACACAACAATTTCAATAAAATACAACTAAAATATAAAATGGACATTACCCAGAACTACAGGAAAGTCGACTGACTGGAAATTCTACAACGAGAAGCAAGGAGAAAACCAGAAGGAAGCGCGGAGGAGCTGTAAGAGCCTAAGGTACGGAGACACGCAGCGCGCACGGAGAGGACGGAGCTGGAGAGGAGGGGGCGGCTGAGTACCTGGCTGGCATTCCCTAGCAGGAAGGAGATAAAAGCTCTGGACTGTACTGAACCCCAGGTCTGACTGCTCTGAACCCCAGTTCTAGGCCAGACCCCAGGGACCCAGGCTCAAACAGAGGGAGCTGGGCTGTAAGGCAGAACCCTGGGGGAGCGGTGAAAGGAGGTCCCAGAGGCGCGCACATTGCGCACAGAGAAGGGACGGTTGGCTGTGCCGCGGGATTGCCCTGGCAGGAAGGAGACAGGGGCTCCAGACTGCTCTGAACACTACCTCCAACCCCACTTTCAACTGAACTGAACCCCAGTTCTGGGCTCATTTGGGGAGAGCCTAGAGTCTAGGCCCTAGACTGTTTGGTAGCAGGCGAAAATCAAGGGCACCTTTCTCTCAGAGGTGCTTGCAGCGATTACTGAAGGACCCTGGGGATTACTGAGACTCAGGAACTGCATAGGGCGTGGCTGATGGGAGCCAAGCCTGTAGGCTCCACCCTGAAACTCCGCCCCATCAGGGAAGCTGCGAAAATGCCAAGACAACGAAATAGATCACAAACAAAAGAAATGGAGGACAAAAAGCGACTGAATATAGAGTTCAAAACCACACTTATAAGGTTGTTCAAGAATCTCCTAGAAAAGGCTGATAAAATAAACGATGCCTATGAGGATATGAAAAGGGATCAACTAGAAATAATAAGGGATCAACAAGAAATAATAAGGGATCAACAAGAAACAAAGAATATATTGTCTGAAATAAAAAAAATATATATTATACAGAGTCCTAAAAACAGAATGGAAGGCTTCAAGAATCAAGTCAAAGATCTGGAACAGAAAGAGCCAGAAGACACTCCTCCACAGAAGCTAGAAGGCAAGAGAATCCAGAAAATTGAAGATAATGTAAGAAACCTCTGGGACAACTTCAAGTGAACCAACATCAGAATTATAGGGGTCCCAGAAGATGAGAGAGAGCAAGATATCGAAAACATACTGAAAGAAATAGTGACAGAAAACTTCCCCCACCTGGTGAATGAATTAGACTTACAAGTCCAGGAAGCACAGAGAACTCCAAACAAAAGGAATCCAAAGAAGACCACACCAAGACAAATCATAATTAAAATTCCAAGAGCAAAAGACAAAGAGAGAATATTAAAAGCAGCAAGAGCAAAGCAGGTAGTTACCTATAAAGGAGCACCTATACAATTGTCAGCTGATTTCTCAACAGAAATCATGCAGGCCAGATGGGAATGGCAAGAAATACTCAAAATGATGAATAGTAAGAACCTACAGCCAAAAATAATCTATCCAGCAAATCTATCACTCAGAATTGAAGGCCAGATAAAGAGCTTCACTAAAAAAAAAAAAAAAAAAAAAAAGCTAAAGGAGTTCATCACCACCAAACCAGAATTATATGAATTGCTGAAGGGGGTTCTTTCGGAAGAGAAAGTAAATAAAGATAAAAATTATGAACAACAAATATTTAACTATCAACAAGTGAATCTAAAAACCAAGGAAATTAAAAAAAATGATGAACAATATTAACTGTTGAATATAATAGAATCAGAGGTATGGAAGGGGAGTGAACTGACAATTCTTGGGGAAAAGGGGAGAGGGGACTGTGGGAAGAGACTGAACATAAACTGTGCACCTATGGATGAGGACAATGGGGGGTGGGGAAAGGGCAGAGGGTGGGGTGGGAATCTGGTGGAGGAGAGCAATGGAAGCAGGGGGAAGAGGAACATTTGTAATAATATGAACAATAAAGATTTATTTAAAAAAAAGAATAATGAATCAAATAGTATATGATTTTTAAATAATGTAAGTACTATATTGCCATCCATTCTCATAGAAAAACTCAGTTGCAGTGAAGCACAGAATTCTCCACAATATACACCATGGCCCTTATCATGCATTTTGAATCTCCATGTTTAAGCCAGGTGCCATTCAACTCAAACCCACAAGTCCCATAAAGTCAATATTTACAGCAATTCTTCCAGTTCTTGACTCCTTTCTCCATTAACTCATTTGCTATCCTATTTCAGCCTCTTTGGACTTCCAGGGTGGTAGGATCTTCAGCTCCTCCTAGTTCTTCTTAAGAATTCTGGCTTTGATTTGCGCCATCAGCTCTCCTTACTCTGAGCTATCCTAAGACCTCCTGGTTCATAGGTCAATGCAGCAGGCTAAGATCTATTTTTGTTAAATATATTTTTATCGATTTTTTTACAGAGAGGAAGAGAGAGGGACAGAGAGTTAGAAACATCGATGAGTGAGAATCATCGATCAGCTGTCTCTTGCACACCTGTACTGGGGATATGCCCACAACCAAGATACATGCCCTTGACCAGAATCAAACCTGGGACCCTTCAGTCCGCAGGCCGATGCTCTATCCACTGAGCCAAACCGGTTTTGGCAAAGATCTATTTTTTGAATGTTTATGTTTTGCTTCTCACTCATTCTTGCCTTGCTTCTTCTTTAGTTCCATGGTGTAGTAGAAAGAGCAGTTCCTTGAGGTAAGATATGGTTCTAGAGAACCTTTTGATAAGTCACTTAGCCTCTGTTGTTCTTAGTTTCCTTATCTGAAAAGTGAGAGATTTGGAAATGATCCCCATGGCCCCTTTCAGATCAAAGTCTTTGGGAGTCCACTTGTTCCTCTCCTTAAAGGTTCCTCCTGAAAGCTGTTTCTATTATAGGTTGTCAATTATTCATATTTTCTAACATACTTCAATCCATATGTTCCGAGTCCCTCAAAGACTTGCTTCTGTGACTTAACTCTTTCTTTCTCTTCACTCTGATTTGTTTTCCTTTCTCGTGGCTTGGTCTTCCTTCCTTCTTTCCTTTCTTCCTTCCTTCCTTCCTTCCTTCCTTCCTTCCTTCCTTCCTTCCTTCCTTCCTTCCTTTCCCTTTCTCATCATGCTCCCTCACCTTTGCTCTTTGTCCCTAATTTCCAATTCTTTGTTGATTTATTGATTTTATTTCAAATGACCAACTTCAGGATCTTCAGAGCTTTAACACATTGTTCCTATAATGTTTTTCTTACACACACACACACACACACACACACTCACACACACTCCTTCTTGCCCCCACCCTAGCCATCTCCCACTGCCAGCCAGGCTCAGGGCCCTCCTAGCCTACAACCTCCCTTTCCTTTATATATATATATATATATATATATATATATATATATATATATACACACATATTTTTTTTTTTATTGATTTTGTACAGAGAGGAAGGGAGAGAGATAGAGAGCTAGAAACATCGATGAGAGAGAGTCATGGATCAGCTGCCTCTTGCACACCCTCTACCGGGGATATGCCCGCAACCAAGGTACATGCCCTTGACCGGAATCGAACCCGGGACCTCTCAGTCCCCAAGCCGACGCTCTATCCATTGAGCCAAACCGGTTTCGGCTCCCTTTCCTTTTCCACTCTCTTGTCCTCTTCACAGATTCTGTTTCTCTTTAGTTAACATGAGTAACATGGAGAAATGAAGGTAAGCAAAAAGAATAAGTTCTACCCATCCTCTTATGGATGTTTAACCTCCTGCCATCCTTTCAGAATGAACTCTGAAAAGAAACACCAGACAAGAATCAATCTGAAGGGCGGTCCTTGATCTTCACTCCCTGCCTCTGCCACTAAAACACCATGGCAACTGCCACCTGAAAGAGGCCAGGCTGAAGAATCATCTAATGAGACCAGGGTTGTTTGCCAGTGCTTTCTTACTTAGTGAAGTGTTGCAAAGGGCACTTTGTCCTTCCTCTTGATTGCTTTGCTCCCTTAATGCTAGTAAGGCAAAAAACATAGGAGAGTATATGGAATTAAAAGAAGCATGTGTTGTCAATACCCTGTTTCCCTGAAAATAAGACAGTGTCTTATATTAATTTTTCTCTCAAAGTTGTGCTAGGTCTTATTTTCGGGGAAACACGGTATTAATTGAAGGTCTTCACATTTTCTTTGGGAGTTGAATGTTTGTGCCATCATCCAGGTCTGTGGCCAGAAAACGAGGCCTATAACAGACGAAGAAATCAGCAGAATGACAATAAAGTGCCACTTTGTGTTGAAGAAAAAAAGAAAGAAAAACCCATGGGCTGTCCAAATAGGCATTGCTTGGGCAAATTTCAACCAGCCATTTATCAGCGATGAGACTTTGAGCAAGAAAGCTACTTTGCTTCTCTAATCTCAGTTTCCTCATTTGTAAAATGGGGTGTTCTGCATGTCTAAGATGAGGATTATATAAAGCTTCCTTGGCAAAGTTATTTTATTTTTTTAATATATTTTATTTATTTTTTTTACAGAAAGAAAAGGAGAGGGAGAGAGAGTTACAAACATTGATGAGAGAGAAACATCAACCAGCTGCCTCCCCTACTGAGGATGTGCCCGCAATCAATGTACATGCCCTTGACCAGAATCGAACCTGGGACCTTTTAGCCAGAAGACTGACGCTCTATCCACTGAGTCAAACTAGTTTCGGCCAGCAAAGTTATTTTAAAGAGTAAATGAGCCGAAACCGGTTTGGTTCAGTGAATAGAGTGTCAGCCTGCTGACTGAAAGGTCTCAGGTTCAATTCTGGGCAAGGGCATGTACCTTGGTTGTGGGCACATCCCAGTTTGGGGCATGCAAGAGGCAGCTGATTGATGTTTCTCTCTCATGTATGTTTCTAACTCTCTATCTCTCTCCCTTCCTCTCTGTAAAAAAAATATCAATAAAATATATATTTTTTTAAAAGAGTAAATGAGATTATGTATTTAAAGGGCTGTGATTATGTTTACATCAAATTTACATGCTAGGTCCCTTAGTTTAGCTCTTTTGCAATTAAAATTTCTATACAAACTAGTAAAAGAGAAAAGCTAAGAGCAGAGGATTGTCCTGAGAGAAAAGGCCTGGATCCCCACACAACCATAGTTGTATTTTGAGGGCAAAGCCATTATGAAGCTCTTTAAATAAGTTAAAACTGTATTAATTTTTACATCAACAAACGTTTGGCCAAGAGTAGTATATACATTGGAGGGGCATGTTATATATTTGGATCTTCTACCAGGTTCCTTTCACGTTACTTGGATTTCCTTGCAACCACACTGTAGTCCCCAAAGAATCTAGAGCCTATGGTTTAGGAACCACCAGTCAAGTGCAACTGCCTCAAACTTAACTCTGCAAAAGAATCATTTAAGAGCTTGTTTAAAAATCTTAGTGGCCTACCACCAGAGATTCTGATTAAATAGATCTGGGGTAGAGGCCAGGAATGTGATAAATTCTCCATGCATTTTCCGTGAATCCAGAGGAGTGTATAGAATTAGCACTCCAGACCTGCTCCTCATTTCTCTCTTCCAAGGATTTCATTCCAATCAATCACCTTCTCTTTGTTCCTCACAATTCTAGGCTTCTTTAATTGGAGTGATGTGCCGACATCACAAAACAATGTGTAGGAAACTCTCTGAAAGTCAAACATAGTGACTGGCTTTCTTTTAAAGAGCAACAACATATCTTTGCTTTTTATAAGACTTAATGCTGACATTGAAAATACCCTAGCACCCATTTTAACTAATTTAGAGGCAAACTTTACTAACAAATGAAGGATACAGAGATTATGCTTAAGTGGTCTGGCTTGAAAATTGGCTCCAAGATGTAAACATCACAACAGAATGTTAAGCCGTTCCTGAAGAGAGAAAAAGATCATTAGGCCAATAGCCAATATGGAAGCCAAGGTAGAAATTGTTGATAAAATTATAAAACATAAGAAGAAATCACAAAGCCAGAAAAAAAAGAGCTCATCTTTACCACCAGCTCCCTGACCCAGAATATTTCCCTAGAGCCTCTCAGGTTCCCACATGTGGGAAGGAACTGGGGGTAGGGTGCTAGGATAGGTCCCTTTTCCCTATCCTGTGAGTGCCTCTTCACCTTCAATGCCCTTGAGTGCCTCTTCACCTTCTGGAGAATGAAAGTGCTTCATTTACAAGATCAAAAAGACCACAGAACATTTTCCAAAAATCAAATCACCAATTGAAACAAGTGTAGTGTTGCTTTAATATTCTCTTCTGCTATTAAGTTTCTCTCTCTGTCTCTCTCTGTGTGCCTCTCTCTTTGTGTGTGTGTCTCTGTCTACCTCCTTTCCTTCCTCCCTCTCCCTCTTTCATTCTCTCCTCTTTTCCTCCCTTCTTTTCTCCCTCACCCTCCCTCTCTCTCCTTCCCCTCCCCTCTCCACTTCACCACACACAGAAACCCCTTTTCAAAGGGGCTTTTTTCCAACTCACTGAAGTAAAGTCTTTACCCCTTTGTGGGGAAGGCTCATTAACATTCCCACAGCAGCATCTCTTCAAGGATTTTACTTTTGTAACTCTGTGGAGAGGTCAAAAGGCCACAGTGGAAAGAGGTAAAAGGGAAAAAATGGTAAATGGGGGAGGGCAGAAGAAAGCAGAGGAAGAGAGAGAGCCTTCCTTTCACAATAAGGCCAGCAAAGAGGGTGGAAAAAAATAGGAAAAGACAAGTCAGACAAGACCCAGGAAAGGGACCAATATTGAACTATCCAATCTACCTTTGGAGATTTCATAGACTCCTGAGAAAAACAGAAAGCGATATTTCTTCTCTCCTTTCTATTTCTCAAAAGGGAAGTAAATGACAGAAACAGTGGGATGGGAGAGTGACAGTTAATTCCACGGAGAAATTAGAAGCTTGCCTGGCCTCAGTGTTCCCGTTTCTCCTACAATTACAGCCCAGTGATGATGCACCTGCTTGCCACAGGGGAGTTAGCTGGCTGAATACGGCAATGTCAGCAAGAGCTCCAGAGGGTGGAATGTGAGGGAGGCACCCAGGGTCCTGACCCCAAAGGACCAGGAAAATAATGGAGATTCAGTGAGCTCCAAAGCAAAGATCAGAGAGCTTCCCAAATCGCTTCACATATGGGTACCTGCTCCATGTATTGCCAGCAATCCTCCTCCCATCTGTTGTCTCTCTGTTTTTCTTTCTTGTATTGCCAGACTAGCCTGGACCTGTGTAAGGAAAGAAGCGAAAGAAACGTCCAGTTGCACCCAACACGGTGAGTGAGCTATGCTGTGCTTTTCTCTGAAGATGCAGCCATCAGAGATTGACAGCATTAAACTTCAAAGAGAAAAGTAATTCCTGCTTTGCTAACTGATGATGTTTCAGAGGCATCTCCTCTCATCCAGAAGAACAAAGGGTAAATAAGGCCAAAAGAAAAAGACTAGACATTGTAGCTGGAATATAGGGCATATTGGGATATTCTATGCCCAGTAGCACAGTATCACTCACATTCAGGTAGGAATAGCATGGCCACAAGGTAAAACAAACAAACAAACAAACAAAAAACAAACAAAAAAAATGAATCACTTTTAAGTGTACCACCTGAGCAGAAGAGACCTGTTTGGTGACCAAGTGGATGTGTTTTAGAGATGGAGGATATTCTTAAAGGCCAAACTTCATATCCAAAAAGCCATTCTTCCCCCACATAATCCTTGACAATTGTTTTCAGCCTCTCTGGGAACTTTTTTTTTTAATATGGAACACTTCATGAATTTGTGTGTCTATTCCCCTCCTTCTCTGTATCCATGCACAGGGGCCATGCTAACCTTCTCTGTATCGTTCCAATTTTAGCATACGTGCTGCCAAAGTGAGCACTGTGAGAACTTAATACAGAGAGCCCACAAATTCTCTGGGGAATCCGTGACACTGTTAGACAGTTCCTTTTCTGTTGAGCTTAAAGTACCTCCTCGTCGCTTCCACCCACCTACATCACCTTCTCAGAAGGAGCCTCCCTTCAACCCTAGAAGCTGGACAGGAACGTCGACCCTAGTTGTTATTTTAAATGAGATTCCTTAAAATCAATCACTTTTTAAAAAAATATATTCTATTGATTTTTTTAAAGAGAGTGAAAAGGGAGAGGGATGGAGAGAAACATCCATGAAGAGAGAAGAACATCATCAGTCAGCTATTGAACCCAGGCATGTGCCCTGACCGGGAATCTAACCAGTGGCCTCTTGGTTCTTGGCTGAATTACAAGGGTGGGGCATCAAACATTTTTTTTTTTTATGGCAAGAGTCTGTTGGCATAGCGTACCTTTAACAATATTGGGGGGTAGGGTTTGGGGTTGGGGGGCGGTGAATGATGGCCTGTCAGGTGCACCTGGCTTCCAAACCCATCTCTGCTACATCCTAGCTGTGCATTCTTTGATAGGTTACTTAACCTCCCTGGGCCTTTTGGTTCATCTATGAATAGGATCATCTATAAATGGGAGTGTGGTAAAACATGCCATGCTAGTGTCTGAGTTGTAATATTAAAAAAAAAATGGCATGTGCATGAGAATATTCTATAAATTATAAATTATAAAGCGAGCATGAAGTTTTTATACCGACTGTTCATCTTTACTCTGTCTTTTTTTTTTTTTTTTTTTTTTTTTTTGCCAAGTTTTTATACACTCATTTTTAACTAGAGGTAGCTGACTTCTTGGCCTCATTATAAGGATATACCAGAAAGTTCTTATTTCAAACTACAGCCCAGAAGCAATCACATCATCAAACAAGGTGGTATAGAATCATGAAAGGCTCAAAAAGCACTGTGAATAACTTAGAAGAAGAGTTAGAAAAACAAGTGGTGGGTATTTTAAGAACAGACAGCATGGGGAGAGGCCCGGGCCGGCAGAGAGGAGAGGGTTAAATCCTTTCCTCTTCAGTACAAAAGAAAAGAGTGTGCGGAAAGATTAGGATTTTTGCTTTTACAATGGGAGCTGCAGAAGCGTAGGGAAGAAGCTGAAGGGGGGAAAAAGGGGGCGTCTCCCCTTTAAAGACTTGCAGAGATTGAGAGAGAGAGTCAGGGACAGAGAAAGAGAGAGAGTCAGACACAGTGAATGAGAGAGAGAGAGAGAGAGAGAGAGAGAGAGAGAGAGAGAGAGAGAGAGAGAGAGTTTGTCTATCTCTGGGAAGAGAGAACATCTCTGCTTCACAGTGATCTGCCTGAGGGAGAGGCATCAGTTGGCTTCAGACCCAAGGGAGAGACCAGACCAAGTCACCCTGGTTAAGACTGAGTGAGCGTCACCCCTCCCTCTCCCACCACTCTCTACCCGGGAATGTCTAGGCGAAAGCAGCGGAAACCCCAACAGTTAATCTCGGACTGCGAAGGTCCCAGCGCGTCTGACAACGGTGGGTGCCTGGGGAGGAAGGAGGGGGGAGATCTCAGTGCAAGCCTGTGTGGGTCAGGCCAGGGCAAGGGGAGGGCCCCTGGGCCATGGGCAAAACCAGGGGGAGGACATAGTCACAGAGAGAGAGGGCTGGAGGGAGGTGGGGGGACTGAGGGAGTTGAGGTGCAAGGAGGAAGGGGATGACCTATGGTGAGGAGAAGCCCCACTTGGCTTTTCTCAGGAATGATTCTGTTTGTATTTTCCTTGTTGTTTTTTCTCTGGATGAAATGGAGTTTTCAAACTGGCTCTGTCTCTCCACCCAAGAGTTTTCTCCCCAGGTCCCCCTTTGCTCACTGGTCTTTGTGCGGTTGCTAAGTAACATCCTCAGACCTGAAGACTGTCTCTTAGGGGTGGGATTTTCCCCCCTTTCCTTTCTGGAGAGTTGGGTTGCAAGAGAATGAATTGGATAAATGTGGAGATTCCCCTGAGGGAGAAGAGAAAAAAAGTTTCTCATTGTTGGGCTGAGCGGAGAGCGGATCAGAGCTCCCGGAGGGAGACAGCTAATGTCGGTCAGATGGAGCCCGGTTTGGGATGTGTATCCGTGTCACCTGGGATAGAGGCTGGAGGGGAGGTCTGGATGAGGTGCTTAGGTTTGGGCTTCAAGATAGGCCAAGCTAAGAAAAAAAAAGTATGAGTTAATATACCTGTTAATACATGCATTATCATTTTGTAAGGATATTATCACCTGTTTTTTAAGTAATAGAGTTTCTTTATAGGGGTTGGGGTAGATTTCATATATCCTTATAGCATACCAGGAAGAGGCAGACAATAGAGCAGTAGGGTACTGAGCAGTGATATTGTCCAAAGTCTCAGAAACAAAGGCATAGTCAGGATGAAAACCCAGGTTTCCTGGGGCTCAGGGCTGGTGGTGCTCACGCCACTAAATCGGGGTTTCCAAACTTGCCTGATGGGTAGATCCAGGCTAGAGTCTGGGAATCCATATCTTTGCAAATGTCCAGGTAATTCTTAGGATCAAGCAAGTGTCGGACATACTGGTCAGTGGTACGGCCATATGTGTTCTCACTGTGACCGTCTGGAAGTCATGACTCAGGGATAAACGATTTGTTTAGCAAATAGTTAATTCGCCCACCAATATAGTGTAGGATTAGGCACAAGGGTTCTGAAGCCAGGCTGTTAGGATTCACATCCTGGCTCCACTACTTGGTTAGCTGAGCAGTTTTAGTTGTTTACCTCCCTATGCCTCAATTTTCTCATCAGTAAAATAGGGATGAATATACTAGCTACCTCGTTAGGTTATTGGGAGAATCGACATGAGTTAATAGATGTAGGTACAGCACTTGGGAAAATTACTGGCATAAATAAGTACTTAATGCATGTGAGTATTGTTATTATCATTATATGTTAGGACAGTGGCAATTCCCAAGGTGCTGGAATGTGACCAAAACTCAGGAATCTCTTGGCAAATGTCAAACACTTCTTTATGAGAGGTGTGCCATGAGAAACTCTAGGAGAATGCACTTGAAGTGACCAAAACTAACCCATGGATTTGTTTTTTCACCTGTTGTAAAAACATGACTGGAGGTCAGTCACATCAGTGCTCCATGTGCTATGGCTCAGCCTTAACAGACATACTGTGTTTCGGGTAAAACACCTCCTCCTCAGAGTCACTGCTTTGCTGCATCCCACTGTGCCCATATTTAGAGGCTCGTGGTGGTGACATCTGTTCCCTCCGGGGACACATTAGCCCTTCTTAATGCCTCTGCAGGCCGGATGTTTCCTCCTCCTGCTCTACAGGAAACTTCCCTCAGACCCTCAGAATTGCCTCACAGTCCCGCTCTCCTGCTGGCTTGATTTTGGAACGGTGCTTAATCTCCCCCAGCCCAGGAGGCATCCTTTCTCTTTTCCCAAGTCTGCTCACCCATTCTCATTCCACAGCTGAGCAAAAATCTGTGAGGGACCCAAAGGAATCTTCAGCAGCTGCCCTGAGTGGCTTCTCAAACTCCTTGAGCTTTAGATCCCACTTGGGGGTGTGAGTCCTTGGGGGCATAAAGATGCTGCTTCAAAGCCATCCCCATGGAAACCGGGTAGGCTTGCACCCACTGTCCGCATCAAATTTCAGTTGAAATACTGCCTTGAGCCACGAAAGTGAGAAACATAAATGTAAAGAGCAACGAAGTAGTAGTAACCGTAGTTACCTCCTAAGATCTGCCTTAAGAAAGCGTAAGGGTTATCTGATCAGCATTCTCCTGAAAGTGAAAGATCCTGTGTTACTTACGTGACCTGGAGGGCTACTGGGTCTCATCTGTTAAGATGTGGGGGCTATGTTGGATGAAATCTAAAATTCCTTCCGTTTCTTATGAGATATGTAGGTTTCTCATTTCCTGCTTTTTCACAAATAGGGTTTCTGTTTGCTTACGTGATCTTCAGACTTTTCCTTCTACCTTTGAGACATTTTCTTGTTCTGGTAGAGAAGTATCTTTTTCCCCCCTCCTTTTTAAATATATTTTTATTGATTTCAGAGAGGAAGGGAAGGAGAGAGAGATGGAAATGACAATGGTAAGAGAGAATCATTGATTGGCTGCCTCCTATATGCCCCCTACTGGGGAGCAAGCCCACAACCTGGGCGTATGCCCTTGACCGGAACCGAACCTGGAACCTTCAGTCCGCATACCAAACCGGCTAGGGCAGGTAGGGAAGTTTCTTATTTGGGGGCTCTTATGTGTGTCCCTTGCTGTACCTGTGAAACTATGGTCATTATCATGAGCATCAGCAGACATTTATTTAGTAGGGTAGGGTGCCACTGAGGTTTTCTGGAGTCTTTGTCTTCCTTTAAGCGATGTTCACTCCATGTGACAAGCAAATGCTGAGCCTTTGCTGCACATTTTAAAAGCCTCATCTCCGCAGTGACCTAAGACGTCACCAAGAAACAGTCTGTAAAACCTGTTATCCAGCCATGTTTTTGTTCAGCTTCTTTGACCAGAACACCAAAATCTAACAGAATAGTTATTGCACATAAGCGATGAGAAGGAAATAGTCTATTTACTTTAAAACTCTGGAGAGAGAAAAAAATCTCTCCCCTACAGAGTCTAGAAATCTGGATGAGAGAACATAAGGGATGTGAACAGGGAAAATGTAAACTAGTACATCTGGGAAATAAAGGAAACAACCAGAAACCCAGATATTTAGTGAGAAGAAGAAACCAGGACAACAGCAAACAGACCTAGAGGGAGAAATGGAAGCTGGCTGACATCGAGAGCAGCAAAAGGGGAAGAAAGCAAAATTAGAGTTTTAAGAGCCCTGTTCTCTTTATACCTGGAAGCAGAAAGCATCGTCTCTCAGGCTGAGTCCTAAGCCTTTCAGCCCTACGTACCCTTGGGTCAAAAAGAGAGCACTTCTGAGTGGACAGAAGTAACTCAGGCATGATGTGGCAGAGAATGGAGAAGGAAGCCGAAAGCCTGGTTTTCAGTCCAGCCTGGACTTTGAAGCTATGTGACCTGGGGCAAGTCCCTTCTTCTCCCAGGCTTCACCTTTTGGCCTGTAATTAATGACACTCATCAATAATATTTGCAGAACATTTACTATTTGTCAGGCACTATGCTAAATCCTGAATGTATTTCTTGTTTATTCCTCCCAACTACACTATAATTACTTCCATTAAAAAAAAAAATTGTGTGTTAGTTAAACACTAACTCCCCCTTTCCTTCTCTCCCCGCCCCCACTTTCCCCTCCCCTACCCCTGGCAACTACCATTCTCTATGAATTTACCAGTTCCAGGTACCTCATATAATGGAAGCATATAATATTTGTCCTTTTGTGTCTGGTCTAATTCATTTAACATGTTTTTCAAGGCTCAACCATTTTGTAGCATGTGTCAGAATTTCATTCCTTTTTATGGCTGTACCTCCATTTTAAAGGAGAGAATCCCAAGCCTGAGATAGATTAAGAACATTTCCCAAGGTCACAAACATTACAAAGTATTGGAACAGAGCCTTTAACTCAGGTTTGTAAGATTCTGAGCAGGCACTCCCAATGACTGAGCTCAAAGAAGGGGTCCTTGTCAGCTCCAAAGAGCTATGAATTCTGAGTCTTTTGGTGTCAGAAAAATACTTTTTTTAAAAAAAATATATTTGACCTAAGATATTCCTATTCTGGAAACAAATATATTTTTCTCACTTCACACCAGATATAGAAAGCATTGTGCCTGCATAAGAATCCACTATGTTGCCCGGTCCCTGGTGCATTAGTAGGTGTGGGTGGCAAAGGAGTCTCTGTGTGTATTTAGGAGAAAAGCGTGAGGAAGAGAAGACGGGACATCATGCCTTACAAATAGTCCATAGCAGCAGTTACAGAATCACTTCATAATTATGGACACTGCCAATTAGTGTCGGTTCAATGTTTATAGTAAGTAGGCAGGTGTTTTGTTTCTTTGATGGCTGGAAAATTCTCAGACTCTTTGTAGAACAAAGCCTTTCACCTTACAATTAGGAATGCGGTTTAAGGGGCACACTGGGAAAGGCAATACAGTGGCTAAATTCAGTCAGGTTTAAATCTTCATGTTTTCTTCACGGAAGTAGAATGCATGAGCACTAATGTCAGGAAGATGTAGCAGTGAGCAGCTCATTATGCCCATGCCCTCATTTTGGCCAGATTGGGCACAGACAAGATTTGTAGAGTAGATGGGAAGGACAGTACTCTGCTAGGTACTGTGGTTCTCATCCTTTGTCTGGACAGTAAAATCACCTGAGGAACTTTGCAAACATGCTGATGCCTGGATTCCACTCTCAAGGATTCTGAATTACTTGGTGTGAGATGTGGCCTGACCATCAGGATTTTTTATAAGCTCTCCCAGTAATTCTAATGGGCAGCAAAGTTTGAGAACCACTTTTCCACTAAACCACCTTGCTGTGCACTACCCACCTGTTTTTCTCTTTGTTATCCCCAGGCCTTCTCCCCCTAGCCTAAAGCAGCAGTTTGGTGGCCCCCCTGGTTTAGAGAGCCACCTGGTTTCCCCTTTTCCTCGTCATTTAAGCTCTTTACAAATTTAAACAGCCATGTCCAGGTCTTAGGCCTTCATCCATCCCAGATTTTGCATGTGACCCAGAATAGCTTACCTCGCCTTATCTGCTATCTGCCGCGCCATTACCAGCTCAGTTTATTCCAGCCAGTGTTTATGACTTCATTTGTGTCTGCCTAAAAAACCATGCCCCCCTTTCCAGACAGGCAGTGAGTGCAAAGCGCTGAGAAGCAGAGGGTTCCGCTTACAGGTGGCTGTTGATCCGTCACCTTTCACCAGGGACTGAATTTACTTTAAAGAAGAGTGCAGATCAAATTACGCATCAGAAAGCAAGTTTCATTAAAACAGCAAGAAAGGGGACAGTGTTTCCCAGGAGAAGATGAAAAGAACAGGATTTCTTTTCTTGTAGGAAGACTTGACAAAACAGCAACTTGATATCAAATGTTCGCTGCTAATTAACAAATGCTCGGTAGAAAGCTTCCATCTGATTCCCTGCCCTTGCTGAGGCGGGAGAGCAAATGGCAGGTAGGTGCCACACAGGGCCCTTTCTTCAGCGTTAGGGAAGCCACACAATGTTGAGGTGCCTCAGAAAGCACTGGACAGGAGTCAACATTCTCAATGCTTCCTTCACTGATTTACTGTGTGGACTTGGAAAAGTCACTTAATCCCTCCAAGCTTAAGTTTCTGTATGTGTAAAAATAACATTGCACTAACCTGTGACTTGCCAAATTGCAACAGACCCTCCTCATTTCCTCATTGTAAGTGTCAGCCCTGGAAGCACTTAGCTCACCTGCTACAGAGCCATCACTTACAGTGTGGTGACTCTTACGATTATCTGAAGTTTTGAGACATAACTCAGTAACATGTTTTCAGTGGAAAAAAAAAGACAGCAAAATTTCACCCAGTCGGTGTGGCTCAGTGGTTGATTGTCTCCCAATGAACCAGGAGGTCATTCACGGTTTCACTCCCTGTAAGGTAGGGGTGTCGAACTCAATCAGAGAAGGGGCCAAAATCTAAAATCCAGCCTAAATCTCGGGCCGAATGGTTTACTGAACAGTCATAAACTGTCATTGTGATGGAAACGCAGCGGAGTGCAGTGATGACAGCGCGGTGCGGGCCACATTGCAAGGCCTGGCGGGACGGATTTGGCCCTCGGGCCTTGTGTTTGACACATGTGCTGTAAGGGCACATGCTCTGGTTGTGGGTTCAATTCCTAGTGGGGGGAGGGCAGGAGACAGCCAATAAATGATGCTCTCATCATTGATGTTTCTATCTCTCTCTCCCTCTCCTCTCTGAAGTCAATAAAAATATATCTATACTAATAAAAGAGTAACATGCTAAATAGAATGGGAGACCTTCAGGACAAAGCTATGGTGGTGGGGCCAAGGCAGAGGTGGTTAGGGGTGATCAGGCCAGGAGGGGAGGGCAGTTGGGGGTGATCTGAGGAAGATAGCACAGCTACAATATTACCACTTTACAAAGAGCGAAGTAGTGGCATGGTGTGGTATGACTGACTACCATGCCTCAACTTACCAGTCCGGCGAGAATAGAACTGGGATTAGAACCACATGGGTTTACGGTTGCTCAAGCAGGCAAACCACAAAAATGAAGAACTTGTGGTGACCTGCTGTTAGTGAGATAAATTCTTTTAGGAAGTGGGAAATCCATTAGGATTCATTTCAAGGCAGAAAGGGAAACCCGATCTGGGAGGCATCTTATCCCTGCCTACCTCTCTGGGAACAGGAGGTTAGGAGGCCTGTTGCCCCAAGCAAGTGTTAGGTAATTTCTAGGCATTCTAACCAGGTGGGAGCTGAAAGGGGCTCTAGGACCAGAGGCGGCCAGGCAGCCCCTGCTGCATTTTTCCCATTGTTTCAGGAAGAGCTCCCCTCCCCCAAAGGTAGAGCTAGTGGGCCAGCGTCTCCCAAGCCCTTTGCCCTTAGCAGTGACAGTAGGTTACAACAGGAGAACAATGAAGGTAGAGTAGAGAGGGTGGCTCACTTAAGAGATGGCTCCTTAAGAAAGCGTGAACTTTGTCATGTACACCTGGAGCGGCTGTTCTGGGGAGTGCCTTGCATTCAGCTGTTATTCCGGGGGTGGAGAGGGGCTTAGCGTTGGAAAAGAGGAGTCCTGAAATGCCTTTCCTGGAAATTCTACCTCGCAGCGTCCCACCCTGAGAAACTTCTTTTGTAGGGGGAGGTGAGGATAGGGTGGTAACTGAGGTGAGGAAGACAGGACCAACCTTGGGGTTTGTTTGTTGTTGTTGTGTATGGTTTTTTTTTTTGGGGGGGGGGGAAGAAAGGGGGTTGATGGATGAATGTTTTGGGTTCCCCCTGCGCTCTGGGCTCTGGGGCTCCTCGGCGGCGGAGATCAGACCACCTCTCCGGAGTCTACGATTTCCAGGCTCAGCGGATCTTTTATGCAAAGAAAAACAGGAGAAGCCTGTCGCTTTGCTCCGGTGAACAGGGTTGTGTTTCCCACTGTGCCCCCTTGAGCTTGCTTGGGCGGGGGAGGGGCCAGGCATCTGGAGAAGGGGTAAGGCTGCAGAGGGCAAGGAAAGGTGACCCCCCGCCGTGACCCACAGCACCTGTCACTGAGCCCTCCGGAAACCCTCCCGAGCTCCGGGTTCCCGCCCCCGCACGCCCCCCTCCGCCCCGGCTCGCTCCTCTCCCGGCTCCCGCCTCCCGCCCCGGCGGTTCCCCCTCACCAGCTCTCCCCTCCTGCAGCCCCGCCCCCATCTCCCCTCTCCCAGCTTTCTGGCTCCGCTCCTCCCACCTCCGCGCCGCCCGCTCCCCTCCCCCTCCTCCCCGCCACCGCCGCGGGTCTCCATCTCCGCAGTCCGGGCCGCCGGTGCAGAGGCTGCCGCAGCCCCAGCGGCCCCCGCCCCCAACCCCAACCCCAACCCCAACCCCCGTCCCCATTGTCTCCCGCTGCACCCAGCCGCCGCCCCCCCAGCCATGGCGCACGAAGCCGGGAGAGGCTCCCTTCTCAGGGGGCCCTGCGGGGAGCCGGCGGAGCTCGGAGGTGCGGTAGGGTCCGGGCTGGGCACGGGTGGGGGCGGAAGGGACACGCGGGGGGGGGGGGGGGGGGGGAGGGGAGGACTTTGGGTGGACGGGATCAAATGCACGCTTATCTGCATGGACCCTAATCCGTGTCCCACCCCTAGTCCACGGGCCCGTTGGTGGCCGGGGTCGGTGGTGGAGGCGGTGGGGGGGGGGGGGAACGACCCGGGAGGGCACACTCGCTTGCGTGTCCCCCACCCCCATGCTGGGGTTCTCGTGTCCAGGAGGGTCAGGACCGAGCTCTATCTAGCCTTCTGCCTGGCCTGATGGTGAGCTCATCTCCCCTCCCCCAACCAGCAGTAGCTGGGCTCGTGGCTAATGAGAGCCTCCGAGTGGCCATTCCGACCGCGCCACCCACCCACGCTCGCTTTCTCCTCTTCTCCCTCCTCCTCCTCCCAGGTGATGCTAGCGAGGAGGACCACCCCCAGGTCTGTGCCAAGTGCTGCGCGCAGTTCACCAGCCCGACCGAGTTCCTCGCCCACCAGAATGCGTGCTCTACCGAGCCCCCCGTGATGGTGATCCTCGGAGGCCAGGAGAACTCCGGCAGCGCTTCCGAGCCCCGGCCCGAGGGCCACAGCAGCCCCCAGGTCATGGAGGTGGAGCACGGCCACCCCCCGGATGCTGGGCCCTCCGTGCCCACGGACCCCACCTGGGGGGCGGAGCGGAGAGGAGAGGAGGCAGCGGGGCATTTCCTAGCCGCTGGCACAGGGACAGCTGCCGCTGGGGGAGGAGGAGGAGGAGGAGGAGGAGGAGGCCTGATCTTGGCCAGTCCCAAGCTGGGAGCCACCCCACTGCCTCCAGAGTCCACCCCTGCGCCGCCGCCGCCTCCTCCGCCCCCACCGCCCCCACCGCAGCCCCCGGGCGTGGGCAGCGGCCACTTGAACATCCCCCTGATCCTGGAGGAGCTGCGAGTGCTGCAGCAGCGCCAGATCCACCAGATGCAGATGACCGAGCAGATCTGCAGGCAGGTGCTCCTGCTCGGCTCCCTGGGCCAGACGGTGGGCGCGCCGGGCAGCCCCTCCGAGCTACCGGGGACGGGGACCGCCACCACCGCCTCCACCAAGCCCCTGCTTCCGCTCTTCAGCCCCATCAAGCCCGTGCAGACGAGCAAGACCCTGGCGTCTTCCTCCTCCTCCACCTCCTCCTCCTCAGGGGCAGAGACGCCCAAACAGGCTTTCTTCCACCTCTACCACCCGCTGGGGTCGCAGCACCCTTTTTCTGCTGGGGGGGCTGGGCGAAGCCACAAGCCCCCGCCCGCCCCCTCCCCAGCTCTGCCGGGCAGCACCGACCAGCTGATCGCCTCGCCGCACCTAGCCTTCCCGGGCACCACCACGGGGCTCCTGGCTGCGCAGTGTCTGGGGGCAGCCCGGGGCCTGGAGGCCGCCGCCGCCGCCTCCCCGGGGCTCCTGAAGCCGAAGAACGGCAGCGGCGAGCTGGGCTATGGAGAGGTGATGGGCCCCTTGGAGAAGCCCGGGGGACGGCACAAGTGCCGCTTCTGCGCCAAGGTCTTCGGCAGCGACAGCGCCCTGCAGATCCACCTGCGCTCACACACGGGCGAGAGGCCCTACAAGTGTAACGTCTGCGGCAACCGCTTCACCACCCGGGGCAACCTCAAGGTGCACTTCCACCGGCACCGGGAGAAGTATCCGCACGTGCAGATGAACCCCCACCCGGTGCCGGAGCACCTGGACTACGTCATCACCAGCAGCGGCCTGCCCTACGGCATGTCCGTGCCGCCGGAGAAGGCGGAGGAGGAGGCGGCCGCGGGGCCGGGTGCGGGTTCGGGCGCGGAGCGCAAGCCCCTGGTGGCCGCCACCGCCGCGCTCAGCGCCACCGAGAGCCTCACGCTGCTCTCCACCGGCGCCGGCGCGGCCGCGGCGCCCGCGCTCCCCACCTTTAACAAGTTCGTGCTCATGAAGGCGGTGGAGCCGAAGAGCAAAGCCGATGAGAACACCCCTCCGGGGACCGAGGCCTCCGCCCTCGCAGGGGTGACCGAAAGCGGCGCGGCCACGCGCATGCAGCTGAGCAAGCTGGTGACGTCCCTCCCCAGCTGGGCCCTGCTCACCAACCACTTCAAGTCCGCGGGCAGCTTCCCCTTCCCCTACGTGCTCGAGCCCCTGGGGGCCTCGCCCTCCGAGACGTCGAAGCTGCAGCAGCTGGTGGAAAAGATTGACCGGCAGGGAGCCGGAGCCGGGGCCGTGGCCTCCACTGCCTCGGGAGCCGCCACGACCTCTGCCCCCGCGGCTTCGGCCTCCGCTTCCTCCTCGGGACCCAACCAGTGCGTCATCTGCCTGCGGGTGCTGAGCTGCCCGCGGGCCCTGCGCCTGCACTACGGCCAGCACGGAGGCGAGCGGCCCTTCAAATGCAAGGTGTGCGGCAGGGCCTTTTCCACCCGCGGCAACCTGCGCGCTCATTTCGTGGGCCACAAGGCCAGCCCGGCCGCGCGGGCCCAGAATTCCTGCCCCATCTGCCAGAAGAAGTTCACCAACGCGGTGTCTCTGCAGCAGCATGTGCGGATGCACCTGGGGGGCCAGATCCCCAACGGGGGTAACCCGCTCCCTGAGGGTGGCGGAGCTGCCCAGGAGAATGGCTCTGAGCAGTCTGCTCCAGTCTCCGGGGCGGGGGGCTTCCCCCAGCAGCCGTCTCAGCAGCCGTCCCCAGAAGAGGAGTTGTCCGAAGAGGAGGAGGAGGAAGAGGAAGAAGAGGAAGATGTGACTGATGAAGATTCTCTGGCAGGAAGAGGCTCAGAGAGCGGAGGTGAGAAGGCGATATCAGTGCGAGGCGATTCTGAAGAGGCGTCTGGAGGAGAGGAGGAGGTGGGGATGGTGGTGGCGGCAGCCACAGCTGGGAAGGAGATGGACAGCAATGAGAAAGCAATCCAGCCTCCTTCGATGCCGCCGCCACTGCCACCGCCGTCAGACAGCCTGGATCAAACACAGCCGAGGGAGCAGGGGGCCAGTGATGTTGCAGAAGTCGCAGAAGAGGGGGGCAAACCAGAGAGGAGCTCAAGCCCAAAGGCAGCCCTCACCCTCGAAGGGGAAGGCAGTAGCACCACCACCTTGGTGGAGGAGCTGAGCGTGCAGGAAGCGATGAGGAAGGAGCCAGGAGAGAGCAGTAGCAGGAAGGCCTGCGAGGTGTGTGGCCAGACCTTCCCCACCCAGGCAGCTCTGGAGGAGCATCAGAAGACCCACCCCAAGGAGGGGCCGCTCCTCACTTGTATTTTCTGCAGGCAGGGCTTTCTCGAGCGGGCTACCCTCAAGAAGCATATGCTGCTGGCTCACCACCAGGTACAGCCCTTCGCCCCTCACGGCCCTCAGAATATGGCTGCGCTTTCCTTGGTCCCGGGCTGTTCTCCCTCCATCACTTCCCCAGGGCTCTCCCCCTTTCCCAGAAAAGATGACCCTACAATCCCATGAGCCTGTTTTTTTGTTCCTGCTACCCTTTGACCTAGTTTGCAGAAACAGCTCTGTAGAAGGACCTCTAAGATGTAAGAGGTCTTTATTTGTCTTTTTCTCTAATTTCTTACATAGTATGACCCGAGTGGTTTTTCTCTAGTCCCCGAGCTTGGAAATCATGCTCACAGGAGGATGACCCCCTGAGGAATTTTTCTTCTCCATTCATTGTACCAGAGGGAAATAGATTCTCTAAAGCTTTCACACTCCCAAGGGAAACCCTCTCCAGCTTCCCTGGGGTGACCCTTCTCCCCTCCCCTCACACTCCCTTTCTCTTGGGCAGGTGCCCCTGAGCACCCACATTGGGAATTGCAGCCCAAAAGGGACCAGCACCTTTCCCTGGAGGGCTCAGGGCCACTCCTCTCTGGTGACCAGGTCAACCTGCAGGGCTTCTTCTCCCAAGACATTCCTGCCCAGCTGGGGAGGGTGGGTCTCCTGTCTTTCTGGAACTAGAACATGCCTTTCCTGTCCGGTGACCTGCCCACCCAAACCTGGGAGTTCCAAATCCACTTCCACTACCACTTCAGCACCACCAGTGCTATTTGGTCCAAGAGCTGCGGCTGGGCACATGCCTCCAGCAACAGGATTCAGAGAGGCTAAGGAGAAAAGAGCCTGCATCCAGGGCAGTGCCTGAACAGCTTATCGTGGAAGTAGCAACCTGTGCATTCCCTCCCCCTGCTCCAAAAGGTGCTAGCAATGAAGGTGCAGCAATATCTGTATCTGTGGCTCAGCCCTGGAGGGTAGGGAGAAATCAAGGGTATTTATACTCTTGCCAGTAAGCTTGATAATCACATTAAGGCAAAGGTGGATATGCTAAGACATATCCAGCTTCTCATATTCCTTCATCATTGCCTCTCCAAGTTAGGAAACAAGTGGATTTCTTGCCAAGATGTCTCCCCTTGGAATACTTTGGGAAATGTGACGTTAGTTCACATCTTTAATAAGCACTGTCGGTGAGGACAGTTGAAGATGTAATGGTGGAGCATGGAGGCGTATTGCTGACCTACAGGGCTTTATAGGGGGAACCTTTGTGATTAAGAAAGGGACATGATATAAGGGAGTGGGCCCCGAATTCTTGATTGGATGGATCCCATGGATGTGCTTTTGGACTAAGGGTGACTTACTGTGCAGCAGGGCACCATGGATCATGGGAGAGTTCCTAGCACTGGTGTGCTTCTAGTTTTAGATTACTCCCTCCTTTATTCCCTGGCCCCTTGTACTTTCATCCTCTTTCCCTCTCAAAGCCCATTTCCCCCCCTTTTTGCCTGTCCATGGACTGGGGGCTTATGTCTTTGCTACTATCTGGTTCTGAGAGTCCCAGACTTTGGGGGATGAGCTCCAGATGGTGTCCTCCCTGCCTCTCCGTCTTATCATGAGATGTAGTGTTTACTCTTAACCTAGGATCATTTGGAACAGTTCTGAGGAGGAGAAAGTGCTGGTTCGGTTGGTGACTGACTCGAATGATGGCTTCTCCTCTGAAGATGTAGGCTCCAGAGCTTCCTAACATAGAAAAATGTGGAGAGCAGACAAGGGAAATGTTAGTGTCTTTCCCTTTTCATTAAAGGTGTTTTAACCAAATATTTGTGTGTTTCTCCTTATTTTATGACTAAATAGCCAGCTGGGGTGTGATATGGCATTTCCTAACATTGAGATTCCCTTCCCACTTACATGTCCTGCCAAAAGCTGAGCATATGGTGTTAAAATATTTAATTTATTCAGCCTTGTCGGCAAACAGTCTCCAATGAATGTCGTTTCCCTGTGGAAAGGAACTTTGTGTTCTCAGAAGGTCCTGCAGGGAAGTTGCCCACTGTGTGCAATCACGGTCTAGGTTTTCTCTTTGCCTAGAACCCTCTACCACCAGGCTTTTATGTTTTATTTTGTGGAGGTGTTTGTTTCCTTTAAAGGTTGGAAGCTGTTTATCAATCTTTCCTAAACTCCAGGCCAGCCTGGCTGACATCAATTCATTTGCAGAACCAAGATGAATTAATCTTTATGATCCTTGAGGTCAGATATTATAAACAAAGAAAAAATAATTCAACCCTAATAACTTCTACCAACAAGATAAAGGAGGATTTTTTAAAAAGATATATTTTATTGATTTTTCAGAGAGAGGAAGAGAAAGGGATAGAGAGTTAGAAACATCGATGAGAGAGAAACATTGAACAGCTGCCTCCTGCACATCCCCCACTGGGGATGCGCCCACAACCAAGGCACATGCCCTTGACCCCTCAATCCACAGGCCGACTCTCTATCCACTGAGCCAAACCGGTTTCGGCTAAAGGAGGATTTTTAAAATATATTTTTATTGATTTCAGAGAGGCAGGGAGAGGGAGAGAATAGAAATATCAATGATGAGAGAGAATAAGCCACTACCTTCTGCACACTTCTCACTGGAATAACATGCCCCACACTGGAGAGGAGCCGACCACCCAGGCATGTGCCCTGAACAGGAATGGAACTGTGACCTGGTTCATAGGTCAATGCTCAACCACTGAGCCATGCCAGCCAGGCTAAAGAAGGATTCTTACCAAAGGAAATACATCGGGGGTGGAAGCATGAAATGAAGAGCATATCTATAGGCTAATATGCAAAGTGTCCCCTTGGGAGTTCAACCAGGAGTTCGATCGCTCCCTATGATGTGCGCTGACCTCTAGGGTTGTGGTACGGAACAAAGGAGGGCCCTGGCCGGCAGCCAGAAAACTCCAATCAGCCCTCATCGCCAGCCAGGCCTAAGTACCCTACCCATGCACAAATTTGGCGAACTGGGCCTCTAGTATACATACACACACATTTTTTTTTTCCACTTTGTTTCTTTACAACACGGTAAGGTTCATATTTAATTCTGCAAGCTTGGTTTCATCATGAGAAGATAATGCACATTGGCCTGCAGATTGAAGGGTCACGGGTTCAATTCCGTCAGGGGCACATGCTTCTATTACAGGTTCAAATCCCACCCTGGGGTGGGGAAGGCAACCAATCATTGATGCTTCTGTCTCTCCCAACTTCCTTCTAAAAAATCAATGGAAAAATGTCCTTGGGTGAGGATTAACAAAAAAAATTTTTAAAAGAAGAAGCTCCAGAAATTTTTTGTAAGACTATAATATCCCTGAATCTTAGTGCTAAAGAATTGGAACTGGTAAAATTATTTACCCAAAGTCACCCGGTGCTGGCTTCCTGCTATATCAAGGACTCCTGGTATAAGAATGGAAGACAGAAGGGAGGGAGTGTGTAAACCTATTTTGGCTTGATAAAAGGCAAAGAATGATGTTTGAGTCTACAGTAGTTGCTCCCACCACAACAGGTACTATTGTAATAAATAGGAACACATGGAAATCTTTTTTTTTTTTTTAATATATTTTATTGATTTTTTACAGGAGAAAGAGAGAGGGATAGAAAGTCAGAAACATCGGTGAAAGAGAAACATCAATCAGCTGCCTCCTGCACACCCCCTACCGGAGATGTGCCCACAACCAAAGTACATGCCCTTGATCGGAATCGAACCCAGGACCTTACAGTTCGCAGGCTGACACTCTATCCACTGAGCCAAACTGGCTTTGGCCACATGGAAATCTTGTGAACTCAATTCGGGGGAAAAACAGCTCCTGTCTCTTTAATTCTTGGCAAAGCTTTATAAATCTGTTTTTCCTTTCAGTCTGTGGAAGGAGGTGAGTCACCAATCCTATTTTCTTTACCTCCTCTACCCCTATTGGACATAGATAATGCCACTTAACTAATTAAACTAGACTTGCCCTCTCTTTAGACGCCAGTTCTCATTATGGCAACAGCTGCCAATGAGGCTTCTGCTGATGGTACTTCCTTGGGCAGGTCAGCACAGAGCCTGCCCTCCCCCCCACCCCCCCCCTTCCCGCCCTCTTTCTGTCTCCTTTTCATTCTTTTTCCTTCCTGTGTTGCTTTTTTTTCTTTCATTGACCTCTCTTATCTCACAGCTTTTATTTTTTTCTCTTTTCACCTTAAATTTCTCTTTTAGAGCCTTTTGTCTCCCTTATTGCAGTCTTAAAGCCCCACTATTTCATATATTTCATATACAATATATATATATATATATATATTGTATATATATAATGTTTTCATTGCTATTTTTATAGAGAAAGGATGGGAGGGAGGGAGGGAGGGAGGGAGAGAGGGAGAGATGGGAGGGGAAAGAGAGGGAGAGAGAGAGACAGACATTGATGTGAGAGAGAAACATCCATTAATTGCCTCCTGCACACGCCCTGACCAGCGATCCAATCTGCAACCTAGGCATGTGCCTTTGACTGGAAATTGAACCAGCAACCTCCTGGTGCATGGGAAGATGCCCAACCAACTAAGCCACACTGGCCAGGTTGCATTTCTCACTCTTTTTTTTTATATATATAAATATATTTTATTGATTTTGTACAGAGAGGAAGGGAGAGAGATAGAGAGTTAGAAACATCAATGAGAGAGAGTCATCGATCAGTTGCCTCTTGCACACCCCCTCCTGGGGATATGCCCACAACCAAGGTACATGCCCTTGACCGGAATCGAACCCGGGTCCCTTCAGTCCCCTAGCCAACGCTCTATCCATTGAGCTAAACCAGTTTCGGCCATTTCTCACTCTTAATGACTTCATTTGGCCATCTTTTTGGTGAAAGGTGAGTTAATTCTAAACTGCTGGAATGGGTATGCAAATAAATGCAGCTTGCAAAACACTGTACATGAAATAATCAGTGGATATGGTTCAAACTGGATGGATAAAGAACATTACTATTAGGAGGGAGAGACAGCTTCTTTGCTTATTCATTCAGTTAATTTCTGAGGATTTATTTTCTTTCAGAGACCAAGTGTTGAGTAGATACAAAAGTAAATAAATACGACACACTTCTGCCCTAAGAGTGCGGTCTAGGAAGAGAAAAATTAAACATTTTTACATTGTGGTAATAAATACTTTGATAGACACAAACAATGGCCTGTAGGTTCCCAGAGGGAAATAACTCAATGCAAACATGGAGAAGGGTGAGGGGGTGTACAGTTCTGTTGAATTCACCTTTCTTAATAACCACTTTAAAATATACCAACTCAATCCATACAGCAAACTAAAGACCAATACAGTTACCATTTAAGATCCTACACAAGATACACTGAGTCTCCTTTGGCAGGTGCAGAGATGTGCTGTTTCAGAGGTGCTCCTTCAAGAATGAAATGACTGCTCCAGCTGTCCTGCTCTTCACCAGCCCCCGGCCAATGACTGAGCCAGGTGGTGGGGGGTACAGGGGCCTAGTCATTCCCTTGGACATTGTGGCTGCAATGAGCAGTTTTCCTCAGGAACTTCCCATCGGGCTGACGGAGACTTCGGCAGGTCGGCATTATAGTCTGACAGTTCTCCCTCCCTGATCCCCTCCACCTCCCCCATGTTTTTAAAAATCTCTGTTGTTGAAAGTATTACATATCTCCCCTTTCTCACTCATTGACCCCTTCTAGCCCGACCCCTGACCATGTTTTTGTTTTTCACTTTTAAAAATATATTTTTATTTATTTCAGGAGGGAAGGGAGAGGGAGAGAGAGAGAAAAACATCAATGATGAGAGAAAATCATTGATAGGCTGCCTCCTGCACACCCCACACCAGGGATTGAGCCCACAACTGGGCATCGAACCACGATCTGGTTCATAGGTCGATGCTCACCCACTGAGACACACCAGCCAGGGTGCCTTTCCCCCAACCCCCAATTTTTCTTAAATATATATTTATTGATTTCAGAGAGGAAGGGAGAGGGAGATAAAAACATCATTGATGAGAATCATTGATCGGCTGCTTCCTGCATGCCCCCTACTGAGGCTGGAGCCTGAAACCTAGGCATGTGTCCTTGACTGGAATCAAACTTAGGACCCTTCAGTTTGCACTCTATCCACTGAGCCAAACCAGTTAGCCAGTTTTTAACAACTGTTATTCCCCAATAAAACTTTTGATCTCCTATGTCTCAGCATCTGCTTCTCAGATATTTTAACCTTTATCACTCCTAAAAAGGCCTAGATTCTACTAACATATTTTCATCTCTCAAACTCCTACTCCTGGGACTCTGGTTACCATCTCTTGGACTTCTCAGTAAACCAAGGAACATCTGTTTCCTGATTCCAAAACAGACTTCCTTTCTATGTTCTTCCTTGTCTTTTCTAATGTTTAATTTAATAACAGATTGTCTAACCCTAGTGGACATATTTTGCTTTTGATCATAAAAAACTTAGGTCCATCAGGTGTGGCTCAGTAGTCATGGTTTGATTCCCAGTCAGGGCCTCCAACTTGATCCCCAGTAGGGGGCCTGCTGGAGGCAGTCCATCAATGAATCTCAGCATCGATATTTCTCTCTCTCTCTCTCTCTCTCTCTCTCTCTCTCTCTCTCAAATCAATAAAAATATATTAAAAAACAAAAACACAGCCATAACCAGTTTGGCTCAGTGGATAGAGCATCAGCCTGCAGACTGAAGGGTCCCAGGTTTGATTCCGGTCAGGGGCATGTACCTTAGTTGCAAGCACATCCCCAGTGGAGGGTGTGCAAAAGGCAGCTGATCAATGTTTCTCTCTTATCAATGTTTCTAACTCTTTATTCCTCTCCCTTCCTCTCTATGAAAATCAATAAAGTATATTACACACACACACACACACACACACACACACACACAGATACTTAGGGCCTGGCTGGTGTCGCTCAGTTGTTGGGCACGTACCCATGCACCAAGAGGTCACCAGTTCAATTCCTGGTCAGAGGCTGTGGGCTCGATGCCAGCAGGAGGCCTCCCATCGATGTTGATGCTTCTCTCTCATTGGTATTTCCATCTCTCCCTCTCTTTCTCTCAAAATCAATAAAACATATTTTTTTAAAATAAAATACTTAAGGAAAAAAAACATTTGGCCAAAGATCCTTTGAGCTTTACCTGTCAACAGGAAGAGTGGCAAAGTCACATTGCATAAGGGCATGTGGGATGGGAGGCATTGTTGTGGCTAACTCTGAAAAGTCTACTACAACATCTTATATAATAAAAACCTAATATGCAAATTGTCTCCTCAGGCGATGGATTGGAGTTCCACTCAGAGTTTGGGAGTTTGAACACTTGCTAAAATGCGAGCTGACCACCAGGGGGCGGCACAGAACATGGTGAGCGTTGGTGACATGGCACTGGCAGCAAGCGGCAGTGGAGGTACTGCCGGCCCCAATGGGCCCTGATGAGAGTGGGACTGCATCGGGATGGTGCAGCAGTGAATGGACAGTGCCAGGCCAAGGCAGGTGGGAGTGGGAGTCGGATTGGTCCACAGATAGTGACCAGGGAAGGCAGTGGCGGGAGTTGGGGCTGCTGTCTGTCTCCCAGGTGCTGAAGGAGCCGGGCAGGGAGCCTGGCCCCAACCAATAGCCCTGTAGGCAGGATGGTGGAACAGGTGAGGGGGCTGCTCCAGACCAAGGTAGGTGCCAGGCAGGGATCCGGGACTGTGAGGCTGGGTACACAAGCTGGAGTTGTGAGGTTGGGGGCAGGCCTGGGGCCCCATCTCTGCAGACCACCCCAAGGGACTCCACCCATACACAAATTCGTGCACCGGACCTCTAGTATATGACTAAAAGTTAAGGAATGTAGCCCTGGCCAGTTTGGCTCAGTGGATAGAGTGTCAGCCTGTGGACTCAAGGGTCCCAGGTTCGATTCCAGTCAATCAAGGGCATGTGCCTTGTTGTGGGCACAAACCCAGTAGAGAGTGTGCAAGAGGCAGCTGATCAATGTTTCTCTCTTATCGATGTTTCTAACTCTCTACCCCTCTCCTTTTCTCTCTGTAAAAAATCAATAAAATATATTTTTAAAAAGTTAAGAAATGCAGCACTCATCAGCTCACAACTAGGCTTACAGCTATTTGTGTAGAAGAGATGTAGGTGAGGTTCCTTCCTCTCTGCAGTGCTCAGGGCTGTATGCAGTCCAAAGGGTGGGCAGGCAATAAAAAATTGACCTGCAAATTCTGACCTGAAGGTGATACAACCCCCTTCATTTTCTGCAAGGATATATCCAGTACTCTCTTTCTCCCCCAAGATTATTAAGTTTCACTACTATATAAACTTTTATATATCTCATTTCTAACTTTCTGTTCAGGTTCTTGAAAGAAACAGCAATCATATAACAAATGATAAACTCAAACTTGTGAATAATTAAATGTTAATTTAACAGTTCTATAATACAGCAATAATAGGGCTATCTTACTTTAGTAATAAAACAGGTGTCTAACCATAGGGCCATCAAGGATACATTCCAAATGCAAGTACAAAAGCATCTCTTATTAACTTTCTGAGGGCAGTTGCTAGACCAAGGTTATTAAGAAGCAAATACTCTTAGGCAGAGCAGTTCCCTTGAAGTGTTCATGATCTCACATCTGCCAACTCTCCCAAGAGTATTCAGCTGAGGAAGTGTGGAGAGTGGCTACAGTGTTTGGACAGATTCTAGCCTCAGCTTAATGAGAGGGCACAGTCCTCTCATGGCCACGTGCAAGTCCCAGCTTGGAGGGCAAAGCCCTCACAGCACAATTATAGCCAACAGCTGTAACTGTAAGCTTGAATCTATGGTCCGAACACATGGCCCCACATGCCCGAGTGGTGTGGGCTTGATAGAGTTCAGGTGCATGTAATTGAGTAGATTCAAAACTCACGAGAATGTTGTAACCACACCCTTACTTTGCCTTGTGGAATCTGGCTATAAAAATGATTTGGCTTGCCCTAACCGGTTTGGACCAGTGGATAGAGTGTCGGCCTGTGGACTGAAGGGTCCCAGGTTCAATTCCCGTCAAGGGCATGTACCTTGGTTACAGGCACATCCCCAATAGGGAGTGTGCAAGAGGCAGCTGATCGGATGTTTCTCTCTCATCGATGTTTCTAACTCTCTATCCCTCTCCTTTCCTCTCTGTAAAAATCAATAAAATATATATTTTTAAAAAAGACTTGGCTTACAGGCTGTGGCACTGTCTCTCTCCATCAGAGGGCAGTGTCCCACCAAGACCCAGCTTTCTTCTCTTCTGTCTTTTCTAAATCCTTCACTGTCCCCACAGATTCACCCTTGGCCATGCTGGCCTGGCACAAGGAAGACAGCATTTTTGCTTCCCATTCAGAGTAATCCTGAGAATTAAATGTTCAGAGGTGCTCATGTGTGTACATACTAATTTCTGTGTCCTTTACTTCTAAGCTCATATATAATGTTACACATCACAAAAGGCAGTGTAAAATACCTAAGAAGTAAATTAAATTCAGAAAATGAGATGGAAATAGTAATTTGATTACTACCAAATCTCTAAAATACCTATTATGTAGTAGTCACTCAATAAATATTTGCTGAATGGATATAACGGCCACATTCCAATACACATACTATATATATTGATTTCAGAAAGAGAGAGAGAGAGAGAGAGAGAAAGAGAGAGAGAGAGAGAGAGAGAGAGAGAGAGTGAGAGAGAGAAACATCAATGACGAGAATCATTGATCGGCTGCCTCCTGCATGCCCCACAGAGAATCGAGCCCACAACCCCAGCATGTGCCCCTGATCGGAATCAAACGCAGGACCCTTTAGTCTGCAGGCTGATGCTTTATCCCCTGAGCCAAACCGGCTAGGGCCACATACATTTTTTTTTTTTTCACAATAGAGCCCATTCATATTCATCCCTTCCTTTCTATTACTATCCATAACCAGTTTTTTAGTTAATTAAAGTTCCTGTCATCAAAGACTTAATTACAATAGGCTAACTAACCATTTCCCTGTCTTTAAACTTTCCTTTCTCCCCATCTGAATCTAATTAGAATATAAGACCAAGCTTAAAACACTCCCTATTCAAAAACTCTAAATTATGCAATTGCTTTGGATAATTGCAAGTTCTTTACTCAGGTAACATGTACTTTTTTTGCAATCTGCTCTCAAATATGAAAACAAATATCCTTCTAAATCAGTGGTTCTGAACCTTTCTAATGCTGTGGCCCTTTAATACATTTCCTCATGTTGTGGTGACCCCCATCATAAAATTATTTTTGTTGCTACTTGATAACTGTTATATAATTTTGCTACTGTTATGAATCCTAATGTAAATATCTGTGTTTTCTGATGGTCTTAGGCTCTACAGCAGTGGTTCTCATATGTTGTAAAGATGGTTCAATGTTAATAAAGGGTCCTGGCTCCTTTACCAGGCCAGAAACGCTTTGAAAACAGTAGCCATGCCTTTTTCAAGCAATTCTTTCTGACACAGTGTTTGGCATCATGTAGGCATTTGACAAACCAGTGGTTTCTAAATGCTTCCATTCAGAGGATCCTTTACAAAACAAAGTTTTGAATTTAAGTTTGCTACATGTACAGAGAAGTGCACATACCAAAATCGGTTTAATTTTCACAACATTCTTATGTAACCAGCTACCAGCATAAGAAACACATGCAACCTGAATCTCCTCCTCCCCCCCCTTATGAGAACTCTATTTCGATGTATTACTATGGTAAATGTAGTTTTGGTATAAGAAGAGTGAGAAGCCCTCTTTTCTGCTGGTTAGAGAATCACCCAGCTCTGCTAAGGTTGCTGGTTCAATCTCTGTCAGGGTACATGCAAGAATCAATGAATGCATAAATAAGGGAAACAACTAATTGATGTCTCTCTCCCTTCTCTTTCTCTCTAGAATTAATTAAAAAATAACAGAAAAATATATATTTTTAAAAAGAAGAGCCAAAACCAGTTTGGCTCAGTGGATAGAGCGATGGTCTGCGGACTCAGGGGTCCCGGGCTGGATTCCGGTCAGGGGCATGTACATTGGTTGTGGGCACATCCTCTGTGGGGAGTGTGCAGGAGGCAGCTGATCAATGTTTCTCTCTCATCAATGTTTCTAACTCTCTATCCCTCTCCCTTCTTCCCTGTAAAAAATCAATAACATACATTAAAAAAAAAGAAAAGTGGGAATATACCTAGATACCTCATAATAATATCACTGCTTCATCTCTTCCTCCCTCAGAGAAGTGTGCCCACGCACACACACCCATGGACTGGAACTAATTAATAGCTATGGTTGTAAACGAATGCATGGAAACATAAACCTACACCACCTTCAGGGGGAAAGGTATGTATCAAACTGTTGGAGGAATTCGTGACCCCTCATTTTAAATATATCTTACAATTGCCGCTCTAGGAGTACTGTCTTAGTCAACTCTCAAGACTAATCTTATATTCAACATGGCCGCATGCGCGCCTGTAAGCAACATGGCCGCTCTGCCAGGCACCAAGATGGCGACCACAGCCTCATTGCACTCGGAAGCACCCGAGAGCGCCAATAAGAAAACATCCGCCCTCCTGCCAGCACTTAAGATGGCTCCTGTTTCGGCGTCAACGCTGCGCGGAACCGGAAGTGGCTTTTCATTTAGCGAAACGCCGGGATCTCTCTTCGTTTAGCCTTGGAGGGTCCGTGTGAGAATTAGTTTTGTTTTTTTTTCCCCGGGAGCTTCAACGGGGAGGTGCTAGTCTCCCGCGCTTACCCAGGCTGGGAGACAAGGATGTCGGACACGTGGAGCTCTATCCAGGCGCACAAAAAGCAGCTGGACTCGCTGCGGGAGAGGCTGCAGCGGAGGCGGAAGCAGGACTCGGGGCACTTGGGTGAGTCGCGTGTCCCCGGCCGGTGGTGGGCCGGGCTGGGTGGGAGGGAACCCGGAGAAAAAGACAGCTCCCGAGTGGAAGCCCTTCTCCACGTGGCTGTGTCTTTAACGCCCCCTGCATTGGCACTCCCTCCCTCGCCTCGGCAGCACCGGGCGTCGGGTCCCTCGGTTCGCTTTCCCCGCACCGACGCCCGGGCCCCATGCCCGCCCTGCCTGAGCCCTCCTCAGTCTCCAGGAGCGTCCCGTTTGGTTTGCTAGGCTTCTCAGCCCCGTTCCTGGAAACAGAAAGCCCTCTCTTTCTGTGGCTCCCATGGCGCTTTGCTCTCCCCTCGGTTCTGGTGACTGATTTGCAGTGGCCTTTTCTTTGCGACTGTGGGCACCGTGAGCGAGCGCTGGGCCTTGTTACCCGTGCCCAGGTCAGGGGCCCGCAGAGTTGGTGAGGCTCCGTCAGCGGAGGAGCTGGCGATGCTTCCGTCATTTACACACGGAGCTGGAATCTGAAAGCATTAGTTTTTTTTGTTTGTTTTTGTTTTTGTTTTTGTTTGTTTGTTTTTTAATCCCCCAGCCCCGCTTCTGTGTCACAATAGTAAAACGAACCTCACCACCCATTCCCAGCACGATCCCCTGAATTATCTAAGACAAATCAATGATAAAAGATGTACAAGAATAGCGAATCTCTGTACCACTATTGTTATATAGGTTATTTCAGTGTTTCTCAGTCTATTCAAATCCATCACTAAATCTTGTCTTAACATATCAGGACCATGCACACATTCTGGCCCCTGGAACTAGATGCCCTGCCAGGACTCCCACACCATAATAAATAAATGTCTGTTGAGTTCTACAGTGTGCATGAGTGTAGTTAGACAAAATAAGTGTGACATGGACCATGCTCTCAAGGAATTTGAAATTTAGTTGCGGATAAAGAGTATGATGCATGTAAAAGGCCACATGAATGCTTCCACAAGAGTGCAGTGAGAGAACTAACAAGAATTTGCCGGGACCGGTTTGGCTCAATGGATAGAGCGTCGGCTTGGGGACTGAGGGGTCCGGGGTTCGATTCCGGTCAAGGGCATGTACCTTGGTTGCGGGCATATCCCCAGTGGGGGGTGTGCAGGAGGCAGCTGATTGATGACTCTCTCTCATCAATGTTTCTGACTCTCTATCTCTCCCTTCCTCTCAGTATAAAATCAATAAAAAATATATTTAAAAAAAAAAAAAAAAAGAACTAACAAGAATTGGTTTAGTCAGTGAAGGCAATGATGGAGAAGTTGGTACTTGAAAATTTTTTTTTTTAACATTTAATCACCTTTATTTTTTGTTTATTTATTTCTATTTGTTTTTGTTAATCCTCACCTGAGAATATTTTTCCATTGACTTTTAGGGAGAATGGAAGAGAGAGGGAATGACAGAGAGAAACATCTATGTGAGAGAAAGGACCCAGGTGGGGAGGAGCCTGTAACCAAGGTACCTGCCTTTGACCAGAATCAAACCCTGGATGGACCCTTTGGTCCACAGGCTGATGCTTTATCCACTGAGCCAAACTGACTAGGGCTGGAATTTGGTTTTGAGGGCTATATTGTACTTAGATAATTAAAAAATAAGTTAAGAGGGTAGGATGAGTGGAAGAAGAGGTGCAAGTCATATGGTCATGGATTAATTAGTAGTCAAGCATTGGAGTAGTTACTGAATTACACAAGAGGAAGACTTTTTTTCCTTGATATATAAACTTCAGTTCTTTGACCTCTTGTACATCAATTTTCTGTTTTGTTTTTTTTTTTCTTATTCTTTGGTTTCCTCTGTTTCTGAGCCTTTTAAACATGAATATCAATTTTATTTTATTTATTTTTAATTTTTTTAATTGATTTCGGAGGAGATAGAAACATCAGTGATGAGAGAGAATCATTGATTGGCTGCCTCCTGCATGCCCCACACTGGGGATCGAGACTTCAATTCAAGCATGTGCCCTTGACCAGAATTGAACCTGGGACCCATTCAGTTTACAGGTTGACTCTCTAACCAAAGCTGGCCAGACGACATGCATATCAATTTTAGATAGAAAATACAACAAATCACTATCATAGACAAATGACCCGTTGCTTCTTTTATTTTTTTTAATTACTGATTTTATAGAGAGAGGAAGGAAGAGAGAAACATTAATTTGTTCTACTTATTTATGCATTCATTGGTTGATTCTTGTATGTGCCCTGACCAGGGATTGAAACTGCAACCTTGGTTTATCAGATAATGCTCTAAACGACTGAACTACCTGGCTTGGGTACCCAATTGCTTCTTAATTTATTATAGACTACTATAATTGGGATTAAAGTATTTCATCAACTTTTTCAAAAACAGCATTCTGGAAAGATATGATTCAAGGCATTTCTATTATATACATATGTGTGTGTTCCTGAAAAACTTTGCTTTCTGAAAAAGCCTGCATTAAAAATAGCAGGGCTTGCCCTGGCCAGTTGCTCAGTGGTTAGAGTGTTGGCTGAAGGATCTCTGGTTTGATTTTTCGTCCAGACACATACCTCAGTTGCAGATTCATACCAGGCCCTTATCAGGGCACATACAAAGGCAACCAATTGATGTGTCTCTCACATTGCTGTTTCTCTCTGTCTCTTCTTCTCTCTTCTACTCTCTCTAAAAATCAATGGAAAAACATCCTTGATTGAGGATTAACTAAAAAAAAAAAAAAAATAGTTCATTTTACAGACTTATTGCTTCCTTTAAGAAAAATTACACATTACTCAAAGAAGATCTAAATTTGGTTACTAACTGGAAAAAGTAAAATCTTTTTGTGTTTTTTTAAATATATTTTATTAATTTTTTTTTACAGAGAGGAAGGGAGAGAGATAGAGAGCTAGAAACATCGATGAGAGGGAAACATTGACCAGCTGCCTCCTGCACACCCTCTACCGGGGATGTGCCCACAACCAAGGTACATGCCCTTGACCGGAATCGAACCTGGGACCTTTCAGTCCACAGACTGATGCTCTATCCAAACCCCCCCCCCCCCCCCCGTGCCTAAATGCATCGGGCTTCCAGTAATATATAAATTTGTGGATGCTATGCATGAAATCCTCATTTTAAAGCACCTTGTATTTTTTTTCCTTAATGAAATTTACCATTGATTGTTCTTAGTTGGGTTGCTTAATTAAAGAAATTTTTGTTTACTTTAAAAGAATTTTAAACTTGACTGATAAAAAAAATCAGTTTGATTCTAGTGTAAAATATAATGGGGGTATTTTAGCTCAAATGTATTAGATTTGTAGAATCTCTGAATTGCAAGGGATTTCAGTGATCACCAAATCAGTCCTGTTCAATGCAGGAGTTTTGCCTATAGTTTTTCAAGTAAGCTAAATACCGTGTTTCCCTGAAAATAAGACCTACTTACAGGTTTCCTTCTGAGTGAAATATAAGGCATCCCCCCAAAAATAAGCGCCGCCTCTCCCTCCCCCCAGGCTCTGTCTCAGAATGCTATTGCTAAACATGAGAGATTTGGTCCACTGATTCTGAAAGAAATGGAGTCACAGGAAATTCAGGAATTGGATTGTTATGATGATGTTCCAGAAGATGATGACATGATTGTCATTGAATAAACGAGTAAATTCTTGATACTGTAGGATTCACAGTTTTTCTGGTTTGTGTTGACAACTACCGTACTACCGTACAGGTAATAAATTTCCTTTATTTTCATTTAACAATAAATGTGTACCGTATTCTTCATGGAAAAATAAGACATCCCCTGAAAATAAGACCTAGCGCATCTTTGGGAGCAAAAATTAATATAAGACACTGTCTTATTTTCGGGGAAACAGGGTAGTAACTGTCACTTAAATTTAATACGTATTTTTAGCTTAAGTCAGTTGCTCTCAAACTCTCATCCTGATCTTCAAAGTGCTTCCATGATTCTTCCATGGGTATGACACCTTTGTGCCACAAGGAACTTTTATCAGTTCATCTAAGTTCTAGTCAAGATTCAGCAGAACATAAAGGAATTATAAGTAAGCAAGGTGAAGAAAGTTATGTCAATTTATTTAATATTTACAGCTAATATGGAATTGTGGAATCTGTTTTCCAAATAGTGTATAACTTATTTTCATAAAACATTAAGTATTACAGCAAATTTTTTGGTATAGTTCTGCTCTAATGTCCTTGGAATTTCTGAGTCAAATTTTACTAAAGTTAGTTCCATGAGAGTGGAAATTTGCAAGTAATAAAAATATTTTTACATGTAAACTAATGCCTCATTTATACCTTACTAAAGGCCCAGTGCACAAAATTTGTGCACAGGAGGGGAGTCCCTCAGCCCAGCCTGTACCCTCTCCAATCCAGGATCCCTCAGGGATGTCCAACTGCCAGTTCAGGCCCGATCCCAGCAGTCAGACATCCCTCTCACAAACTGGGACCACTGGCTCCTAACTGCTCATCTCCCTGCTTGCCTGATCATCTACCCCCTAACTGCCCCCTTGCCAGTCTGGTTGCCCCCAACTGTCGTGTCCACCCCAACCCCCCCCCCAGTCTTGTTGCTCTTAACTGCACCCCCCTGCCAGCGTGGTCACCCTAACTGCCCTCCCCCCAGCTGGCCTGGTTACCCTTAACTGCCCCCTGCCCCCCGCCTGGTCATCCCCAATTGCCCCCTGCTGGCCTGGTTGCCCCTTACTGCGCCCCCTGCCAGTCTGTCACCCCCAGCTGCCCCCTGTCGAGCTGGTCGCCCTACTGTGTCCCCTGCTGGCTTGGTCACCCCTTACTGCCCCCCTTCCCCCCCCCCGCCAGTTTGGTCGCCCCAAACTGCCTCCCCCCCCCCCCATCAGCCTGGTTGCCCTAAGTGGCCCCTCCCCACTGGCCTGGTTGCCCCAAACTGCCCTCTGCCAACCTGGTTGCCCCTTACTGTGCCCCCTGTGCCGGCCTGGTTGCCCCCAACTGCCCCCTTCACTAGCCTGGTGGCCCCCAAATGCCCCTCCCTGCCAGCCTGGTTGTCCCCAACTGCCCCCCCCCCCCCCCTACCGGCCTGGTCTCCCCATGCAGCCTGCTGTTCAGTCGTTTGGTCATCCCTCACTAAACCCCCTGCCTGCCTTATTGGGTCGTCCTTCCTGTTATTTTGGTCATGATGGCCCCTGGCTCTTTATATATTAGGATATTTAACAGAATTCCAGTATAGGTCCTGAGTTTAATATTTCATCTGGCCCTGGCTGGTGTGGCTCAATTGGTTGGGCATAGGACCACGCACCAAAGGGTTGCCTGTTTAATTCCCAGTATGGGCCTTGTAGGAGGCAGCTGATGTGTCATTCTCACATCAATATTTCTCCATCTCCTTCCTCTCTAAAAATCAATAAAAATATATTTGTTTTTTGTTAATCTTCACTTGAAGATATTTCACCATTGATTTTTAGGGAGAGTTAGAGAGAAATATCGATGTAAGAGAAACGCAGCAACAGGTTGTCTCCACCCAGGGTCAAGGTCCGAGGAGCCTGCAACCAAGGTATGTGCCCTTGACTGGAATCAAACCCAGGACACTCTGTCCGCAGCCCGATGCTCTATCCACTGAGCCAAACTAGTTAGGGCAAAAATAGATTAAAAAAAAAATACAGTCAGGAAATATTTTGTAACTAGGTTTCAGCAAATTATAAGATTTTTAAGTTTGATATTAAAGGTTCCATTATTCTAACCTCTGACACTGTCATTTGTAGATCTTCTGATGTCTAGTGGCCTTAATTCATAAAAATTTAAACTCCATTCCTCAGAGAGATTTAATCATATTTTAAGTTGTTGAAAATATGCCAAAACCGGTTTGGCTCAATGGATAGAGCATCGGCTTGGGGACTGAGAGGTCCCGGGTTCGATTCCGGTCAAGGGCATGTACCTTGGTTGTGGGCACATCTCCAGTAGGGGGTGTGCAAGAGGCAGCTGATGGATGACTCTCTCTCATCGATGTTTCTAACTCTCTATCTCTCTCCCTTCCTCTCTGTACAAAATCAATAAAAATATATTTAAAAAATAAATAAATAAAAATAAAGTAGGACAAGTCTGAAGGCCATCCAGATGCCAGAGCTGATTATGGATGGGTTGTGGCTTTGGTTTAAAAAAAAAAAAAAAAAAAAAAATTCTGGCTTTTAAATTCAGGTTTATTATACCAGTTGTCACTTAGAATAGCTTGAATGGAGTTGGTATGGACATTTAAATTTACCATGCTGCTCATTTCCTATAAAATACATGAAGGACAAGGAATTATGAAAATTCTCATTCAATAGAGAAAAGGTAAGCTCTTCCTAGAAAACTGAGCATTATCCTGGCAAAGCAGTGAATGAATGCTTAAATATGTTTGAGGAAAAGTTAATCTAGTGCTAAATTTGGTCGGAGGATTTCCCGCATGAAATGAAAGAACTGTATACTGTGATTGCTGAAGAATTTGACTCCTGAGAAATATATAGGCTGGCAGTTGCCTCTTTAAAAAAATATATATATTTATTGATTTCAGAGAGGAAGGGAGAGAGAGAGAGAGATAAAAACATCAATGAGAGAACATGCCCCACACCAGGGATTGAGCTGGAAACGCAGGCATGTGGCCTTGACCAGACTCAAACCCAGGACCCTTCAATCTACAGGTTGATGTTCTATCCACTGAGCCAAACCAGCCACGGAACCCTTTTGCAGTTTATATTCTCTTCATCCTTAGATCTACGGAATCCAGAGGCAGCACTGTCTCCAACCTTCCGCAGTGACAGCCCAGTGCCTACTGTACCCACTTCTGGTGGCTCCAAGTCCAGCACAGCTTCAGTTCCTGAATTAGCTACAGACCCTGAGTTGGAGAAGAAGTTGCTACACCATCTCTCTGATCTGTCCCTCACATTGCCTACTGATGCTGTTTCCATCTGTCTTGCCATCTCCACGGTAATGACCTGATAAGACAGGGTTGGAATCTATCCCTTTTTTTTTTTCAGTTCATGGTCAGTGTCTTATTGCCTTCTCTTACTTCCCCAGCCAGATGCCCCTGCTACTCAAGAGGGGGTAGAAAGCCTCTTACAGAAGTTTGCAGCTCAGGAGTTGATTGAGGTAAAGCGAGGTCTCCTACAAGATGATGCACATCCTACTCTTGTGACCTATGCTGATCATTCCAAGCTCTCGGCCATGATGGTCGCTGTGGCAGAAAAGGGCTCTGGGGAGGTAACAGGGACTATCACAGGCCAGAAGCGGCGAGCAGAACAGGACTCAACAACAGCAGCTGCCTTTTCTAGCTCTTTGGCCTCTGGTCTGGCCTCTTCAGCATCAGAAACAGTCAAGGAGCCAACCAAGAAATCAAGGAAACATGCTGCCTCAGATGTTGATCTGGAGATAGAAAGTCTTCTGAACCAACAGTCAACTAAGGAACAACAGAGCAAGAAGGTAGGGGCAGATGGAAATTTTTTCATACATATACCTGGAATTATAACTTTGGTTGAGAGGAATTTACCCCGACACAAGGAGCAATTCTTAGAATTGAAGGTTTAGAACAGTGGTTCCCAGCAGGGGATGATGTTGCCTTCCTCCCTCCTTGCAGAGGACATTTAACAAGGTCCGGAGACATTTTTGGTTGTCACAATAAAAGAGAATGCTACAGGCATCTAGTGGGTAGAGGCAAGGGATACTGCTGAACATCCTACAGTCATAATAGGACAACCATACAACAAAGAATTATGCAGCCCTAAATGTTAATAATGTCAATGTTAGAAACTTGGATTTAGAGAATCTTTGTTACTGGATCTGTTTGGAAGAATCATAAGATCAAGGGCAGGGGAATCCAGCTCTGGCTGGGTAGCTCATTTGGTTAGAGCATTGTTCCAATATACCAAGGTTGTGGGTTCAATCCAGTCAGGGCACATACAAGAATCGACCAATGAATGCACAAATAAGTGAAACAACAAATTGATGTTTCTCCCTTCCTCTCTTTCTAAATATCAACAAATAAAATTTTTTTTAAATAGACGAATCCAAATTTAGGAATGGGGGGGGGGGATGAATGGAAATGAATACTGGACCAATAATTATAGAAATTGATTAAACAATGTGAATTGGCAGTACAGCAAGTTCTCAAAGTCATTTTGTTCAGTGTTATTTCACCATAACATTGATGAGATGCCTTAGGAACTTTGTTTATATCAATTAGCCTATGGTAAAATTAGTTTTGTTATATATTTTTTCATTTAAAGTTATAAAACCTATCAACAATGTTGAAGACTTACTGTGTAGTGGTTCTTGGTATAAATAATGGAGCCACAGGAGTTCTCTTCCATTTGCTACTTCTAGGTGTGTGAATTTGACCAGTTAAAGTGACAGTAGAGTTCATTGTGCCTTGGTTCAGTACCTAACATAAGTGGTTTTGGTGGGCATTTTTATCAAGTAGAATTTACAAAGGTGGTTTAAGGGCTAATTTTACCTACAAACCCTGTTAAGTTCAAAGCTTCTTCTGTCAATAGGTCAGTCAGGAGATTCTAGAACTATTAAATACTACAACAGCCAAGGAGCAATCCATTGTCGAAAAGTTTCGGTCACGAGGTCGGGCCCAAGTGCAAGAGTTCTGTGACTATGGAACCAAGGAAGAGTGCATGAAAGCCAGTGATGCTGACCGGCCCTGTCGCAAGCTGCATTTCAGGTCTCTTGGGAGGGAGAGAGGTGGGATGGGTCTCCTAGAAGTAGTCATTCCTTTTCAGCACGTTGCTTCTAATCATTGAGATTATGTCTTTAATCCTGTTATTAAATGGTTTTCATATGTCCTGGCCAGCATAGCTCACTGGTTGTATATCATCGACATTTGAACCAGGAGATCACAGTCAGGGCACATGCCCAGGGTTGCATGCTCAATCCACAATAGGGGGCATGCAGGAGGTAGCGGATCAATGATTCTCTCCCATCATTGATGGTGAGACATCATTGATGTCTCTCTCTCTCTCCCTCTTTCTCTCTGAAATCAATACAATTATATTTTAAAAAGAAAAAGGTTTCAACAGTTTGTCAAAGACCTCCAAATTCTGAAAGTATACTTAAAAAAATGTTTTATTTTTAGAGAGGAAAGAGGGATAGAAAGATAGAAACACTGATGAGAGACATCATTGATTGGCTGCCTCTTGCATGCCCCCTGCTGAGGATCAAGCTTCAACCCAGGCATATGCCCTGACTGGGAATTGAACTGGTGACCTCTTGTTTCTGGGTCATGCTCAACCACTGAGCCACACCAACTGGGCTGAAAGTATACTTTTAGAAGTAGTGTTCTGTCGGAGGAATACAGGCTGGACTCCCAAATAAATGCCAAGTGTGTGTGTGGGTTTTTTTGTTTGTTTTGTTTTGTTTTTTTGTGGTGTGTGTGTGTGGGGGGGGGGGTAATCTTTACCCAAGGATATTTTTCCATTGATTTTTTTAGAGAGAGTGGAAAAGAGGGAAAGACAGGGAGAAATATTGATGTGAAAGAAACACATCGATTAGTTGCCTCCTGCAGGTGCTCTGCCCAGAGTCCAGGCCAGGGAAGAGCTTGCAACCCAACCAAGGTATGTGCCCTTGACTGGAATTGAACCCAGGACTTGTTGGTCTGCAGGCTAATACTATCCACTGAGCAAAACTGACCAGGGACAAGTATGTGTGTTTTTTTAATGCTCCTTTCTTGCAATAGCAAGGCACTTCTATCTCTGAGCCCCAGTGCAAATTAAAGTTCTTTGGAAGAAGATTATCTTAGGAGAAACAGGACTCTGGGCTCCTAGGCCAGTGTTATACTCTAACCAGCAAGCCCTTCCTTCCTTCCTGACATAAGATAAGCAAGTTATGTCTTTGCTCAGAGAGGAATTAAAACTCATTAGTGTGAATTACAAATATTCAGGTCCCCTGCCTCCCCCTTCTCTAAAAACTCTTGAAGGAAGCTCTAATAATTGAGAAAATTAGTAGATAGGAAATTGTGAAACAATTTGTTAATTGAACTGTTGGCTCTGAGTTTGGAACACCATCTTGATTCTGATTTTACCTTTTTATTTCCCCAGGCGAATCATCAATAAACACACTGATGAATCATTAGGTGACTGCTCTTTCCTTAATACATGTTTCCACATGGATACCTGCAAATATGTTCACTATGAAATTGATGCTTGCATGGATTCTGAGGCTCCTGGGAGCAAAGACCAGACACCAAGCCAGGAGCTTGCTCTCACACAGAGTGTTGGAGGAGATTCCAATGTAGACAGACTCTTCCCACCTCAGGTACCTGTTGGCTCAGAAAACTTATCTCAGTTTATGGACTTAATCTGATAGGACAGCCATACATGTAGAAAAGCAGGGCATAATTAGCAATCTGTTTTGCTGATTGGGAATGGAGTGGGATAGATATGCTTAAAAGGGAGTAGGAAAAGAGGGACTGGGGCCATGAATCTCAGAGTGGAGGAAGGGAAGATGACCAAATACCACCTCATGCAGTGGATCTGTTGTGATATCCGCTACCTGGACGTCAGTATCTTGGGCAAGTTTGCAGTTGTGATGGCTGACCCACCCTGGGATATTCACATGGAGCTGCCCTATGGGACCCTGACAGATGATGAGATGCGCAGGCTCAACATACCAGTACTGCAGGATGATGGCTTTCTCTTCCTCTGGGTCACAGGCAGGTAATGCAGTTCAAAGATATGTAGTATGGGCAGGTATAGTACAGAGTGAGTACTGGGTGGGGATAAAATCCTGGATTTCGCTAGCTGTGCTATTAACTATAAGATTGAGTCAGCCTTTTTTCCCCATTAGTGCCTATTTATAACAAATTATATATTGAATCATATTTAACTTTATATTTGTTCCTTGTGAAAGGTAAGGCCACTGAGAACAGATACTATGTTTTGTTTTTACATTCTTAAATCATCCTGTTGCCTTAATGGTGTCTTGCATGTAAATGTTCACTGAATGTCTACTGAAAACAATGTATCTTGGAGCGAAAGAAAAAACAGGCATGAAAGTAGCTGTTTAACCCTTCTTTCTTTCTAGGGCCATGGAGTTGGGCAGAGAATGTCTGAACCTCTGGGGGTATGTGTTGCTTTCTTTTGGGACTGTGGTTGGCAAACTGCGGCTCGTGAGCCGCATGCAGCTCTTTGGCCCCTTGAATGTGGTTCTTGCACAAAATACCAGAGCCTGGGCGAGTCTATTTTGAAGAAGTGATGTTAGAAGAAGTTTAAGTTTAAAAAATTTGGCTCTCAAAAGAAATTTCAATGGTTGTACTGTTGATATTTGGCTCTGTTGACTAATGAGTTTGCCAACTACTCTTTTGGGGGAAATGTATAATTGCTATATAGATAATCAGTTTATTTCTCCCAGAGTATTCCTGTGATTCCCTACCCTTAGAGTAGATGGTATAATACTACTCCTAAACTGTGAAAGCCTGATTAAAGCTCTAGTTTTTTTTATGTCCCACAGTTATGAACGGGTAGATGAAATTATCTGGGTGAAGACAAATCAACTGCAACGCATCATTCGGACAGGCCGGACAGGTCACTGGTTGAACCATGGAAAGGAACACTGCTTGGTGAGCAGCAGTGGGGCTCAATTCATTAGGTGGAGCAAAAAAGAGGAATTATGTGATTTCTCATTGAGAAAAAGTTCGAATGTTGGGTTCCATAAGGTAATCTGTTCTTTGTGGTGAGCAGGTTGGTGTCAAAGGAAATCCCCAAGGCTTCAACCAGGGTCTGGATTGTGATGTGATCGTAGCTGAGGTATGTGCTTCTCAGGCATCCAAAGTTTTCACGTTTGAACTGATACTAGTTATTGAGGTCAGGGTTATTGTCCCAAGTTCTCTCATTTGGCTCTCAAAAAGAAATTTGGGTCTTAAAACATAAATGGAAAGGGCTAGAATTGCAATTTTGGGTAACTTAAAAATAGCTAGACCCTTTATTTCCTAGGTTCGTTCTACCAGTCATAAACCAGATGAAATCTATGGCATGATTGAGAGACTATCCCCTGGCACTCGCAAGATTGAATTATTTGGACGACCTCACAATGTGCAACCCAACTGGTAAGTAAGGTGACCAGAGAACATGCTAGCCCCCATGGGCAAAAGCATTTATAGTCAAGGACGTTAGTTAGTAGAGTTTCACATCATATTCCAGTATCCTGTAAATGGGCTTCGAAGGATCATAAGCCAACTAAGCTTATATTTTATGTTAGACTGTTTTACAGGATTCTGCAACATTCATTGGAAACCCCACAGGTTTTAGGATTCAAACCACTGTTCTCTAGATTCTACTTTTACAACCTAAAGATATTCCTCATTTAGTCTGTGGATGTTTTGAATCTGTTTCCTGGTGGTTACTAAGAATCTAATCTGTCAAGAATTTTAACATCTTTCATTCTGTTAGTAGAGCTTTAAAAGATAGGCTGCTAATTTTTTTTAATTGAATTTACTTGGGTGACATTGGTTCACAAAAACATACAGGTTTTAAGTAAGTTCAATTAAAAAAATACAATTTAAAAAAAAGAGACATGCTGTTAGCATTTAACTTATCTAAGGAATACTCACTGTCAGCAACAGCTTTGAAAAGTAGGCCTGATTACCTATCAGTTATTAACTCTTAAGTGACACAGATCTTGCCTATTTTAACATCAGAATCTGCCCATTCATAACCAGTCATGCTACCACATACTATTCTATTAAGGCCTTTTAAAAAGAATTGGCATAGGTATTTGATGAGATGATAGGCAGTCTTAATAAAAGGTATATTTTAACAATATTAAGCCTTTTAATTCTGGGAATTTTGGTTTGCCCCATCTTTCCTCTTGCTTCAGGATCACCCTTGGAAACCAGCTGGATGGGATCCACCTACTAGATCCAGATGTGGTCGCCCGGTTCAAGCAAAGGTATCCAGATGGTATCATCTCTAAACCTAAAAATCTATAGAAGCACTTCCTCACAGAACTAAGCATCCATAGCTATGGCTCTGCAGACTGCATCTGAAGAGTAATATTTGTACAATAACTCTTTTTTTATTTAAATAAAAGTTTGTATTGCAGTAGGGGTTTTGAGGTCAAATTTTGACTTTGCCACTTAACAGTGTGTGGACTCATGTAACTCATCCCTCAGTATGATTCCTGATAATGTAAACTGGAAATATTACCTACTTCATTGGCTGTGGTAAGGGTTCAAACAAAATGAATGCATGGGAAGCATTAAAATATTGATTATTCAGTATAGGATGAAAGTGATTAGTAATTAATACTACATGAACATGATAATAAAGAAAGGGTTCTTGGGGACAGCATTTCTCAAGGTAAGATTTGAGTTTCCCTTAAGGTTATCACTAGGGCTATATGCTCTAAATATTTGCTAATTCTGTTACAACTATGTGGTTTGGTAGTCTATTCTTTGACTTAAATTTTCAAGAAAAGTAATATAAGTGCATTTTAGATTAAGTGCTTAGGATGTGCAGAGAATAGGCTTATGTAAATTATATAAGTGAAACCACTTCCGGCATATTTTTTTAAAGATAGCTTATCAAACACAACTGAATACAACTTTAGACTGGTGAAACTTCTTCTATTAAAGATGTAGAGTTCTGCCTTTCACACTCAGAAACTGTGATAACTGAGGTAAGAAAAGACAATGACTGCAGAAATATTTGTAAAGAAGAATAAGAAAATCCTAAATGATGTTATTTTCCATATAGCCCAGTGTGCCTGTATTGAAAACCTTTTTTCTCAAAGCAATGTATAGATGTGTATTACTAGCTCTCTGTTTAAAAGGTATCCTTAAATTTAACCTTTTATTCCTTTTAAAATGGATGCACACAGTGGTAGGCTCAACGCTGATATGTACTCTCATAATTTTAATCTTTTAGGCAAGTCCTATGACAATTATACTAACAAGTTTCCTCAAACCACCCCCCCCCCCTTTCCCACCACCCCTATGTTCTGCTTGTCCATATTCCCGTCACTCTTTCCTCTGCTATTGTCACTGGCATCTCTGCTTGTACTTGGAAGTAAAAAGCAACCCCAGATTACAGCAAACTCAATGACCCTTCTCCATAGCCTGGCTATGGAAGAGGAGAAGCATGAAGGGACCATCATGGGCTCAGTTCAGGTACTATCAGAAGCCCAGCTTGAGTTTTAAAAGCAGGGTCTTGGACATGTTCCTGGCAGATAAGTCTTCACTGGCTTGGAGATCAGGAAGGACTATTTTACAAACACCACTGTGTTCGAATTTCTAGAGGCTAACCAGGCCAAGAAGACGTCCCTAAGAGAAAAAAAAGATACAAATAAACAGAATTATAGTTTAGATGTATTCTTTCTTAATTCTGTCTTAAACAAATAGGTTTTCAGTTAACTTCCTATAGCATCAAAGTGAAATGGTATCACTCAGTAGGAATATTAGGGCAATGGACCTAAAAGTCAACAGTATAGGCAATCCTAGTTTACGGAAGAGGATCTGACATAGAAAATACCAATGCCTGGTTTCATGGATGTAGATAAATCCCAAGAAAATTTGGGGAGATGGACAAAATCTTCAGAACTCCAACTCCTGCCATACTTAGCACCTTATTAAGTTATTTATCACTAATCCATTCTTCCTCGAATTCTAATTCCCTAAGTGTTCTGATTTGCACTAAGGAGATAGGCAAAGCTAATATTCAGTCACTAACTGCTTGCAGGGGTCCTCAAACTTTTTAAAGTGGGGGCCAGATCACGGTCCCTCAGAGAGCTGGAGGGCCGGACTATATGAACTACTAATTCCTACTGTAACACCTCGGCTGCGCTCACTGCCCAAAAAACCTGGCGGGCCGGATCAGACTCCTCTGCGGGCCGCATGTGGCCCGCGGGCCGTAGTTTAAAGACCCCTGGCTTAATGTGTCATCATACATTTGAAGAGTATACCTAAAGGTAAATGTGGTACCTGGAAAGTGTGACTGCTAATTTGTCTGTGTAGCAAACGTAAGCTCTTTACAAGCAGGGGAACTTTTCTGATGGTCAGTCTCACAATCAGACACATATATGCATCTACCGACTTACTTTACCTGAGGTAAGGTATACTCTGTCTAAGGTAAGACATGCTCAGGGTTACCATGTTTTCACAAGAGTTAATTTTAGCAACACCTGAATTATAGGGGAAACTATAACTCACCTGCAGTGCTTCACCACACACTCATTGCTGCAGTATTCATTGTCCCAGTCCTTACTCGCAACGGGAGGGTTCTCACAACCAGACCTCACACAGCGAGGCTGGGGTGAGATCGTCACTGGAGACCCACTCACCAATTCAACATCCATTTGAGAAGGAGACTCAACCTATGAGGAAGAAAGCACCAAAGACGGATTAGATTTGCTACCTACCTTGCCAGCCTCTAGTGAGATTAACTTTGGGACCCAATGGAGCAATAGGAGTTAACATCCCACACATGGGGGTAACATTTCAAAAGAAGGTGAGTTTTTGGTATTCCACTTTTTATCCAGTTTTAGAACTTTGTCAAGCAGACTGACATGAAGCTTCTTCCCATCAGGAGACTGCTGGCTATATGCTAGTATATTGACCCTTTAACAATGGAGTTTTGAACTGCGAGGGTCCACTCAAGAGTATGCAGATTTACCTGCAGTTAAGGGTCACTATTTTTGATCCAGGTTAGGAATCCATGTATGTGAAGGGTCAACTACTAGTTTTACATTCTTTAATTTTAATCTTACCCATCATTGACTTATTTCACACTTGAATATATAAAATCAAAAGCAGAATGTGAAAAGAGGTTGGGTCACCTCAACTAAGATTGCGAGATTTAAGAGAGGATAAAACATGCCATTAGAAAAAGTGAAAGAACTTGGAGATTCATAGTTTTCCTCCTGATAGAGGGATTACTTTTCTTTAAATTACTGCTTCATCAATTGTGGTGCTAGTCTCAAACAGATCCATATTTAAAAATAACCATTGGCCATGCATAAGTTAAAGTTAGGGTAATGTATATCTGTTTATGTCACTTTGGACTCACTGATGTGAACCAATTGAATTTTTCTAACTATATCCCCTATCCATCTCCCCACTGAAAACATCAAGCCAAGCAGTCCAGATATAGAAATGGAAGCACTTAAATCTCCAAAGCTTAGGATCCTTGGGTATAACCCTGGGCTTGGGTTGTACCCTCTCTAGTCAAATGACAGTATTTTGCGTAAAGAATAGTCTGGGAAAGGAGGCCCATAATGCTTTTCACCAAGAACATTACAGAGTGTTATAGGTGGGAACTGTCCTTTATAAGCTGTTTCATACTCCTGGTTGTCGAGCATTAAGTGCTTATGGCAACCCCTACTTTTATTGGATCAACAGAGGAGACTGATCATCAAAGGAAAGACTTGAAAACTGGCTCACCTCAGGAACTACATCTGTGATCATCTCACAGATCGTATCAGTAGAGGTCTCCTCCACTGTATGGGCCTCAGGGCTTGTGTTCATAGGCCGCTCAGGACTACTTTCCACAGTTGGTGGGACTAAGGTAGTCTGCATTTTCAGAGTGGGTCCAGGCACAATCTTGATCTGCAGAGGAGGTGGCTGTTGCTGTAAATTGATTCGAGCTTTCTGAGGTGGAGGCTGTTGCATGGCCTGGAGTGGGGGAGGCTGCTGCAGAATGGTCACTTGCTGCTGAGTGGGGGGCTGAGGCATCTGTTGTAATGGAGGTGGTTGTAGTCTGGGTGGAGGTAGTTGCATAGAAGCAGCAGCTGCTGCTGCTGCCTGCAACACTGACCGAGTAACAATCTGGGCTTGTTGACTGGGCTGTATAGTAGCTGTGCTGCTTTGGCCTAGTTGGATCCCCCTGGAGGTCACCACTGTGGCTGGAATAACAGTAACCATCCCTCCTTGGGACATGGTAATAGATGAGGGCAACACCTGTTTAGTAATAATCAACTTGGTGATATTAGGCTGACCTCCAGCACCAGAAGTTGCCTGATTTGCCACATAGGATGAAAGAGTGGAGTTAACAACAATGGAAGGAGACAGGGTAGGGGGCTCTGTTGAGGCTGGTGCTGGAGATGCTGGGTCAACAGTAGCAACAGGAGGTGGAGAAGGAGTCTGTGATGGTGGCACTGGATCCAGCTCTACAGTTTCCACAGTGGCCTAAAAGACGACCAAAAAAAAAAGCCATTCAGAAATTTACTGTATTCCCTGGGACATATTCACTTTAATCACCTCCCAAAAGACAATGATAGATAGGGGGGGGGGGGGGGGGAGGAAAGAAAGAAAAACAACAGCTGTGGGTGCTACCCTGTCTAAAGTAAACAATAAAAACAAACTCACAAAGACTGTTTAGTAAGATTTATGATGGGATGGGAACAAGAAACCATGCTGTATATGTTTCTAAGCTTTAACTAGTTATTAAGAGGTTGCACAGGTTTTTGGTGGTATTATCTATACTAATAAAAGGATAATATGCTAATTAAACCAGGCATATTCCAGATGTCCTTTTGAACAAAGCCATTGGTAGTGAGGGCCAAGGTAGAGGTGGTTAGGGGCAATCAGGCAGGCAGGCAGGTGAGTAGTTAGGAGCCAGTGGTCCCCGATTGCAAGAGGGGTCCTGGATTGGAGAGGGTTCAGGCCGGGTTGAGGGACTCCCCCACACCCCCTTCCCAACCCTGCCCATGCACGAATTCCATGCACTGGGCTCTAGTAACTAATAAACAGCTGAAAAATATTTTATTGGTTTAAATATCCATCTGCCATAACCCTCTTACCTGACACTCTTGATTGTCTTTATAAGCAGCCAGAGCTTTTAGATACTCTTTCTTGGCAGCCTCAGTTTTCCTCTTATATACCTGCAGGAAAGAAAAACTGTTTAAGAAGTGCCCAAACACCTAGAAAAGACTGGTAATTCTTTTTTTTTAAAATATATTTTATTGATTTTTCATAGAGAGGAAGAGAGAGGGATAGAGAGTTAGAAATATCGAGAGAGAATCATCGATCAGCTGCCTCTTGCACACTCCCTACTGGAGATGTGCCCGCAACCAAGGTACATGCCCTTGCCCGGAATCGAACCCAGGACCTTTCAGTCCACAGGCCGATGCTCTATCCACTGAGCCAAACCGGTCCCAGCAAAAGATTGATAATTCTATTCATCACTGAATGACAATCTCAATCTGAATACTGACAACTCCAGCTTGGCCAGTGTTACTCAGTGGTTGAGCATCGATCTATGAACCAGAAGGTCATGGTTTGATTCCCAGTCCGGGCATATGCCTGGATTGTGGGCTTTCTCTCCAGTGTAGGGTGTGCAGGAGTTAGCTTATCAAAGATTCTTTCTCATCACTGATGTTTCTCTCTCTCTCCCTCTCTAAAATCAATAAAGATATATATATTTTTTTTAAATAAGTATTGGCAATTCCCTTTTAGTGAACATACTTTTAAAAGCTAGTAATCAAGACAGCCTCCATGCCAGACTTTCCAGTGACCAAGCATCTGAAAGCCAGCCAATAAACAAGAATCTTGCCAACCAAGATTTGGCTCAGTGAACAGAGTGTTGGCCTACGGACTGAAGTGTTCCAGGTTTGAGTACTGGTCAAGGACACATGCCTGGGTTGTAGGCTCGATCTCCAGTAAGGTGGGTGCAGGAGGCAGCCAATCAATGATTCTATCCCATCATTGATGTTTCTATTTCTCCCTCTCCCTCTTTGAAATTAATAAAAAAGGAAAAAAGAAAACTAAACTTAATAAAAGAAAAGAGCCGAAACTGGTTTGGGCTCAGTGGATAGAGTGTTGGCCTGTGGACTGAAAGGTCCTGGGTTCGATTCCAGTCAAGGGCATGTACCTTGGTTGCAGGCACATCCCCAGAACGGGGCGTGCAAGAGGCAGCCGATGACTCTCTCATCGACGTTTCTAACTCTCTCTCTCTCCCTTCTTCTCTAAAAAAAATCAATAAAATATATTTTTTTTTAAAAGAAAAGAATCTTGCCAGAATAACTACACTTCTAAAGTTAACACCAACCCATGCCCACTTCGATTAGCAAAACAAATCCTGACCCCCAAATTATTTCAGATCAAAAGTCTGCATAGCCTGGGATTGTGCCTAACCAGTATACTCTCCCTTAAAAAATGTGTTAAATTAAAATCGCCGAAACCGGTTTGGCTCAATGGATAGAGGGTTGGCCTGCGGACTGAAAGGTCTCGGGTTCGATTCCGGTCAAGGACATGTACCTTGGTTGCAGGCACATCCCCAGTAAGGATGTGCAAGAGACAGCTGATCGATGATTCTCTCTCATCAATGTTTCTAACTATTTCTCACTCTTCCTCTCTATAAAAAAATCAATAAAAAAAATATATATTTTAAAGTGTTAACTTGTTTGCAATGATGGCTACAAGAACTCTTTCCATTTTGTATACCTCTTCTTCCATTAAGAGCTGAATCTTTCTTTGAATTTGCTCTTTCTTTGAATCTGGGCTAGCTCTATGAATTCCGTTGACCATTAAAATGTGGCTGAAGTGACACAAAAAATCTTGGGCATCTGTTTTTTCCCTCTTGGATCACTGGTCAACATTTGCCATACTGTAAAGAAGCTCGTCTAAATGTGGAAGATAGAGGCCGTGTGAAAGAGGTAGCAGCAAAGGCCAGACACGGGAGCAAAGTAACCCTGGCCAGCCATACCAGCTTCCCTTGACTACAACCACGGGAATGTGCCCGGGAAAGAACATTAGGAAAACCACCCAATCAATTTGAAGAATCATGGGAAATAATAAATTGCCATTTTAAAAATTTGTGGTGCTTTGAGTAGCAACAGATAACTAATACAGTTATCTAGAATAAATTTACTCTTTTCAAACTAAGTAGCAATTTCTCTTTCACACAAAACCTAGATAGTGTATGATAATTACAGCCATTTCAATTCTATCCTTTATTACATAGTATTACAACTTTATTTATTTATTTTAAATTCTAGAGGCCCATTGCACAACATTTGTGCACTGGAGGGTCCCTCAGCCCAGCCTGTGCCCTCTTGCAGTCTGGGACCCCAAGGGGCCCTTTGCACTGCCACAGAGCTGGGAGGCTCCCACCACCTCTGCTGTGCTTGCCAGCCATGAGCCCTATGGGAGCGCACTGACCACCAGGGGTGGTCAAAAGCATTGATTAGCTAACTTTTGCATGCCCCTATGTGCCCTGACTGGGGTTCACACTCAACCACTGAGCTTGGTGGCCAGGCACAATTTTCATTTAAAAAAAAAAAAAAAAAAAAAATCCACATTAAATTTAGGGAGATTAATCATAGTTTTTAATTGTAAAATAAGCCAATGAGAAAATTCCTAAATTCTAAATCCAAACTTAGTAGATTTTAGAGTTAGCCACAACATGCAACTTATGAAGAAACAGCCTAATTTTACAGTGGGGGAAAAAATGAGGCTTAGAAAAGCTAGATTCAGTGTTTCTATAATAATTGATACTTTTTAGTTAGTATATGGCTGCAGCTTCTAAGACAAAGGATGATCTGTAAATGACATTAACAAAGAGGTGATAAAAAAACACGTAAGAAAGTTAAAATAAAACTTAAGTTTCATCATCCCTTTACTTAAAAACTTCTAGAACATTCCCTATCCACTAGTTCCTCATTGTTTGCTCACCTGTTTTTGCTCCTCTCCAAGACTGTCCCACATGGAGGCCACAATTTTTGAAACTTCTCCAAAAGTGGCATTGGGATTCTGTCCCTTGATGGCAGCCTGTGTATCACGAAAGAATAAGGCATATGCTGAAACTGGTTTCTGAGGTTCATTAGGATCTTTCTTTTTTCTCTTCTTTGGGGTCTTCTGCTTTTTTCCTGCTTCCACAACAACTGTCTTCTGGCTGGGAAGTTGCTGCAGGAGAAAAAGAGAGAATTACAAGAAGGAAGAAGGGAAGTATATCTGGAGAACTGCAAGAAAAGAACTTTTATATGGGGAAACTAGCTACATGGAGGAATCTTCAGAAATACTAAAAATAGAGGCAATAGGATTAAGAAATTAACCCTTTGCACTCCGAACCATTCTGGACATTGGCTACCAGCTACTCAACGCTACTTTGCGAAACGTGCGTTGAATTAACTCAATTCCCTGTAATTACTAATAAACTGCAATGTCCCCTGAGAGAGGACATCCGAGTGATATGCTAGAATTCCGATGTCCCCTGAGAGGGGACAGCGGAGTGCAAAGGGTTAATAAAGTATGTGGGGTTCAATAAGAATGAAGACTGGGAGGAACTTTATACACTATAAATTGAGAGGCAGGACCCCATACCCAGAAAAGACTAGAGGAGATGGCAGAATAGGTGTAAAGTTCTCTGTGTGCCAAGAGTTTTATCCCAGAATATCAGGGCAGATTTCATTTTTGGCAGGGAATGCCTCACCCTCCGGAAATCCTCAACACCATCCTCATGAAGTGAATTAGTAGGTGAAGGGGTGGTTGAAAGACGATCCTCAGGTGACTGGGCAGGTGGAAGAATGGTACCACCCCCTAAGCTTAAACCAAGTTGAGAACTCAGTTCTGACTGATCAATGGTGGTCAACTGGTTATGCCCCATCAATCCAGACGTCATGTCTGTCATTGGTACATCAATTGTAACAGGTGGGTTGGCGCTATACTGAGTTCCTATAGAATGGTCCAAGTCCTGAGAAAAGCAGAAGGACTAATTAAACATTAAATATAAAGAACACCACTCTTCCCCCCACCGAGTTCAGGACAGTTTATAAACACCCTACTCATCTACATTGTATCATTGTTTAGACTCTAAACATAAAATAATTTGTCTACATATAAAACATTGTTTTTTAATAAAGTACATAAATTAGTAAAGTCACTTCTTTGTATTCCAAAGCCTGTTCTAAAACAACTAAAAATAACCAGAGGTCTTAATTTTGGACAAATTAAAGAGTTAATAAATTATTTGGTAATCTGGAGGTAGTAATGACACAAGGATTAAAGAAAAACTTCTTCTGTGTACACTGCTAAAATGATGGATTTTAAAGTTGCAATACACAGGCAATTGAGTAATAAGGCCGAAGTCAAGATGTTTCATATTAAATATGTGGAGATGTGCTACTAATGAGATGTGCTGAAAGCCCAATATACTGATTTATAACACTTACTGACCCACAGTTAATACATTTTGTTCAGACTGTTTTTGAATAAATCAATGTGTCAGCTATCACACGCACATTTGGATCCTAGGATGTGAAGGCTATATTAAAAGGGGGAGACTGCTTGCAAATCACAATAAATCATCTTCAATTCAGGATTAATCTTCAGGTGACGAGACATTTTACTATTTTAAACCATTTTTCAAGTAAAATTCACTCAGATGATACATTTCATTCATTCAATGTACTTTAAGTCTTTATCAATGAGCCTTCATCCACAAGAGAAACATGTAATACTCAAGTGCAATAGAGAACAGAATCCCTTTTATCTTCCCTAACACCATGCCTAGGAGCTTGGGTAAGCCTGAACATATCTTGCCCCTTACCATGGTCAAGCCCCCACTCAGGAGCCCCCCGCCCTGCTCCATCAAGCCATGAGTCATGCCCACAGGCATGTCCAATGTCTGGACCCCATATTGGGCTGAAAAGCTGCCATCCTGAGAGGAGGATGGGTCTGCCAGATCATCAAAGTGGCCAACCACATCTGAGACGGCCAATGTCGGATCAGAATCCAAGGAGATAGGTGGGATTTCAAACTCCTCATCACCAAGGCTTGGTGTATGGAATGTCTGTAAGGGGGAAAAAGAGAGGAAAAATAATTAGTGGGAAGAGGAGAAATTATATACTTCTAAGTGAAGAACATGGCTGAGTACTGAGAATTCTCAGTGTACCTCTTCCCAACCTGGATCCTATTTTTGTTATCAATTTCTTAGGACCTGTTTAGTTTTACAACTAAACCTCTCTTTCTCATATCCTTGGATGTATGGCACATACAAAGCTGTCAACATCAACACAATTTTGAATTTTTTTAATCTCTTCTACTTTTATCATCTCAGCGGCCCTAAAATATTATGTCTATTATTATAATGAATAATCCTTTCAGCAGCATTAGTAACGACTCAGACTTTATTACCTGTTTAGCTATGAAAGTCTCTCCAAGGATCCTAAAGATTTCACTACTACTACGCCTAAGCTGTTAGACCACAGAAATTCATTGTCAACCTGACAATTAAATTCTGTTGTTTTATGTTCCTTTGAAACTTTTCCTATCATGGGTACCTTATTTCCCTCTAAAATGTATGCACTTAAGAGTTTGCTATATCTTTTCCATTTTAGAAATCATGACGTTAACAACAAATAAGATTCCTATTTGTATAGTATTTTTGAAAAATCCAACAATGCCAAAATAAGGATAATAGTGAAGAGAAAAACATAAGAGCTACTGTCAAAAGATAAACTGGTGCTCACTCTGGCAGCGCATAAACTAAAATTGGATGATTAATTAGCATGGCCCCTGCACATGATGAAATGCAAACTCATGAAGCATTCCATAATTATTTTTTAAATGGCAAACTGGTTTTTTATCAGCTCCTGAAAATAATCTTGCTCTGACTAAGCCTTTCTGTTAAGTGAGGAAGAAAAAGATTACTCCAGCTGGCTAAAGACTCAATCCCTTCCTCTGAATCCAACTACAAAAATAATACACTCTTTCTATTCCGAATGGGGCCACCACACACAGAGCTAACAGACCAATTGCTGATATAAGACACATTAAATGTTATGGTTTCTTTTGACATTAAAAAATTAAAATGGCACCCAGCAGGCGTGGCTCAATGTCTGGATGTTGACCTATGAATCAGACGGTCATGGTTCGATTCCTGGTCGGGGCACAGGCCCGAGTTGTGGGCTCAATCCCCACAACCTTGGAATACTGGGACAGCACTCTAACCAACCAAGAGCTTACATGACACCGAAATTTCAGTTTAGATTCATGTGAGCACTTTTCAGGAAGTGGGTACAAAGATTTTTTTTTAAACCAAATTCTCATACAAACAAACAAGCTACAGAGACAGGAAAAAGAACAGGGGAAACATTTACTATGCTAGATCAATGTTATATAATAGTAGTTTGAAAAAATTTTAAAGATACAGATTGTTTTGGCAAAGTAAAAGATGCCTATCCACAACAAATGATGCTTATCATACAAATAAAAAGCAACTCTGCTGAGATACGAAATGATTTGTTAATGAAAACTCTAAAAGAATAAAAATTTATATCCAAAATAAGAGACCAGTGTTCTACAAAGGACTAACCCTTATAAACCATCTGTTGAGGGGCGAGCAGGCCAACAAGGGGGGGGATAGTTGGGGGTGAGCAGGCCTGCAGGGCAGCACAGTTGTGAGTGATCAGGCTGGCAGGGGGGCAGTTATGGGTATTCAGGCCAGAAGGGTGGGGCAGTTAGGGGTGTTCAGGTTGGCAGGCAGGTAGGTGAGCAGTTAGGACCCAGTGGTCCCAGACTGCGAAAGGGACCACTGTGGGATTGGGCCTAAACTGGCAGTCGGACATCCTCTGAGGAGTCCCAGAATGCAGAGGGTGCAGGCTGGACTGAGGGACCCCCCCCACCTCCCATGCACAAATATCATACACCAGGCCACTAGTATTTAAAATAAAATAAGGAGGCTTACCTATTGAGGGAACAACAACAAAAAACTAGCAACCATTTCCTTCCCATTTCACACTCCCATACCAAAACACACAATCCAGCATTTTAGTTTCTTGTGTAAATTATTCATTTTAAAGAAATTTAATCCAATACATATTTATTCAATGGTACACTAGTACCATGTGTTATTTAAATAATTTATTGTTCTTAAAAACTGACATAGTAGCCCTGGCTGGTGTCATTTGGTTGGGAGTCAGCCCTAGCACTCAAAGATTGCCAGTTCCATTCCTGTCAGGGTAAATGCCCAGGTTGCAGGCTCCATCTCCAGTAGACGGTGTGCAGGAAGCAGCTGCTCTATGTCTTGCTCTCACATCAATGTTTCTCTCTCTCTCTCTCTATTCTCCCAAAAATCTATTAAACTGATATAGTAGTGATTTTTAACTATTCAGCCTAAAATCATTAACTGGTTCTAATATTATAAATGCTATTTCTAATTAAAGTATACTTATGACTTATTATTTTCCCAAAGTGCTCCAAACACCATCTATACTAATAGAAGGGTGATATGCTAATTAGACTGGGAGACCTTCTGGACATCCTTCCGGACAAAGCCATGGTGACAGGGCTGAGAGACAGACAGACAGAGACAATCAGGCCAGGAGGGGAGGGCAGTTGGAGGCGCAGGCTGGCAGGGGGAGCCCAGTTTGGGGCAGGAAGGCCGGCAAGATGGGAGCAAGCAGGCTGGCAGGCAAGGGCAGTTGAGATGATCAGAACAGCAGGGGGGACAGTTGAGGATGAGCAGACTGGCAGGCGGGGGCAGTTGGGGATGAGCAGGCCTGCAGGAGGGCAATTTGTGAGCATGCAGGCAGAGTGGTTAGAGGCAATCAGGCAGGCAGGCAGATAAGTGGTTAGGAGGCAGTGGTTCTGGCTTGTGAGAGGAATGTCCGACTGCCGGTTTAGGGATGGGGCCTAAACCATCAGTCAGACATCCCCCAAGGGGTCCCAGATTGAAGAGGGTGTAGACCAGGCTGAGAGACACCAGGGCCACTAGTATCATTATATAGGAGCCAACCTGAATGAAAGAAAAGATTAAATTCCTTTAGATTATAGACTTTTCCTATCTCAAACAATGTTATAACAAATGCTAAGCTTTTCTCTCTGGACATGTACTCTTTAAAAATTATATTTTATTTACTGAAGCATAACTTATATATACACAAATTTTAAATATATATTTCAATGGATTTTTTAACATATGCTAACATCCAATTAACCACCACTCAGATCAAGGATACAGATATTTCTATCACTCCAAAATATTTTCTCATGCTCCTTCCCAGTCAATGTTCCCTCCTTCCACAACAAATATCACTATTCTGATTTATATCATTACTAGAGGCCCAGTGCACAAAATTCATGCATGGGGGGAGGGGGGTCCCCTCAGCCCAGCCAGCACCCTCTCCAATCCAGGACCCCTTGGGGGATGTCCAACTGCTGTTTTCAGACATCTCTCACAATCCTGGACCACTGGTTCCTAATTGCTCACCTGCCTGCTGGTCAGGTCGCCTCCAACTGCCCCACCCCCGCCAGCCTGGTCACCCCTTACTGCCCCCAGTGCTGGCCTAATTTCCCCCAAATGCACCCCATCCCCACCGACCTAGTCACCTCTTACTGCCCTCCCAAGCCCCTTCCCCCCCAACTGGTTGCTCCACACAGCCTGTTATTCAGTCATTTGGTCATTCCTCACTAACCCCGCTGCTGGCCTGGCCATAGGCAACCATCTTGTGAGGGTGTGAGGGTTAATTTGCATATCACCTCTTCATTATGTAGGAGTTTAGTATTACATATTTCTTCATTAAAAATAAACTCAGGTTGTGTCTATTCTTTTATGTCTGGCTTCTGTTGCTTACATTATAATTTTGAGATCATCCAAATTGCATTTATTAATAGTTCATTTTTTACTACTGTAATATTACTGTAATATTTATTACTGTAATATTCCTTTTTACAGATGTACCAGTTTACAGACACTTGGGTTGTTTCCAATGCTTAGCTACTATGATGCTGTGAACATAAATGTTTTTGGTGAATATATGTACTCATTTGTCTCATATGTGTATCAAAGAGTGGAATCATTAGGTCACAGGGTAGGTAAATGCTTATCCTTTAAAAAAACATATATATATATATATATATATATATATATATATATATATAAATTTTTTTTTTTTTTTTTTTTTTTTTTTACAGAGAGGAAGGGAGAGAGAGTTAGAAACATCAATGAGAGAGAAGCATCAATCAGCTGCCTCCTGCACACCCCCACTGGGGATGTGCCCGCAACCAAGGTACATCCCCTTGACCGGAATTGAACCTGGGACCCTTCAGTCTGCAGGCCGACGCTCTATCCACTGAGCCAATCCAGCTAGGGCATGCTATATGCTTATCCTTAGTAGATACTGTCAGTTTTCCAAAGTGGTTCAATCAATTTACACTCTTGCCAGCAATGATTAAGAGTTATCAACTTCCTTGTCAACTCTTGGAATTGTCAGTCTTTTTTTATTTTAAACATTCTGGTGGATATGCAATGGGATCTCCTTGATTTTAATTTGCATTTCTCTGAGTGATGATGACCCTTTTTCAGATGCCTAGTGGCAATTTGGATTTGTTCTTTTGTGAAGTATGTGTTCAAATCTTTTGCCCATATTAGCATTATCAGGTGATCGCTTCCTAAGTTATATAAATGTGTAGTCACTATGTTGTACACCTAAAACTAATATAATATTGTTTGACAATTGTAATAAAAAAAAAACAGGGAGGCAGGATTTAAACAAAGGTCTCTCCATCACCATGCACTGCCTCCTATTGTGACACAGAATTCAGCACCTAGAAAGTACTCGATATAATGAATGCTGTAGCTGAGTAGCTCAGGTGATTAGAGCATTGACCCACATGTCAGACTGCAGATTCAACCCACACTCAGGGCACATTCAAGAAGCAACCAATGAGTACATAAATGGGTAGGACAACAAATCGATGTCTCTCTCTTACCTCTCTCCTCTCCCCTTTTCTAAAAGAAAAAAATTTTAAATTACTTTTACTACCCTGTTTCCCCGAAAATAAGACAGTGTCTTATATTAATGTTTGGGTTTTATTTTCAGGGGATGTCTTATTTTTCCATGAAGAAGAATACGGTACACATTTATTGTTAAATGAAAATAAAGGATATTTATTACCTGTAATCAGTACGGTAGTACGATAGTTGTCAACACAAACCAGACAAACTGTGAATCCTACAGTATCAAGAATTTGCTCATTTATTCAATGACAATCATGTCATCATCTTCTGGAAATCATCATAACAATCCAATTCCTGAATTTCCTGGTGAATTTCTTGTGACTCCATTTCTTTCAGAATCAGTGGACCAAATCTCTCATGTTTAGCCTGGGGGGGGGGCTTATTTTCGGGGGGATGCCTTATATTTCACTCAGAAGGAAACCTGTAAGAAGGTCTTATTTTCGAAGGATGTCTTATTTTCGGGGAAACACGGTAGTTCTGAGTGGCTCACTATAAGACCAGATACAACAAAAACCATAATCTGATTAAAATAGAGCTTAAAAAACAAAACAAACAAACAAACAAAAAGGGAAATGAAGGTGAAGTGGCAATGAGAAGAACTATTAACAATGACAAAGTCCAGAGCTAAAGGAAGCCTCTGAAATTTAGTTATCAGCTTCTTGCCAAAGTATTTTTATCTTTATAAACGTCTTAAAGTCATAAAAGCAAAAACAAAGGACAGGCTCAAACCCAGAAAGTTTCTAGATGTGGACAATGTGAAATTAACTGCAGTTTAGAGAAATTTAATTGTGGAGACCTGATTTAGAAGAAACTGGCAATGATGCACTTTCTTTTAAGTGAGTCTTTTTTTAAAAATACATTTTTTAAAAAAAATTGTTTTTAGAGGGACAGAGAGAAACATCAATGATGAGAGAGAATCATTGATCCGCTGCATCCTGAACCTCCGTACTGGGGATCTAGCCCGCAGCCAGGCATGTGCCCGTGACCAGAATGGAGCCGACCTCCTGGTTGATATAGCTCCACGCTCAACCACGGAGCCATGCCAATACTTCTATTTATCAACATCACAAGAAACGACCATTGTAGCCATCTGACAGCTGGAGAGACTGTGACATGCAAAGGTGAAGCCACCTGAGTCACTGGCAAACAGACGCACATGCCTCACTCCTTTCATGTTCTCTGGTTAACGACTTCCTTTCGTCCTGTCACTTAGCAAAACAAGCTAACCCTTCTGTTTTTTATCGCTGAGTAGGTCATCTGAACGAAACAAAGACCCCCTTCCACAGAGTTGTTCCAAGAAGGAACACATGCTCACGGTGTTAACCCCTTCCAGGCAATGCTCCTTCCCTCCGCACCCCAGTTTCTTCAGCTGAAATGTTCTCTTCCCCCTGCCATTCCCTCAGGATCGTCCCTGCAGTTACTTCCCCCCCAACCAGAGGAGACAATTCCCCTCCGTCTTCCCCTCCGGGGGCACTCGGAAGCAGGTTAGCTCTTTCCTCCGCCCCGCCTTTCTGCTGACAGCAGCCCCTAGGCCTCCCCACTAGTCCTCAGGGTCCAGAGGAGTCTGGGTGCCAACAGCGGCCTCGGCCGCCGGCCCCGGCCCTCGCCTCCCTCCGCCCCCTCCCACCGCCTCCTCCGCCCCGGCCCTGCCCCCGCGCCCGCAGCCCGTGCTCACCTCGGCCCCTGACAGGAAGGGGTGTGAGGGCCCTGTGATCGTCAGGTAATTGTCGTTTCCTCCGGGAAACTGGGAGCCAAAGGAAAGCCGCGGGGAGAAGTGAGGCGAGAAGGGAGTTTTAGCTTGGAGCGACCTATGCTGACCCCGACATTCAGACCACAACGCTCCCCCCCCCCCCCCCCAACCCCGCTCCCTCTGCAGCCCCGTCAACCGCCCCGCCGCCCCGCGTCCCGCTTCCGCTCTCTCGGCAGCCTGCTCAGCGCTCAAGTTCTCACCTCCATCTTCACACACAACGGTTACCGGCTACCGCCGCCTCAGTCCCCGCATCGTCCCCACCGCCCCACTGGACCCGCGGCTGCCGTCACTTCCGCGAGGACGCGTCACTCGCCGCCGATTGGAAGGCGCGCCTGCCGTCGCGACCCCTGCCGGGAAGGCCCAGCGGGCGGGGACACCAGCCACACCGCCCCCTGGGGGTTGGAGGACTATGGCACGCAGGCGTGCTAGCGGCGTCCCGGGAGGCGGCGTCTGAGGACCGCCGGCGCTCCCACCCGGAGAGGGTTTCTGGGGAGAGCAATAGAGACGCGAGCGGGACTAGAGGGGCCGGAGATGGGCGGAGTGAGTGGCTAGAGAGGCCGGAGGTAAGTGGCTGTTGAAGTCGGGCGGACCCGGAATCCAGAGGAAACAGGACCATGACTTATGCGTATCTCTTCAAATACATAATCATCGGGGACACAGGTAACCGGCGGGCGACGGCCCTCCTGGCCGGGGCGGGGATCCGCAGCTCCCATATCAGGCCGTGGGGGCGGGGCTCGGGAGGCTGGGCGGTTGAGGTGAGAGCGGGCGGGGGCGGGGGCGGGGTGGGGCGGGGCGGGCGGCGGGGCGGGGCCCGGGGTCTCCCTCCCCAGCCTCTGGCTCCGGACTCTGCTCCCGGCCACGGCCACGTGAAGGCCGGCATGTGCTCCTCCTCTTGCAGGTGTGGGGAAGTCATGTCTCCTCCTGCAGTTCACAGACAAGCGGTTCCAGCCTGTCCACGACCTCACCATAGGTAAGTGCCTGTGCCTATCAGAGCAGACAGTGAAACCCCACGAGCTAAAGTGGAAAAGTTAGCAGCCTTCAGAGCTGGAAGTAAAAAGTTCGCTTCCCCTCCTTTTAAACTAGTCCGAAGTTACGTTAAATGAAGAGTGGACAATCAAATGCTGTAAATGGGGAATAGTGGAATGGGGAGTAAATCATTGAAAGGTAACTTTAGAAACAAACGAGGTATGAATTAGTTGCTGTAGGATTTATTTTTTTTCCCAAACGCAATTTGAATGTTTATGGAAAATTGCACGAAAGCATAATGTACAAACTCGCTTTGTGGGGAAATTGCAGGTAACCTCACGTATGTTTTGTAAAGCAATTTCCAATGTGTAGTCTTTTTGTGTGTTGGAGAGGAAAAAGCAAATTGAAGAGCCATCCCAGACTTATTAAGAGCTAGATGAAATTAATCCTATATACCAGTGTTTTTCAACCTTTTTTGGGCAAAGGCACACTTGTTTCATGAAAAAAATCACGAGGCACACCACCATTAGAAAATGTTAAAAAATTTAACTCTGTGCCTATATTGACTATATATAAAGTAATTCTCTTGAATAGGAATCAAATAAACACAAAGAAAGTATTTTATAATTACTTTATTATGAAATATTAAGTAAACAAAATAGTGAAAAATTATAAAATTCTTGTCTTGTCTGCACCTACGGCACACCAGGCAACATTGCCGCGGAACAGTGGTTGAAAACCGCTGCTATATACTAAAGAGGTAATATGCAAATTGACTGTCATGCCATCACAAGATGGTGGCGCCCCTGCCACCATAGTTCCCTCAGCCCTGCTGGGGGCCTTGGGTCCTCCTGCACCCCTCACTGACTGAGGCTCAGGTAACCAGGGCTAGCCAAGGCTTGCAGTGGCAGCAGCAAAGGTATGATGGGGGCGTCGCCTCCCCCTGATTGCCTGGGTTGCCTCCCACTCCTGAGGTCTCCAGAACTGTGAGAGGGGGCAGGCCAGGCTGAGGGACTCGCCCTCCTCACCCCCCACCCCCACCCCCACATGAATTTTCATGCACCAAGCCTCTAGTAATTTATAAAGAAAGGGGTATGTTGGGTTCCAAAAAATGCACTGGTGATCCTGGAAAGTATAAGCATCTCCCACACATTTGTGATAAGGCATGGCCTGCTGAGACCTTAGTATCCCCATCCTCATTATGTCCATAACTTCACCCCAAAGAAATGTATAAAACTAGCCTTCTTGCCATGCAAATGTAGTTTCTGAATAAAACCCTGACTCCCATTCTTACCATATTGCCACCTCAAAGCCCCAGGATATGGAGATCTGTAGCTACTACTGCTTCCAAAGGACTTACCCAGAGCCAAAAGCTAATATGGTTACAAGAGGATAGCATCAGTAGGAAAATATTTTTGGAAATGAACATTAAGTGGACACTCACACCATGATAGGTGCTAATGATACAGTGCTTATTAACAAGGCAAACTTTGCCCTTAAGTAGCTTATAATCTTCCAATGTAGGGGGTGGAGCTGGGAGTAAATACAGAGTAGTGACAAGTAAATTCCTATTGCAAAAGAGAGACTGCTACCTCTCTCAGGAAAGGCTGAGAATTGAAGAATGAGCAAGAGTTAGCTAGGCAAAGTGTTGTAGAGATGAGGGAAAAGTGATCAGGGCAAGAAGGAATAATAACATGAAAATGCTTAGGAATGATGGAGATCGGTCTGGCTACCTTTGGAAAACTGAAAGTAGTTTAATACGGCTGGAGCATGGAGTTTGAAGTGGAGAGGGGTAAAAATAAAAGGTAGAAAATAAGTTAGGGACCAAGTTTTGAAATACCCTGAGTAATAGGAGGAAATGACAAGTTTTAAATCTGAAGAATGATGTGATCAATCATGTTTTCCCCAGAGTCCATTATAGGCTCTGTTTCTTTCCTCTGTACCAAGATAAATGCAGTCTTCTGTACCAAGATAAACAAGGCAGTTGGATAGAAAACGTTCAAAATATGAGCATTTCTGAGTGCCTAACTAGAGAAAGTTGCATAAAAGGAGATGAAGTTTTGTGGGTTTTTTTTTGTTTTTTTTTTAACCTTCCCCATTGAAATTCCATTTCTATTTTCCAGAAAGGGCAGGGGTGGGAGTGTGGAAATTAGAGATATTTTTCAGTAGCTATCACTATTCTTTATTTTTATTATTTATTATTATTTTTAAATTATTATTTCAGAGGGGAGAGGGAGAGAGTGATAGAAACATCTGTGATGAGAGAGAATCATTGATGAGCCTCCTGCATCCCCTCCCCCGCCACTCCCCCCGCCTCCCGGGGTTGAAGCCCAGCACACAGGCATATGCCCTGACTTCCTGGTTCATAGATTGACATCCAACCACTGAGCCACACTGGCTGGGCCGATTTTTAAATTTTGTCTTGATGCTACCTTGAAAGAAGATGGATGCCAGGAAACCCAAAGCCTTTATTCAGACTGTCAGTTTCCAGACTCCTATGAGGAAAGCTATTTTCTAGTGAACTCTGGTAATTTTTGGAGGTCTTAAATGTATCATTCTTAGGTAGGATCTTCTGTCAAACAAAAAATTCTGGAATTGCAAAAATAGAAATATTGTTTTATATAGAGGACTTAAGAATGAGTTGGAGGAAATGCTAGAAAATATTTTCAGAATTTTAGAAGCTTTTTTTTTTTAAAGTTATAAAATTAAACATTACTTAAACATGAAGTGATATTGATAAAAATTTATTCACCTTTTCTACTTTGTTTTATCCCCATATCTGTTCTTCAGTTACTTTTCTGAGGTTATCATCACCTAGAACAGTTCTTAATTTTAGAAATGAAACTTAAAGGAACACAAAATTAATTGGAGCAAATCTGCTTTTGATAATGAGCTTAGTGGCAGTAAGTGCAAAGTTATTAGCATATTGAGGGTGAGATCAGGCCTGTAGGGGCGATCAGGCAGGCAGGCAGAAAGGTTAGGGATGATCAGGCAGGCAGGGGGGCAAGGTAGGGGCGATCAGGCCAGCAGGTAGGGGGGTTAGGCACAATCAGGAAGGCAGGCAGGCGAGTGGTTAGGAACCAGTTGTCCCAGATTGCGAGAGGGATGTCCGACTGCCGGTTTAGTCCCAATCCCGAGGGGTTTCAGATTGGAGAGGGTGCGGGCTGGGCTGAGGAACCCCCTGTGTGCACGAATTTTGTGCGCCAGGCTTCTAGTATTGAATAAAAGAGGAACTTCTCACTTAATATGGCTGTTCATATTCTCAAGAATGAGAATCACATTCTTTCTCTTGGTCTTCACTGACAGGTGTGGAGTTTGGGGCCCGTATGGTCAACATTGATGGAAAACAAATCAAACTGCAAATCTGGGATACGGTGAGAGAGGACAAAATAATTTAGTTTGTAACCAACATTCAAATATAACACTAAATGTCCATGAGCACGGAAGAGGCTTTGTGGGTGGGGCTCATGGTGGGGAAGAATCAAATCAAAGAGAGAGGGAAGTGAAAGCTGTTACAGTTACAAATTCTTAATGCCATGTGTTTAATTTTTTGTTTTAAGACACCCAAGTAATATATACATTTGTTCCAATAAAATAAAAGCCAACAATATAAGGGTACAGAATAATAAGTAAATATCACAAAGCTCTCCTTCCCAATGTTGGTTTCTACTTTGCCAGAGTAAATCACTATTAATGATTCAGACTTTTCTTCTGTATTTAGATACAGAGATAGAAATATAAACAAATATATAGTAGTGGTTTTATTCTTGTTTGTTTTTAGTATTGTGACAAAGTAGACCTGCTTTGTGACTTGAGTTTTTATTTTTGAAACAATGTCTATGTTACGGAGATTTTTCCATGTTGATACATATAAATCTGCCTCATTTCTTATAACCACTTCATAGAATCATAGATTGTCTGTACCATCATTAATTTAACCATTGCTCATGATGGAAATTTAGGTGGTTTTGAATTTTTTACCAAAATTGCTAAGTTTCACTATTCTTATTTACTACATCTATATATTCAGATATTTGAGGATTTCTGTGGTATACATGCCCAGAAATGGGAAATTCTGGGTCAATGGATATGCATATTTTAAAATTTGATAACTGTTATCCTGCCAAAATTTAGTTGACTTAGTGTAATTTTATCCAGGTAAATTACTTTCATATACATTATCTCATTTGGTTTGTACTTTTATTTTCCCTGCAAAAAATATTCTAGTCTCTATTTTAAGTTAAAGGGAATTACCACATAGTTTCTTATGTTTAGCTAAAATCTCTTTCTATTTTTATTTGATTCTGTATTTTCCCCGAACTGAAAGCTGAAGCAGTTCTCAAGTTTTTTCCCTTTTCCCTCCCTTCCCCTGTCCCCACATGACACCCCCCAACACAGAGATGTTTGTCTTAAAGGCGGTTACCTGGCGCTCTAGCCCTTTGTGCCCAGAGCCCTTTTCTGTGGTCTCCAACGTTGTTAGCACTTTAGGATGCATTGATTGATCAGGTGCTTTTAACTGTGATGACATTCTCCTGTACATTTGTTGGTTGTACCAGTAGTTACAAACATTCTAGTAACCTTTTGACCCTCTGATTAGATTTTTCATCTTACCATATTGGATCGCCCTAATGCTAGGAACCTGGATCATTTCACATCCCTAATAGTGTTAGCACTTAGCTAGATACTTCTAAAACTTATCATCATAAAACTTGCTTCTTTTGACCAGTTTTGTCTCTAGCCTTTTTTTTCTTCACAATAAATCCGGAAAGGTATTGTTCTATATCTGCTGTCAAGGTTAAGTTCATATATTTCTTAGATAGCTGCCACTTATTCCCTTCTCTTTTTATTGTTGGGGTCCGTGGGTGCTTTTTCACTTTTAATCTAAGTAAGTATTGTAACTCCCCTCTTATCCACTGGTTTCTGTATTTCCCACAAAGATAGATTTGGCATCCTACAGAGGCCACAGGACAAATTCTGAGGAGGTGACCAAGAGTGAAAGCCTGTAGTTGTTAGGACTGGTATTAGCTAGATGCTGCCTCTTTAAATGGAACCTCTGCCATTTCTAAAACTTGATCTTTTGATGCCAGATTAGCTGCCCTTTAGTGGTATGGTCATGGTTACGAGAGTGTCTGAGCATTGGCTTGCTTGCTTTTCTCTTTTTCCTTAAGTGGCAATATGACACATGGTGGATCGTAAAATAAGAAAGTTGAAAACTACTGCTCTATTGACAGGATCCTTAAGAATCACATGGCCTCATACTCCTTTGTGATGCAGCTGGCCTACTTTTTTAAAAAATCCTCACCCAAGGATATGTTTATTGATTTGATAGAGAGAGAGAAAGAAACATTGAGTGGTTGTTTCCTGTATGTGCCCTGACTGGGAACTAAACCCACAATCTGTTTGTGCCCTGACTGGGAATCGAATCCACAACCTTTTGATTTATGGGACGATGCTCCAACCAACTGAGCTATACTGGTACTGCTATTTTTAAAGAGATGAAGTTATCCAAAGTGTTTTGTCGTCACTGTTCTGGTTACTGATAAGGATTTAGAGAGTCGTATTTTTTTTTTTAATTTATTTTTATTGATTTCACAGAGGAAGGGGAGAGGGAGAGAGAGAAAAAAAGAGAGGGAGAGGGGGAAGAAACATCAATGATGAGAGAGAATCATTGATCTGCTGCCTCCTGTACGCTCCCCACTGGGGATGAGCCCACAACCTAGGCATGTGCCCTTGACGCGAATTGAACCTGGGACCATTGAGTCCTCAGGCCAGTGCTCTATCCACTGAGCCAAACCAACTAGGGCCATATTATTTTTTTCTTTCTTTATATTTTCCCAAATAACCATGCTAACAGAAGTGGCATTGTACTATAAATAATATTCTAGGTGTATTGGTTAATAATGGTGGATTTTTGTAATCAAAGAAAATGCAGTAATTTCAAGAGAAACATCAAAAGTGCTTTATTCAAAGTAATATCCATCACTAGCTACACATTTCCCCATCTTTCAGGTAATTTGTGGATACCGCCCCAATAGAACTTTTCTTGTTTTGAGGCAAAACATTCAAAGACCCAATTTTCCACTCCTTTGTATGTTTTCTTTTATTTAGATTTTAAAAAAATAAATAAATCTTTATTGTTCGTATTATTACGAATGTTCCTCATTTATCCCCCCTCCACTGCTCCCCTCCACCAGGTTCCCACCCCATCCTCTGCCCTTTTCCCACCCCCCATTATCCTCATCCATAGGTACACAGTCTATGTTCAGTCTCTTCCCACTCCCCTTTTCCCTGAGAATCCTCAGTCCACTCCCCTTCCATACCTCTGATTCTATTATATTCAGCATTTAATATTGTTCATTAGATTTTTTAATTCCCTTGGTTTTTAGATTCACTTGTTGATAATTATGTATTTGTTGCTCATAATTTTTATCTTTATCTTCTTCCTCTTCCTAAATTACCCCCTTCAGCAATTCATATAATTCTGGTTTGGCGCTGATGAACTCCTTTAGCTTTTTTTTTATTTGTGAAGCTCTTTATCTGGCCTTCGATTCTGAGTGATAGCTTTGCTGGGTAGAGTATTTTTGGCTGTAGGTTCTTGCTGTTCATCACCTTGAATATTTTTTGCCATTCCCGTCTGGCCTGCATGGTTTCTGTTGAGAAATCAGCTGGCAATCGTATGGGTGCTCCTTTATAGGTAACTACCTGCTTTGCTCTTGCTGCTTTTAATATTCTCTCTTTGTCTTTTGCTCTTGGAATTTTAATTATGATTTGTCTTGGTGTGGTCCTCCTTGGATTCCTTTTGTTTGGGGTTCTGTGGGCTTCCTGGACTTGTAAGTCTATGTCTTTCACCAGGTGGGGGAAGTTTTCTGTCACTATTTCTTTCAGTATGTTTTCGATATCTTGCTCTCTCTCATCTTCTGGGACCCCCATAATTCTGATGTTGGTTCGCTTGAAGTTGTCCCAGAGATTTCTTACACTATCTTCAACTTTCTGGATTCTCTTTTCCTCTTGCTTCTGTGGAGAAGTGTCCTCTGGCTCTTTGTGTTCCAAATCTTTGACTTGATTCTTGCGATCTTCCATTTTGTTTTTAGAACTCTATATAATATTTTTTATTTCAGACAATGTATTCTTTATTTCTAGTTGATTCCTTTTCATATCCTCATAGGTCTTGTTTATTTTATCGGCCTTTTCTAGGAAATTCTTGAAAAACCTTATAAGCGTGGTTTTGAACTCTATATCCAGTCGCTTTTTGTCCTCCATTTCTTTCGTTTGTGATCTGTTTCTTTGTCTCGGCATTTTCGCTGCTTCCCTGAGTTGGTAGGGTGGCTTTGTGTGTTAAGGTATCCTATATGGTTTAGAGGGTCAGCCTCCCAGTTATCTGAGGTGGACACTCTTGGTGCACCCCTTTATGGACTGTGTGTATAGCCTTGTTGTAGTTAAGTCTTGATTGTTGGTATCACTGGGAGGAACTGACCTCCAGACCAATTGGCGGTGAGGAGCAGCTGTGTCTCTGCCGGGAGACAGCCTTATTTGACTAGACTTGGAAAATTGCAAAAGCCTCTTTGCTCAGCTTCAATGGGGCGGAGTTTCAGGGTGGAGCCTACAGCCTTGGCTTCCCATCAGCCCCGCCCTATGAAGTTCCTGAGTGTCAGTGTTCCTCAGTGTCCTTCAGTACTCACTGTAAGCACCTCTGAGAGAAAGGTGCCCTCGAGTTTCGCCCACTACTGGACAGTCTAGTCTCTCCCCCAGTGAGCCCAGAACTGGGGTTCAGTGCAGTTGGAAGTGGGGTTGGGTTAAGAGCAGTCCGGAGCTTTTGTCTCCTTCCCGCTAGGGCAATCCAGCGGCACAGTCAACAATCCGTCCTCTGCACGCAACGTGCATGCCTCCGGGACTCTGCCTTTCACCGCTCCCCTGGGTTTCTGCCTTACAGCCCAGCTCCCTCTGTATGAGCCTGGGTCCCCGGGGTCTTGCCTAGAACTAAGGTTCAGCACAGTCTGGAGCTTTTATCTCCTTTCCTCTAGGGTAGGGGTGTCGAACTCAATCAGAGAAGGGGCCAAAATCTAAAATCCAGCCTAAATCGCGGGCCGAATGGTTTACTGAACAGTCATAAACTGTCATTGTGATGGAAACGCAGCAGAGTGCAGTGATGACAGCGCGGTGCGGGCCACATTGCAAGGCCTGGCGGGACGGATTTGGCCCGCAGGCCTTGTGTTTGACACATGTGCTCTAGGGCAATCTAGCCGCTCAGTCAACAGTTCGTCCTCTGCGCTAATTAACATGCGCGCCTCCAGGGCTCTGTCTTTCGCCGCTCCCCTGAGTTTCCGACTTACAGCCCAGATTCCCTCTGTATGAGCTTGGGACCTCAGGGTCTCGCCTAGAACTGGGGTTCAGTGCAGTCAGAACTGGGGTTCAGCACAGTCCGGAGCTTTTATCTCATTTCCGCTAGGAAACGCCAGCCAGGCTCTCAGCCGCCCCTCCTTTCCGGCCCCATCCTCTCCCCACGCGCGCACCATGTCTCTGTACCTCAGGCTTTTACAACTCCTCTGATTTTCCTTCTGGTTTTCTCTTTCCTTCTAGTTGTAGAATTTCCAGTCAGTCAACTTTCCTGTAGTTCTGGATAATGCCCACTTTATATTTTAGTTGTATTTTTTGAAGTTGTTGTGTGAGGCTGCAGTTAGGTGTTTACCTATGCCGCCATCTTGGTTTCTCCTCCCTGTATTTATTTTCCTTTGTTTTCAAGTGCTGCTCAAAAAGTGCGTGTGCCATTGATCAGAATAAGTGGTAATCTGAAGGAGCAAGGTCTGGTGAATATAGGGAGTAGGTTAATATTTCCCAGGCAAGATCTTTTAAAGTGTCTTTAACTGATTTTGAAGTGTGTGATGGTGCATCATCATGAAGCAAAATTACTTTGCCATGTCTTCTGGCACATTCTGGCTGCTTCACCATCAAAGCGTGGTTCAAATTGATTATTTGTTGTCAGTAGCAATCAGTATTGATGGGTCAAGGAAGCTCATAATACACCACACCTTCCTGATCCCACCAAATGCAGAGCCTTGTCTTTCCGAAGCCATCGATGTTGATGATTGACCTGGATTAACCCATGATTTTGTACATTCTCAAAATAAATCCACTTATCATTGCCAGTCACAATTTGATGCAAAAAAAGCCTTTCTTTCATGCCGTTGAAGCAAAATTTTACTGATAACTTTTTAGTTTTCCATTTGTCTTCTGTTCAGTTGATGTGGCACCCACTTTCCTTCCTTTAAAATCTTTCCCATTGCTTGTAAATGGTCAGAAATTGTTTGCTGAGCAACATTTAATCTTTCTGCAAGTTGTTTTTGAGTTTGACATGCATCTTCATTCAATAATGGTTGTAATTGTTGCTCTTCAAACTTTTTCGGTTGACCTGGATATTCTCTGTCTTTCACATTGAAATCATCACTTTTGAAGTGTTTAAACCAGCATTCACGAGTATCTTGAGATGGAGCATGTTCACCATAAGCTACCCAAAGTATACAATAACTTTTTCTTCAAAATAAAGTAATGAATTAAAACTTCCTCCAGCCGGCACCGGTTTGGCTCAGTGGATAGAGCGTCTGCCTGTGGACTGGAAGGTCCTGGGTTCGATTCCGGTCAAAGGCATGTACCTTGGTTGTGGGCACATCCCCAGTAGGGGGTGTGCAAGAGGCAGCTGGTCGATGATTCTCTCTCATCGACGTTTCTAACTCTCTATCCCTCTCTCTTCCTCTCTGTGAAAAATCAATAAAATATATTTATAAAAAATAATAAATAAATAAATAAATAAATAATTTAAAAAAATAAAACTTCCTCCAAATGCTCTTTTTTTGGGGCCACAAAATTTGACATTTTTAAGCATAAAAATATTTATGATGTTAATACCTTCACCAAATTTGACATATGAAGTTTTGAAGCTTGCTGTCGGTACAATAAAATAGCATACCTATAAAATCGCATATATATCAACATATATAAACTCCATCTATTGAAAAAAAAATCCACATTATTAACTGGTACACCTAGTGAAATATTAATTAAATAATCCCAATTAATTTGTATTTTATTTTGGAATGTACTTTGATTCTTAGGAAATGAGCGTATCTGAATTTATACTTCCAAGTATCTATCTTGAAACTACAATATGATGCTTCCACTTGGAAGAAATTAGAAAACTTATTCTTTTTATCAGACCTCCATCTTAGTCTTTGCTGCTTCAGATTTTTTACTTGGGGTGGATAAGGAACCTCAGACTGATGCAGACCTGCCCAACTTGAATCAGTCTCTCTTTCAGGCTTATTGGCTCACAAACTTTGATTCATGAACTGGGCTGAGACAAAGAAGTAAAGTGATTTTTATTTAATTTATTTAAATATATTTTTATTGAAAGACATTTTCTGATGACCCATTGGAAGTATTTTCAGTTGCTAAAGTTAAATGCTACCATATAATTCAACCATCATGAAGGTCCCCCTCAAACTTTTCCTGTTAGTTCCTACTAGGCCACAGGATAGGTGGGTCTTTCAACAATAGAGGAGAAAATGTCAGTAAGAAATAAAAACAAAACAGGAATAAATTTTAGACAGAATTATTAGGGTCTTTACCAGAGTGGGCTTAGTTGGTCGAGCATCATCCCATGCACTGAAAGGTTACTGGGTTGATTCCCAGTCAGGGCACATGCCCAGGTTGTGGGTTTGTTTCCCAGTTGGGGTGCCGTACAGGAAGCAATCAATTGATATTTCTCTCTCACATCAATGTTCTCCCTCTCTCTTTCTCTATCTCTGACTCCCCCATCATTTTTCTAAAAAAAGCAATAAAAACATATTTTAAAAACTATTAGAGAATAAAGCATTAAGTGAGTTCTTGGAAGGAAAACATGTTTTAAACCTTAAATTATTACTAATACTAACAACAAATTCTTTAGAATTATTTTTGGATTTTAATGTTCTAACAAGTATGCAACTCAACAAAAACATTTGAATGATTCTTATTGGAAAGAGATTTAGTGTTGTTGGAAAAGTAACCTTAGAATTAGTGTGTTGGAATTCTCTTCTCATCTTCAAACTCGGGTTTAAGTTATATGATGTCATGACCAAGAGAACAAACTTTTATGCTAGGAATATTAAGATCCTAATTTAAGCTATAGGTTCAGCATTTATAAATTTTATAATTTTGGGCCAGCTATTGAACTTACCACTTTGAACCTCATTTTTTCCATTTGTGTTACTACTAGTGTCATCATATTTTCATTCTACTATGAGAAAGTCATTTCTTTTCCCATGTCCAATTTTACTTTTTCCATCTTTAAAATACGAATAGTAGCTTTTCATCCCAAGCTTTTTAAATATTTATTGGTTGATTTGAGAGAGAGAGAGAGAGAGAGAGAGCGAGCGCGATTTGTTGTTCCACATATTTATGCATTCATTGTTTGGACTCTTGTATGTACCCTGACCAGGATGGAACCCTCAACCTTGGTGTATCGAGATGATGCTCTGACCAACTGAACTATCTTGCCAGGGCACCCAATCTTCATGTAGGAATATGAGATTAATTGATTTCAAGAATGTGAAAACTTTACTAATATTATAGATTCAGTTATCATTTTATTCATACTATTATTTAAAGGATGCTTTTGCTTCCTGTAAGGAGGGGGGAAATTCCATCAGGAAAACAAAAGTACCCATTATGTGGAGGCATTAATAAATTGCTCAGTTATAAATAAAACTTAGTATCTTGACTCTAACTGGAAATTAGAGTGTGAACAGTTGAATTGTGTGTTTGTTTGTTTGTTTTTTGCTTTTTTTTTAAGGAAAAACTCTGTTCTGGGGCCTGGGCTTCTTTCCCTGTTCAAGTGCTTTGTGTCTGACAATTTTCTGTATTGATTCATTGAAATGAAACTTTCATTAGACAGGGTATTGCCATTCTAAGATAATTTTTCTTTTTATAGGTAAAGGAATAGAGCTAGAAAAGAAAGGTTAATGTAATGTGTTCAATACCATGTTTGGATTGACAGTACATGTACTGAGTTTCTAGTCCTATTTCTAGTTATTCTAGTGGATATTGATTGGTAAATGTCTTTGGTTGTCAGATTGACTGTGGGGTGTAACTGGCATTTAGTGCCTAGAAACCAAGGATGTTAGTCAACAGTTTGATAGGTGGTCCCACAGGAATAATTGACCCATTCAAAATATCAATTGCCTTACCTTTGAAAAATATTGGCTTCCCACCTGGGTTTCTCCCCGGGCAGTCATGTTTCCTTTCACTAATTCCCTTTTCTTATAGAAAATTTTTTAAAACTATTAAGCATGTGATCAAGTCAGTTCTCTGGCAATAACCTTGTTTTGTTGGGTTGTTTTTTGTTGGCATGTTGGTGGGAAAGGCTGGGCAAGAATCCTTCCGTTCTATCACCCGTTCCTACTACAGGGGAGCAGCTGGCGCACTGCTGGTGTACGACATCACAAGGTGAGTCAGATCTGGTGGGTGGGAGCGAGACTCTTTGTTCTCAAAATTGGAATGCTAGAGAGGAATGGCATCTTAATGTTGTTCTTTACACATGTATCTTTTCTCCTTTTCCCATATATTTGGAATTTCTTTGGCATTCAGGTCCACTTTCTAAACTTTTCTTTTGTAGGCGTGAAACCTTCAACCACCTGACCTCATGGTTAGAGGATGCCCGGCAGCACTCCAGTTCCAACATGGTCATCATGCTGATTGGGAATAAATGGTAAGTTTTTATTCGAATAGATAATAAACACCAACAGTCATCTGGGTACTCTGTGGGCACTGAATCATTTGGTCCCCAAACTCTTTTAGTTTCTGGTGCTCTTAGTATCTCAGTGAAAAAAGTTATTGTGGTAAAATATATATAACATAAAATTAACAATTTTAATCATTTTTAAGTAACAGTTCTGTGGCATTACGTATGTCCATGTTGTTCTATAACCATCACTACCATGTATCTCCAAGCTTTATTATCTTCTCAAGTCGAAACTCTGTTCCCATAAAACACTAACTCCACATTCTTATCCCATTAGCCCCAGCAAATACCATTCTTTTTTCTGTCTCTAAGAGTTTGACTACTCTGGGCATCTAATGAAAGCGGAATTGAATCCTTTTGTGACTGTGGCTTATTATTTGTATTGATTTTTAGAGAGAGGGGAAGGGGAGAAGAGAGAGAGAAACATTGATTTGTTGGTCTACCCATTTATACATTCATTTATTGTTTCTTGTATGTGCCTTGATTGGGAATCAAACCCCCAACCTTGGTGTATCAAAACGATGCTCCAATCAACTGTGCTACTCAGCCAGGGCTGACTGTGGCTTATTTCATTTAGCATAGTATCCTCCAGATGCATCTATATTTCCTTCCTTTAAAAAAAAAAAAAAAGTTTATTTATTTACTTATTTAAAAATTTTTTTTACTTTACTTTTTCCATTTATCCCCTCTATGCCCTCTTCCACCTCCACCACCCCTCCTTTCTTTTTTTTTTTAAGGCTGAATAGTAGTATTCCATTGAATTTATTTACCACATTTGGTTTATCTATTCATCCACTGTTAGATACTTGGGTTGCTTATACTTTTTGGCTTTTGTAAATAATGCTACAGTCAACATGGGTTTACAAATACCTGTTTGGGTTCCTGGTTTTTATTATTTTGGGTGTATACCCAGAAGTGGAATTGCTGATCTCATGGTAATTCTGCATTCAATTTTTTGGGGTACTGCCATACTGTTTTCCATAATGGCTATACCGTTGACATTTCTACCAGCAGAGCATAGAGTTTGGGTTTCTTCGCATCTTCCCCAACGCTTGTTATTCTCAGTAAATTTTCTATGACACCCATAAGCCAAAAGAAATGCCTAGCAGTTTTATTATTAAATGATTAGATCTAAACAACATAAAAATTATTTTTGTTATAACAACTTAATAACTGAGAAGTGAAAAACATATGCAGTGCCTTAAGATGCTAACATAGAAGGATAAAAAGAAAATCTTGATAAAACCCAAAAAAAAGATGGTAAAATTCCCCTTTGGATCCTATCTGGAGTCGCAGCTAGGAAAGAAAAAAAAAGAAAGAAAAAAAAGAAAAAAAAAAGAAAGAAATGAAAAACATAAATTAAAACCATTTTTAGCCGAAGCCGGTTTGGCTCAGTGGTAGAGCGTCGGCCTGCGGACTGAAGGGTCCCAGGTTCGATTCCGGCCAAGGGCATGTACATTGGTTGCAGGCACATCCCCAGTAGGGGGTGTGCAGGAGGCAGCTGGTCGATATTTCTCTCTCATGGACTTTTCTAACTCTCTCTCTCTCTCCCTTCCTCTCTGTAAAAAAAATCAATAAAATATATTAAAAACAAACAAACAAACAAAAAAACCCACACCATTTTTAAATAATCATAATTACTTATTAATGACCTGTGCTTCTCAAACCTTGGAATCAAGATTGACACTGTCATTCTCACTCCTTGTTCCAAATTGATTTTTGTACAGTACTGGCCTTTTTTTTTTTTTTTTTTTTTTTTTACAGAGAGAAAGAGAGAGGGATAGAGAGTTAGAAACATCAATGAGAGAGAACCATCAATCATCTGCCTCTTGCACACCCCCCACTGGGGATGTGCCCGCAAACAAGGTACATGCCCTTGACTGGAATCAAACCCGGGACCGTTTAGTCCACAGAGCGACGCTCTATCCACTGAGCCAAACCAGTTTCGGCAGTACTTGCTTTTTATCACAGCAGCTGTCAAAAACTTTTTACAAAGAGATGAAGATATTAAACGGCATCTATTCTTTTTTTATTTTTTTTTAATTTTTATTGATTTCAGAGAGGATAGAAACATCAATGATGAGAGAGAGCCATTGATTGGGATTGATAGGCTGCCTCCAGCATGCCCCCAACTGGGGATCGAGCCCACCACCCAGGCAGGTGCCCTTGACAAGAATTGAACCTGGGACCCTTTAGTCTGCAGGCCAACGCTCTATCTACTGAGCCAAACTGGCTAGGGCTAAACGGAATCTATTCTGATCTAATGTTGACTCTGTGAACTATCGTTAGCTTGTAATTCACACAGTGTTCTTATATTGAATATTGCTGTGTTTCCCACAAACATTTGAAGTATCCTTTGGCGCCTTTCTGAGTTTGTAGTAGCTCCAAAATTGCACCATTTAAGAATTGGCCACAGACTAATTGTACTCATTTATTGGGTTATTCAGTTTTATGGAAAACCTACTATGTCCTAAACACTGTGCCAGACCTTGGATGTACAAGGTAAAAAAAAAACCAGCACAAAACTCATGCCCATGCTCCTATGGAGTTTAGTAAAAGGCGAAAGATTTATGCGATCTGAAGAGAAACCAGAGTTTCTATGGAGTTTAGAGGAAACAAAGATATTAAATTTAAATTATCTATGTCTAATTACAAAGTATGACAAATTCATTGAAGGGAAAAAAAGGACTGCTATAAAAGAGAGGAACAAACTAAATATTTTTTTTTATTAAGAGTAATATTTAAGTTGGAATATGAAGGATGGGTAAAAGTTATTTAACAAAGACTTAAAAACAACAATAAAATAGCCTGGGCGGGTGGCTCAGTTGTTTGGATCATTATCCCGTAAACAAAAAGATTGCAGGTTCAATACCTGGATTTCAGGTTCAATCCCCTGGGTTTGTACAGGATGCAAGCAATCTATGTTTCTCTCTCACACTGTCCCCTCTCTCTCTCTCTCTCTCTCTCTCTCTCTCTCTCTCTCTCTCTCTCTCTCTCTCTCTCTCTCTCTCTCCTTCCTCTTTCTCTAATTAATTAAACACACACACACACCACAAACATATCCTTGGTTGAGGATTAAAAAACCACACACAGTTCAAGCCCGGACAGTGTTGTTTAGTGGTTGAGCCTTGATCCATGAACCAGGAGGTCACAATTTGATTCCCCATCAGGGCACATGCTCAGGATGCAGACTTGATCCCTAGTAGGAGGGCATGCAGAAGGCAGCTGATAGATGTTTTTCATTGTTGTTTCTATCTCTCCCTCTCCCTTTCCCTTCCTTTCTCTGAGACCAATAAGAACATTTTCAAAAATTAAAAACAATACCCCCAATCTCACCCAGATTTAGAGAGGGAAAACAAAGTGTGTGAAAGCCTCAATTGGAAGAAACTATGCAAATGATGGTATTGAAAGAAACTGGTGTGGCTGGATTGAATCAAGGGGGAACATATCAGATGAGGCTCAAGGATCAGATCTAGCGGCATTTACAGGCCTTAGTAAGGAGTTTTGATTTTATTATAAACACAATGGGAAGCATTTAAGCAGAGAAGTGACTTGATAAGATTTTAAAAGATTTCTCTGGAGGGGAGCAAGGGTTGAAGTGGGATCTCAGTGGCAGTACTTTGGGTGAGAGAGAATGGTGGCTTGGAGTAGGGTGATGAAGGAGAGAAAGAAAAGAATTTTAAGATACGTTTTGGAAGCACCTCGCTGTGGAATGGATAGGGTATTTGGAGTGAAGGAGGGAAAGGTGTTAATTAAGGTATTTTGGTTTTGCCTTGTGCCATTTACTGAGATGTGGAAGCCTGCAGCAGAAGCAGGTTGGGAGAAAAATATCAAGTTCCATTTTGATGTAAGTTTCAAGTTCCTTTTACACATCAGAGTGGAAGTGAAGAACAGGCAAATGGACAAACAGGCCTGGAGCTTAGAGGAGCATCTGGACTAGAACAATAGCTTCGGAGTGTTGGCATTTAGATGGATAGTTCTTCCCTGATCTTATACAGCTGATGAACAAAAAATATACATTTTGTAGATTTGTTGTTCTTTAATGGACTTCCTGATTTTTTTTTCATGATTGGAATACTAGAAACCTCCTAAATGAAAATTTCTAATTTAAAAAGTAAAAGTCTATCCTTACCTTATTTTACAGCCTTTAATTCTGACTTTCCTAAAGTTTTTCCATGTGACTCTTCATTCCTTTCTAAGGCTTTTGATCTATTCTCCTGCCCCCATATTATCCAGTTTTATAATTTTTTCTGAATCCCTCACTTACCTGATGGCAAGCTGCTGTTGTACATGTTAATAACGAGACTAGTGAGAGCTGAGAGTTAAGGCACCTGTGTTCTTATTCCTGGCTTTCTCTCTTCTTGCGAATTGGTTCCAGTAAAGGAGGGAGAAACTCATTACGATGGGATGGGACATCTATGACCTTTCTCCTTTCTGACAACTGGAATTTCCCATTCATCTTCTTTCCATTGCTTCCACCGGATCTCATTTGAAAAAAGCACAGGGCATAAGCTAGAGTAGGGGTGTCGAACTCAATCAGAGAAGGGGCCAAAATCTAAAATCCAGCCTAAATCGCGGGCCGAATGGTTTACTGAACAGTCATAAACTGTCATTGTGATGGAAACGCAGCGGAGTGCAGTGATGACAGCGCGGTGCGGGCCACATTGCAAGGCCTGGCGGGACGGATTTGGCCCGCGGGCCTTGTGTTTGACACATGTGAGCTAGAGCAAGTATGAGCTTGTGTAACCATTTATAAACCCTATTCTCTGTAATGGAGTAAGATATTATCCTCAACCATGCAGCAGCCACCATGGATCTGGAGCATATTTTCCAAGACACCACAGAAATCGGTAATCCTATAAATGTCATGTAGGATCTATATTCCTTATGGATTAACTGGCAGCTGAAACAGTTATGGGATGCTTTTAGGACGAGAGTTTTTTAAATTTGGATTTTGCTTTCACTTGCAGTGACTTAGAGTCCCGCCGGGATGTGAAGAGAGAGGAGGGGGAGGCCTTCGCCCGGGAGCACGGACTGATCTTCATGGAAACCTCAGCCAAGACAGCCTGCAATGTGGAGGAGGTGCTGTTTGAGAGACTATATCATCGCACCTTGTCCTTTTATCCAGAGACATGGCTACAGAAAGAATGTTATGTGGTCAGATTGTCTCCTTTAAGGGAATCACCCCATTTCTTTACTTTGATTTCTAAGGTTTTATTTCTGCTTTGGGTAACATTAATTGTAAGCTTAATGTTACTTGTAAATTACTTTAGCTGGAGAGTCTCATGGGTTGTGCTGTAATCATTCCTCAGCCTGGTGTTGACTGTATCAGTTAAGAAGAGAGCCTGTTTGCCAACCAAGGAACATCTTGGATCAGTACCAAAATACCATATAATTCCTTTTTTTCTTTTTAAAACTATTCACAATGGCTTTTACAGGGACTGTGGGGGACCTTTACATTTTTTACTCTATTTTTCTAATGGTTCCTAATACATTTTATTTATTTATTTTTTAATCCTCACCTGAGGATATTTTTCCCATTGGTTTTTAGAGAGAGTGGAAAGGACATGGAGAGAGAGAAACAGTAATTGGTTGTCTTCCGCATGCCCCTGACCAAGGGCTGGGAGCCTACAACTGAATTACATGTCCTTGACCGGAATCGAACCCAGGAATCTTCAGTCCACAGGCTGATATGCTCTATCCACTGAGCCAAAGTGCTAGGGCTCTAATTCACTTTAGAAAATCAAATAGGAGTACTATTTGTATTGTCTTTTCCTTATTTTCCTACCTAAATTGGAGCCTAATAATATAATTTATGTCTCCTTTAGGCCTTCATTAACACAGCCAAAGAAATATATAGGAAGATCCAGCAGGGTTTATTTGATGTCCACAATGAGGTGAGAAAGAGTGGGGTGACAAATTTGCTTTGTCTTAAATGCTGCAGTGAGCTCCCTAGAACATAAGCATCCACTATCATTATACTAGTTGAAGCTCTGCCAATTCATACTTGTTGTTTTTTTATGTAGGTGCATAGTAACCTGTCATTTTCTGTATTTGTTTATTTTTTGTTGTTGTTTTCTCAAATCTGAGACCTAGAATGCTTCAAGTGATTTTATTAGTTGGTGATCTAAAAAGCTTATACAGTATGAGAGTTTTTTTTCTCAACCTCATTTCTTTACTATTTCGGTGCTTGAGAGAGGTATAATACTTAATTGCTCAGCAGGGCCATTATATAAAGCAAGTTTTGGGGCAAAACATAAAATAATTATATACTTATATACTACTTCTACTCTTTTGCTTGCTCCTACTCTTTCCTAATCACATCCTGATTCTGCACATAGCTGTGAATTTAAGTATAACAGTCATCTTAAAAAGGGGCACAAAAGCTATTTCTAGGCATCTATAACTAGCTACATTTAGTCATCTAATATTTATAACACAGATGGTCATCTCATCTTCACTGTCACAGATTGTTGTTCTACAACAGTCTGGTTAGGGCACATGGTTACTTGCCAAGGTCATATCTGCTTCTAGAAAGAGTAATTAATAATTCCTTTATCCCCTTCCTTTCTCCTGTTTACTTGTGCACTTGAGGTGGGCACTACTGCTTCTTTTCTTTTGCAGGCAAATGGCATCAAGATCGGTCCTCAACAGTGTATTTCAACATCAGCGGCACCCATCGCCACCCAGCGGAACTCTGGTGACATAGAGTCTAACTCTGGCTGCTGCTGAATGTCTGGACTGGACTCTCTCTCTTTCCCCCCCCCCCCCCCTTCCTGGAACAGCTTCAGATCAATAGGCTTACAGAGGTCTTATTAACTTTGGGTGAGAAAAGCCTGTTTTCAAGGTGTGATGGTTTGCCTTTCCACTTAAAGACCGGGGGAAATTGAGCCCTTACTGACTTATCCCTTCTTCAGGGACGTGAGCATTCCTTATAGATTAGGGCTCTTATTATACCCTATTTTTATTTCTAAAATGTTAATATCAAAGTTGATTGTCATGGCAACTAAAAAATAAATTATTTTAGAAGTATACATAATCTGCTCCCCACCAGGAATCAGTAACATGGGTCTGGGAAAATTCTGCTTGAGCACTTGAGATTACTGGGATCTGGCTAGCCTTTGGATGATACGGTAGATCCTCAGTCTTTGAATTTCATTGTTTTTCCACCTGTCACTTCATAAGAGTTCTTGCAAAAGGCTGCAAGAGTTCTTGAACTGCTGAAGAATCCTGAATACTTCTCTACCATCTTATTACTAGTCTTAGAGGAACTACAGAGCTTTTGAGAGCAGTGGAATTGCTCCTGGACCTGTGGCCACTTATTAGCTAAAGAAAACATCTTTCCCTGTTTGTTTCTTTTAGGGACCAGACCTAACATTGCAGTATCTCTCACAAAAAAGACCCCTACTATTTCATCATACTTCTTAATGAGACCCATTGAGACTTTTTACTCTAATCAAGCTATTCTGCTTACTTACTGGACATGACATATTTACTTCCACTTCTAAGCCTTTGCACATGCCCTACTCTCTGCTAACATTATAGTCAAAGTCCAAAACTTTCCTTCAGAAAGTCTTCTTTGACTGACCTAGGGATTCTAAGCAATTATTGACACAGTACCCCTTAGCTTTCATATGTTGTTTATTCATATGTATATTTATTTGTATTTATGTTGCTTTGTAAATATGTTTTATAGTTGTTCTGTGCGTGGAATCTGTCTCCTCACATAGGATGTAAGCTCCTTGAGAGCAGGGACCACGTCATCTCTGTACTTTGTGAAGCATTCCCTCCACCACACCTTCGCAGTGCCTCGTGCTGTGCATGTGATCACTGAAGCTAACTGACATACTTAAAGACTCAGAACAGGTCTGCTTTAGAGGAAACAAAGTTCAGAGGAAACAAAAGGCCTTGAGTCTTCTCTTTGTAACTCTATCTCAATCTCTTCCATCAGCTTACCCTGGATTCTATAGTGCTCTTCTCCCTCTCCTCTCTTTCCCTTCTTAGCTCTTTGCTTCCATTCCATGCAGCATACAGCAAGGTTGCCTGCTTCTAAGCAATCAAATAAGTGGGTATTTCTGCAACCATTCTCATTTTCTTTTCTTTTTTAAATCCTTTTAAAGAGCATATAATACTATCCTAGCCAAATTTGCCTTTGCTTCCCTCTTCATTCAGCTTTCCAGGTCAGTTGCTGTATCTTTTGCCTTGCTGTCCCATACTATTCCACAGCACTGAGTCTCATGAATTTTTATAATTTTTTTGTTGTTGGTGGTGAATTGCTTCATTATTAAATATATGCATGTATCCAAGCTGCTCATATTTCATGTGTCATTTCTGATTGATCTCAAACATAAGTAGATACTCTCCTAGGGACTCTGTCAAAGATGTTGGAAGAGGTATTCCTTGAGATATATTCATGCCATAGAGGACTCTGCCCCCAGTTACCACTGTACCACAGGAAGTTGGGAGACATTTGGAGTATTGCTTTGCTTATGCTTTTGTTTTTTTTAATTTGAACTGATTCCAAAAAGGATATAAGGCTCTTGAATTTGGGGTTAGTCTGCACCTTCACACAAGGGACAAAACTAAAGTAAATATAACTATTGTTTTGGTACAGTTTGTCTTTACCAACAAAAAAATATTTAGTGTTTGTAATCATTGATCAAAGATAGCATTCTGCCTGGAGCGGCTGCTTTCAGAGCTATTAAAGTGTACCATTTTGATGTTTTGGAGCATATCTTTTTAAACCAAAAATCCTACATCCAGTTCTGTTATCAAAATCACTCATAACCTTCTATACTTGAGTATTTCACCAATTGTAAGATATACAGGAGAAACAAAAGTTTCTGGACAAATTCATGACCTGTGTTGATCATTGCTGATGCTCTGAGTGAAATGGTCATGAATTATCATAGAAAATGGATCTCCCATGCCCTAGCCGGTTTGGCTTAGTGGATAGAGCATCAGCCTGCAGTCTAAAGGGTCTTGGATTCAATTCTAGTCGGGGCACATGCCCAGGTTGTGGGCTTGATCCCCAGTGTGGGGGGTGCAGAAGGCAGCCAGTCAATCATTGATGTTTCTATTTTTCCCTCTCTTCCTCTTTAAAATAAATTTTAAAATACTTTAAAAAAAAAAATGGGTCTTGCACCCTGATGAAGAATGGTAGCTATGAGGTAATATGGGTGTTGATTGGTTTTTGAAGGAACCATATTATTTATAGCAGTCTATTACTATTGTAGATCACTGCAGACAGCAGTAATTATTAGACCAGGCATACCCTTTTTCCTTTCTATAATGTAATGCCTATAACTGGTTCCTTCGATAGCAAGTTTATTTTGTATCAAATAGGCAGAAGGAAATATAGATTCTAGAAACTACTAATAATTAAGATCATATCTGCATATTCAGTTGCAAATACATTGTTTTGATAAATCCTAATACCTCAAGTTTGATAGAATTTGGCCAAGGGGAGAATTTGGCCAACAGACTGTACTGCATACAGGAAAATGTATGTGGCCAAGTCTTATCACTAATGTGATAAAATATTACTCATATGACTCCTTAAGGTCTCAACTCCTACCATGTGTGACCATGCAAACATGTCATTCATTTAGAAACTCCTTTCATGATCTGGAAAGGCTCCACTCAGTTCAAAAACAAAATCTTCCAATAGCAAGGAGAAATTTAGACTAGGACACACAGGAAAATCTCATTGACCACAAGAGAATTTAAGCCGACATTAAATTATTTCCTATGTGTTGTGGAATTGTGCACCTAAAACCTGTATAATTTTAAGCAGTGTCACCCCAATAAGTTCAATAAAAAGGGGAATAAAATTATGTCCTTATTTAAATGCAGTTGTTAGAAAATTACTCTCTGCTGCCTATGTTTTTAAGGCTGACCCTTAATGGCTCTCTTCCTTACATATAATTTATCTTAAGACTTCTATCATTTGCTCTATTTGTATTTACAAGTAGTTTTGGTCTGATGAATTTAGTCTTTTTTTAAAAAAAATTGTTCTTCCCTAAATCCTGTTTTCTCATTTCCAATGGACTGCCAGCCCAATGTACTGTCAAAGTCAGAACCCTGGAAAACTGGCAAGTGAAGCATAAGGATTAGAAACATATAGAATAGAGATACAACCAATAGGTTGGTCTTATGCTGATGTCCTGGTAGTGAGATGACCATAAAGGTTTATTCCAGGAACTGGGAAAACCCACTTTCTTTAAAAAAAAATTTTATTTAAAGTATATATATATTATTGGTATTTTTACAGAGAGGAAGAGAGAGAGACAGAGTTAGAAACATCGATGAGAGAGAATCATAGATCAGCTGCCTCTTGCACACCCCTACTGGGGATGTGCCCACAACCAAGGTACATGCCCTTGACTGGAATCGAACCTGGGACCTTTCAGTCCACAGGCAGATGCTCTATCCACTGAGCCAAACCGGTTTCAACTAAGAACTTTTTATTTTTTTAATTTTTTTGCTGCTTTTATTTGATAAGGTCGCTTCACTGCTATGAGAGGGGGTGGCGGTTGCTTCTCACCACAATCAGCAATATTCCAGTTTCCCCCCATAGTGAGCAAGAGGCATTCTTAAATAAAGGAGTTGGAGCTGGGCCTCAGCAATCCGACAGAACGCCGAAAAGAGCTGCACTTTTTCTCAGCACTCCCTCTTCCTGCCCCTGAGCACCTGCCCGATCCAAGATGGCTTCCCGGGAACAGGTAACTAAATGTTTTCCGTGCAGAGCGCCCCCAGCGGCGGGGGCAAAAGAAATGCCCAGGGGCCTGGAAGCCTGCGAACTGAGACTACCAAGGGGAGCTACCGCTGGATTTTATTTTCAATCAGGCATATCCGTGGTTGCCTACGGACACTTCAGAGCCTTTTAGGACCCACGCGTCCGTCCCTTTCCCTCCCCCCCCACCTTCGAGAGACTTCCTGGACGGGACGCACACAACCCTGCTGGAAGAGGCCGGGCGTCGGCCCTGTCATTGGTGGGAGGAAGCTAGGTGGGCGGGGCCTGGCGAGAATGGACTACTAGCAAGCTAGGTTGAGGCGAGGGCTGGCCATGCTCCGCCGGAAGGCGCCTTGTTCTCCGTGAGGGTGAGCTGAAACGCTGGCTGGAAAGGAAGTGCCGGGACTGGTTCAGGTAGGCTTCCCGTTCGCGCCCGCTCCTCAGTGCCGGCGCAGGGGTCTTTGCAAAGGCCGAGGCCCTTAGAATTGGTTTCAGAGACTCATCCTCTTCCTCGATCCACCGCCCCCGCCCGCCCGCCAGTTGTGAAGGGATCAGGTGCCGGGTGATGCTCCGGACGGAACCACTCTCCTTTGTGAGAGGCCGGGGGAGCGGCCGCCCGCCCGCCGCCGCCCGGCCCGGGCCGGGCCGCGTCGCCCCGCGGGGGCAGCTGCCCGGCCGCCGTGGGGTTTCAGGGCCTGTCACTGCGGTGCTGGGCGGGGTGTAGGCTTTAAGGCAGCTCCTTGTCCTCCTTGGCCCTTCCGAGGAAGGAGAACTCCCCGGCTCCGTTTGGTTACACTCCATACTTTGGACTCAGGAGTGAGAGATTAGGGTTTTTCTTTTTTTGATTTTTGTTTTTGGCTTGTGTTCTTGTAGGTTAATAGTGGAAGTGGGTAGGAACGCACGGGGTGAGCGTGTGCAGATTGTTTTACATTATTACGTGTAGTTTCTGTGGATCTTCGGGAGAGAAGAGCAGGCCTTGGGGGACTGTTTAGAGGGGGGGGGGGGCGCGGGGGCGGGGGCGGAGAGGAGCCCCAGCCTCGCCTCCCCGCTGACAGGTCTGCGGAGCTTCCTGGTTTCTGTTGCATTATGTAAACCCTCCGCTGGCAGAGGACCCCTCCCCTTACCTCTGGGCGAAGGCAGCTTCTTTATTTACCTGGCTCTGGTGTCGCAGGAAACTTCCCTGCCATTGCAGCAGCGGTGCCAGTGCAGCAGCTCCGGCCTGCTAAGGGGCAGGCCTGCAGGGATCCAGGCCTTGGGAGAAGAGGGGTGCAGTGCGGGCATCTAGGGGTATAGCTGTTCGGTGAACCTCTCCCCAGGGACCGAGCATAGAGAGCCAAAAGTCAAAGGCTTGGTATTCGATAGCTTTTTCTTTGAAAGAACGTCCCAAACACCAGCCAGAGGAGCCGCATCACCGGGGACCACTGCATCCTGCCATCGCACACCCCGACAGCACCGTATCATTGGCTCCTCAGTTGTTCTGTAGGGATTCTCTGACCGGGTTACCCCACCATCGGCTCAGGGCCCAGCTGGTGTGTAGGGCACCTTAGATACTAGATGCTGAGTGTGTGATGTGTCCTCTGGGTAGTTCACGAGGTAATGTCTTCTGCAGAATTTCTTTTGAGTTTGGTCACCAAATAAGATTTCAGAACAGATTGTCAACCTTTTCGGGCCAGAATGTGAGAAGCTCCCCATTCCGAGTATTTTGGAATTATCCTGCCCCTTAACCAGAGTTATGATAAGGAAAACGTTTTTCGTTTAAGAAGGCCCGCGTTGCAGGAGTGGCATACCAGTGGGTCTGCAAGGCAGGATGACGTACACTGGCCAAAGACAGGGTAGGTGTGCGTGTGTGGACAGGCTCGGGTGGGAGGTTTAAAATGGAAGTACCGAAGTTGTAGTGGATTTTGATAAGGCATTTGATGAAGCGGTGTACGGGTACTTGCACAATTCACACTTTCCCCATGTTGCTTGATCTATCTTCTGCATCTGGCCTTTTGATGTTGTCAGTTCCCACATTGACAAAATCCATTTAGATGGGGATAGAAAGTGACACAAATCTGCTGAGCTGGCTGTGAATCACCAGGAAACACAGATCTTGTGTTTCCTAGGGCAGCCTTGTCTGCAGCGTCGCTGGGTGCTGGAGTGGAATCCTGGCGTTATAATCACCACCACTGCAGAGTTTTGGTTTTAAAATGAAAAATTGGACATTTTATGTGAAGGGTCAAATTTCTGATAGCTAAGGTAGGATGGTGAAGGGGAATCTGTCTTTAAAAAAAAAAAAAAAAAAAAGCAAACAACAACAACCATTGCACACATCTTTTAAAAACAGCAAGATCTTTCTAAGCAAAACTACCACTTAAGATTAATTGGTGAGTGCCAAGAACTGTGCTTGCTTACTGAGAGAATGAGATTTAATATTCCCATCTGCTGAAATACTGTAACACTTTCAGAACATTCAGAGAGATGCCAAATGCTTTAGAGATACTGTGTCCACAGCCCTGCAAGAGTTAAGATATCTCCCGAGCTTACATTGAACCTAATATCTCGGGGATAAACAGAACTTTTCTGGACCTTTCCCCCTTACCCCTAGAAGTCAGTCCTCTTCTGGGCTTGCATTTGAGCAAGTCCCTAATCTGCAGGCCTTACTGTGTTTACTATCTTATCTTTAACATTTGATTATCTCATAGGCAGTCATTTCATATTTCATTCAGCTTAAGTTTATAGAGCTCCCCTTTAATCAATTTTTTTTATTCTTTACAGAGTTAATGGTCTTCCTTTCATCCTCCATTACGATTTTGTTCACTTCATGTTTTTTTTTTTTTATTCACTGACATTGCACCTTTTTGCTTCTGTATTGCTGAGGCCTTTTAAGGAATGTAGAGAAACACTAAATGGTTTCTAGTACCCAAGTGATAGTTGTATTTCTTTTTTAAAAAATATATATATTTTATTTAATTTTTACAGAGAGGAAGAAAGAGGGATAGAGAGTTAGAAACATCGGTGAGAGAAACATTGATCAACTGCCTCTTGCACACCCCCTACTGGGGATGTGTCTGCCCTTGACCGAAATCGAACCTGGGACCTTTCAGTCCACAGGCTGATGCTCTATCCACTGAGCCAAACCAGTTTCGGCAAGTGATAGTTGTATTTCTATATGAAACTGTTTACTATTGCCTGAAAGTTTATTTAACCACTTATTACATTCTAAATTTTATCCTGAATGATTTTCCCCTCTTTTTAACCTTTCAGTTTTGTCTTATGTGTGTACATGTATGAAGTTGTAATTTAGCTCTTTTTGTGTGTGTTCTAACTCTTTCACACTGCCTTCAAGATTTTCATTGTATTTGTATTGCAAAATGAATCCATCTTTTTGTAGTTATTGGATGTTTTAAATTTAAACTACAAATTTCTCATTACACTCGTCTATAGGCATCTGTTAAAAAAAATTTTTTTTTACCTTTTACTTATACATTACTTTCTGCCCTTAACCAGGTTCTTGGTTGTTTAATGAAGCAAAAATGATCAGTTAAAAAATATCTTAATATTTTTTTATTAAGATACTGCCTTCAGATTGCAACAGTAGACTTTTAAAAATAAAACACTTAATTTCTACCTACTAACGTTTGTTACATAATATCAATGTCCAGCAGGCTTACACAGAAACTATACTGGCATGGGTAATTGCTTTACATTCACCTTCAGCAGGGATGGATCCAGGAATGTATTCTAAACAGTGTAGGGAACCTAGACAGTGTTCTAGCGTCTTCAATTTCAGACTATCTAAATGTATTCTTATTAGTGTGTTTGTGAAGACCTCCCAGAACATCAGGCTCACTCTTATTCAAATAAAAATACCCTCAAAAATTCAAAGGCAAGTCAAGGATTTTAACAAGAAACTTCTCTTAAGCATAATTATTAAGAAAATATTGGGTTTGTCTTTGAAGGAATGAAACATCCCTTTCCTCTAAAATTACACCAGAGAAATTTATGGTGTATGGCTTAATTTTATTTGGCATTTTTAGACCTTATTTCATTTTAAAAAGGCAATTATATGACATGCTACTCAGATTACTAGGCAGTAATAGGACTGTGCTTCTTTTCTCCCCTGTATCTTAGCACATTAAATGTGATAGTTCTAATTCTTTTGGTAATGTCCCAATACTCCAGTAACTAATAATCCTATAATAAGACTTTTTGGTTTTGAGAGTCTGTAATTCTTCTAAAACAATGTCAGTACTTCTCTGAGAAAGGAAGTATATTAACTAAATTCTTAATTTCACCTGAGAGAAAGGATTTCAAGGACTATAAAATCTTTCAGGTTTCTCCAATTGCCTTGCATTGTCATTATAGAAATCCTTGGAATATCCAAAGGTTTTGTGTTTTCTTTTCCCCCACTATGAACTTTCTTCTTCTTCCTCTTTTTTAAAATATATTTTTATTGGTTCCAGAGAGGAAAGGAGAGGGAGAAAGAGATAAAAACATCAAATGGGCAGCCAGGACCGGTTTGGCTCAATGGATAGAGCGTCGGCTTGGGGACTGAAAGGTCCCGGGTTCGATTCCGGTCAAGGGCATGTACCTTGGCTGTGGGCATATCCCCAGTAGGGGGTGTGCAAGAGGCAGCTGATCGATGACTCTCTCTCATCGATGTTTCTGACTCTCTATTTCTCTCCCTTCTTCTCTGTACAAAATCAATAAAATATATTAAAAAAAAAAAAAAAAAAAAAAAAAAAAAAAAAAAAAAACATCAAATGGGGATCAGTCTTGCAAGCTGGGCATGTGCCCGGACCTGGAATCCAACTGTGACTTCCCCTTGCATAGGTTGATGCTCAACCATTGACCACACTGGCTGGGCCCCCACTACATACTTCCATTTTTTTCTTTCACTATATACTTTGGGGATCCACTACATCTTTGGGAATTAGTCCTTTGGGACATGGAATAGTTTGTACATTGTCCCATTAAAGAAAGGGATTTTCTTTTTCATTAAGTTCTTGAGGAAATGGTGATTTCAGTAGTTGGGCTGCCTTTTTTTTTTTTTTTTTTTTTTTTTTTTTTTTCCCAGAGAGAAAGAGAGAGGTATAGAGAGTTAAAAACATCGATGAGAGAGAATCATCGATTAGCTGCCTCTTGCACACCCTCTCACTGGGGATGTGCCCGCAACCAAGGTACATGCCCTTGACTGGAATTGAACCTGGGACCTTTCAGTCCACAGGCCAATGCTCTATCCACAGCCAAACCGGTTTCGGCTGGGCTGCCTTTTTTAAGTCCAAATCATAGCAGGATTTTTTTTTTTTTTTTTTTTTTTTTTTTTTTAATCCTCACCTGAGGATATTTTTCCCATTTATTTTTAGAAAGAGTAGAAGGAAGGAAAAGGGGGTGAGGGGAGAGACAGAGAAAGAAAACATTATGAGACACATTGGTTGCCTCCCACATTCCCTGACCAGGTCCAGGATCAAACTTACAACCCAGGTACATGCCCTTGACCAGGAATTGAAACCGCGACCCTTTGGGCCTGTGTCCAATGCTCTAACCACTGAGCAACCGGCCAGGGTCATAGCAGGATTTTGTAACAGAACATGATTTTATCAGATATACATCTGCCTAAATAAACTGAATGGAGAAAACTTTGGAATTTTGGATAGGGGCTACCAAGTTGCATGGATACTGAACTTTTTACTCGGTGGTTTCTTCATTACTTCTATCAGTGCTCAATCATTCTCTTTTTTTACCTCTTGTCTGTGGAGTGGAGCACATTAGTAACACATCAGTTCTGTAAAATGTGCTTTTGCTTATTTTTCCGGTATGCCTCCTGTTGGGGCAATCTTTTTCATAAGGTCTTTACATATAGGGAATGATCACTCCTCTCCTAAAGACCATGGGAGTCTGGATCTGGGCATATGAACTACCAAGGGACAGCCTGCTTCGTTGGAGAACGTAAGTTCCCATGAGCAGGCGTTGTGAAGTAAATGGAGTAGTAGGAGATAGACACTGGCATCGTTCCTACAAAGATGAAAATGATTAATTGAACTACCTGGTTGTTGCCCTAGACACCAGTGCTGGTTGAAGTCTTTTTCATGAGCTTGAGGTTAAAAGGTTTTACTGCTTTCTCAGCAGAGTCTTTTCATCCCGCCCAGCAGTCCTGCTATTGTAATTGTGAAACTTCTACATCTATTTCAGTACTGCACTATTATGCTTAGTAGATCAGCTCAGCCAAGTCTCAAAGGAGTAATTTTGCTTTGAGAGAAATCTTTAGAGGTACTCTTTTAAATTATTGGACAGGGAATAATAAACTTCTCTTTATTTTCCTACTGTGTGCCAAATATTGTACGTTATCTTTTTCTCTTTAGATATGTTTTTATTGATATTTAGGAAGAGAAGAAGGGAGAGAGAGAGAGAGAAACATCAATGAGAGAAAAACATCGATTGGCTGCCTCCTGCAGGCCCCCACCGGGGACAAACCCACAACCCAGGCTTGTGCCTCAACCGGGAATTGAATCTGTGACCTCTTGGTGCATGGGTCGATGCTCAACCACTGAGCCACACTATTCAGGCTGTACATTATCTTTTAATCTTCAGAATAATCCTGAAATGTATGTGATGTTAGCTTCATTCTACGGAAGAGAAAAGAATAAGAGAGTGAGGTTGGGTAACTTAACCAGGAGTAGGACTCAGGCTGTTGGACTTCAGAGTCCCATTCACTATCTAGCTTCCCCCTACTTCACGGCGCAGTGCTGACCCCTGTGGGAGAACTCTCTCTGACCACAACGTGAGACAAGCACCAGGCGTCTGGCGGGTAGCCTGTTAAAGCTGTACCTTTAGCAGTTGTAGAACCTTGAGAATATAATATTTCTTTTTGTACCTCTGTTAAAAAGCAAAAAAAAACCCCACATAGTTTCTTTTATTTAAGTTGGTTATTTTGAAGATAAGAGCATGTGAGGTACTTTAAGCTCCACATGGGAAAATCACTTGGTCAGTCTTGCAAATGACTCCATACTTTTAGCCAATGCACGTCAAAGTAGCACACGAAGTTTTCATTAGTCACATGTCACTGGGGTCATTTTTTGTGCCTAGCGGCACAAGTGTGATAGCAGTGCTTTATAATGTTTCTCCTCCCCCTTTTTAACACACACCTTTTTAACATAAATGTTGCAATGAAAACAATCCCTCATAAATAAAGTGAATATTTATATTTTTCTGTTAGGCTGAGCAAATGTATGTATATTGCCCCAGTAAAAGTAGACCATGTAAGAGCGGTGTGTGTGTGTGTGTGTGTGTGTGTGTGTGTGTGTGTGTGAGAGTGTGTGTGAGTGTGTGTGTGAGTGGGGGAAGGGGGGCGCATAAAGAGGACCAGGATTCTGTTACCTAAATTACATATATATTGTTACTGTGCGGAATGACCAAAAGTGGCAACGTTCAAGGTGGACGTGTTGATCCAGTTATCAATTCCTCATCCTCATCGGTAGTCCAGAATGTTACTTTCACCTTGGTGACCATGTGCCAGTGAAGAGGAAGATCCAGTCCAACTTGACCAAAGGATGGAAAGATTAGGCTCTTATTTTCTGTCTCAGAGAGAGCAAACTCAGAGTTATTTAGTGGGAGGGAGGGGGGGGGGGGGGGGAGAAACGCACACATAATGAGCCTGACTTAAAAATGAATCCATGCCCTATTTTCAAGTCATATGGGTATAGTGTCATCTAGTTGCTACTTGCCACAGCTTTAAATTGGCCACCACTGAGTCTTTAATGGTCCCAAGCCTAAAGAAGATGACTAAAAATTCATTACTTTCAACACTGTCCCACTGTAGAAAACAGTGTTTTTATGGGTATTGCCTGTAGCCCTGTTTACTATATGTAAAAGCTGTGTTAGTTTTACAGGTCCTGAAATGTGGAGATGCTTAAGGTTTTATGAGGCCTCTTCTGAATGCTTCTGGTAAAAAAATGTGCCGCTGCCCATTAATTTGTTACTATCTCTGCTTTCTGAGCGAAGCCGCTGCTTTTGCCAAAAACCTCCCCGTTACCTCTCACTCCCACAAACCTTTGGTTGGAAGTTGAACATGCATTCCTTCAACAAATGTATATTGAATGTCTGGTACCACCCGATAGGCAAAGGGAATATTGTAATGAACAAGTTACACACAGTCCTTGACCTGTGGAATTTGCATTCTACTATGGGGGAGGGGGAGAAGGGAAGGCATCAAACAATTATACTGTAATCAGTTGTTCAGTCTGAACTACATAAAAGTTGTGGATGTTACAAGACAGTTTATAACAGAGGCATGTAACCTGGAGCATGATGTAGTAGGGTGATTAAGCTTGTGACTTCTGAAGCCAAGCTGCCTGAATTTGAGTCTGGCACTGCTTTTTAAAAAAATGTATTTTATTGATTTTTTACAGAGAGGAAGGGAGAGAGAGAGTTAGAAACATCGATGAGAGAGAAACATCGATCAGTTGCCTCCTGCACCACCCCTAATGGGGATGTGCCCGCAACCAAGGTACATGCCCTTGACTGGAATCAAACCTGGGACCCTTGAGTCCGCAAGCCGATGCTTTATCCACTGAGCCAAACCGATTAGGGCAAGTCTGACACTGTTTTTGCCAGCTGTGGATGTTGAGAAAATTACTTATCTTTCTGTGCCTTAGTTTTCTCATCTATAAAGATAGTTATTGTAGGTTTAAGAAAATGAAATGGGTTCTATATTTGCATTGTTTAGAGGAGTGCCTGCCATGTAACGTATACTGCATAAATTTGGCTTTGTGTCTTGAAGGTCAGGGAAAGCTTTTTCGAAATGATGATGTTGAAATAAGCTTTGAAGTATAAAAAATTTAACAGGCAGAATGGAGGGGAACCAGTTAGAAGTCAGTAGCACTAGTTCAGGAGACATTTAGCATATAGATAATTTGGTGGAAAAAGTGAATAATTGAGTCCATGCATGTGGATTAGATATTCTTGAAAAGAAAATATAGACTCATAAATAAAAAGGGTTCTAAGACCAAAGCTTGGTGAACTTGAACAATTAAAGGCTGGTTGAGGAGAACAGCAAAAGAGAACTAGTTAGAGGTAGGAGGAAAACCAGAAAAGTGTGGTGTATTGGAAGCCAATTGAAAAAGGTGTTGCAGGATGTGACTGAGTTTTCTGAAATCTTTATGGCCCTTCCTTGGATCCCTGAGAGTCTCAACTTAGGTCTGTCTCCACTCAAAGTTGGATACTAAACCTACATCATCGTAGGTTTAGACTGACCAGTTAGTTGAACATGGTCCTCAGACTCTGGAATGTAAAGTGTAGTTATTCCTATTTGCCTTAAATTAGATTTAATACAGAGGAAGAGAGCTAGACTGTACATTCAAGCTTATAGGAATTAACTCGCTGAAATTAATTATTTTAGAGGCCATCAATTGGGGTGATGATCCCACTAAAACTGATTAGGTGCAGAACACTGACAAAAACAAAATTTTTTCCCAACTGTCTATCCAGCAATGTTTGTTGAGTATCTCCTAGGGCCATCATTGGCAAACTGCGGCTCTCGAGCCACATGCGGCTCTTTGACCCCTTGTGTGTGGCTCTTCCACAAAATACCATGGTCCAGGCAAGTCTATTTTGAAAAAGTGGCATTAGAAGAAGTTAAGTTTAAAAAATTTGGCTCTCAAAAGAAATTTCAATCGTTGTACTGTTGATATTTGGCTCTGTTGACTAATGAGTTTGCTGAGCACTTTTCTAGGACATAGTGGTATATGCAAAATATTGTGCTAGGTGTTTTATTAATCCTCATTAGTGGTCCTGTAACTTGATCCCTCTTTGTAGAGAGAAATGACCTAGACTCAAAAAGGTTAATTTACTTGGTGGGACAAAGATTTGAACCCTCATCCCTCTGACTTGAAAGCTCATCATACCTCCATGTACAAATATAAATGAAATACAAAATAGAAGATAATTATTTTTAAAAAGTACTTAAAATGCTGTGAAAGCTCGTATCGCACTGATTACTTTTGGCTTAACAAAGAAAAGTAGGGATCAAGGAGGTTTTCAGTTATTAAATCCAATGGACAGTTGTTATTGGACATTTTTGCTTATTCAATATAATTGATCACTCTTTCTCCCCTGCAATACTCTGCTCTCTTTGCTTCTGTGGCATTGCCTATTCTGCTTCTCTAGCTTTTCCTTCTTTAACTGCTTGGTAGACACCTTATTCTGATTCCTAAATCCTGATGTTCTCCTGAGTTCCTCCTTAGCTTTTCTCACCAAAAAGCTCATTAATTGGGTTTCCAGCCAAGCATTTTGTATACAGTTTTAAACACTTTTTAAAAATGCCTGGCCAGTTTTGCTCAGTGGTTGAGCATCAACCTGTGAACCAGGAGGTCACTGGTTCAATCTTGGTCAGAGCACGTGCCCCCGTTGCAGGCTCAATCCCCAGTACGGAGGCTACTGGGGGGATGCAGAAGGCAGCTGATCAGTGATTCTGCCTTATTGACATTTCTACCTCTCTCTCCTTCTTGCTTCCTCTCTGAAATAAATAAAAACATATTTTAAAAGTTAGTTATCTTTCTTACTTACTTATTCAGTACATTTAAAACCTAGAAGATTTGCATAAACTTTATTTCTGGCTTGAGAAAAATCTGAAGTTCTCTCTTCAACCTTGGATGTACATTTCCATATGGCAACACTTAACTAGAGCTAAATAGCGGCCACTCTCTTTGGAATAGACAGGTTCTCCAATTCTTCACAGACCCCAATATTCTCTACTGTCTCCCCAGTAATATTGGTGCAGTTTTCCATATTGCTTTGTTCTTCATACTCCCTGTGTAATCCTCACTCTTGAAAGTGCTATTTAGATACTGGTAACTCTGCATCTATCACCAAGCCAACTGCCAGATTTATGTATCCAACCTCCTATTGAATATCACTACTCAACATACTATAGGCCACAAACTCAACATGGTTGAACTCAGCTTTGCCTCTAAACTCCAGGTTCTACCATTTTTTATCTCATAAGCATTAATAGCTCTTTCCCTCCCTTCCCATCATTATCTTTTGAACCACCACATTGCTGTGGTTTAGGCTCTAATCATTTTGTTTGCAAACAATAAAAATCAAGTTGGCTAACTTACCGTATTTTTCGGACCATAAGACGCTCCAGACCATAAGACGCACCAGTTTTTAGAGAAGGGAAATGAAGAAAAAAAGATTCTGAAACAAATAGTGTCCTAAAATATTTTATGTGCATTAAAACCCAACATCATAGTCATAAACACATGTAATCAACCCTGTAAAGTAAACAGCAGCATTTAGAACCATTTTAGAGCCGGGCAAGCACACAGAGACCACACAGAGCCGGGCAAGTAAAAAAACTTTTTTTTTAAAGTATATGTGTAGGCTATATTTGGACCATAAGACGCAGGGACTTTTCCCCCCCACTTCTGGGGGGGAAAAAGTGCGTCTTATGGTACGAAAAATACGGTAAACGGAATTTATTGGTTGGATATTGTATGGCTTACAAAATCAATGGAAATGCTAGAGAATCTGGTTTAAAAAATGATCTAAAACCAAGGGAAGTTAGAGATTTGGAAAACATTGCCAAGGTCACACCACTGAACAGTCTGTTTAAGATGATGCAGTAATACTCTGCTGTCTGCCATTGCTGAATGTTATCTGCTTATTTTGGGTCTTTGTATTACCTCTTCAAAGTCAAAGTTCCCCTAAGGACTGTCCAGTTAAATTAGCCCATGTCAGTGGTCGGCAAACTCATTAGTCAACAGAGCCAAATATTAACAGTACAACGATTGAAATTTCTTTTGAGAGCCAAAATTTTTAAACTTAAACAACTTCTAACACCACTTCTTCAAAATAGACTCGCCCAGGCTGTGGTATTTTGTGGAAGAGCCACACTCAAGGGGCCAGAGAGCCACATGTGTCACGCAAGCCACAGTTTGCCGACGAAGGGCCTAGATCATGTGTGTACCTTGTCTCTGCCAGGAAGTGAAGGTGAGACTTCCGCCTCCAATATCCTCCTCCGTCCTCCTGCTCCCTGGTTCTGTAGTGGGAGTTAATAGCCAGCCTTCCATTGAAGACTCTTATCTGAACTATTACCCCAGTGTAAGAAGGGGGCTTTGGTTGCTGGACAGAAAGAAAAGTCAGCAAATATCACTATACAACCCTTTTCTGGACTACTACAGAAGCCTCCTAACTGCTTCAGTGAACTGTGTACCCTCATCCCCCAAATCTGTTCCCTAACAGCCAGAGTTAGCTAACCAAAATGCAGTTCTGGTCATGTCATTCCCTGTTTCAGTGGTTCCTCAAACACCTATAAGAAAATGCGATAGCTCTAGTCGGTTTATGCGGTGGTTAGAGCATCAGCCCACAGATTGAAAGATCTTGGGTTCGATTCTGGTCAAGGGCACATACCTCAGTTGCAGGTTCCATCCCTAGCCCAGGTCAGGCACATGCAGGAGGCAACCAATCGATGTGTCTCTGTCATATTGATTTTTCTTTGTCTCTTCCCTCTTCCGTTTTCTAAAAATCAGTAAAAAAAATATATCCTGGTGTAAGGATTAGCAACATTTTTAGCATGGTATTCAAGGTCCTCCGTGCAGGGTCTGGCTCTTAATATCCTTTCTATCTCATCTCCCTCTAATTTGTTTTTTGTGATTTACACTTTGTCAAGACTGAACTACAGAACTACTTAAAGTTTCCACTGCATGTCTCATGTTGTTTCTCATTGCTGTGCTTTGTTTTGTTTTTCCTCTTTACTGTTCCTGTTGCCTGAATATCTTTTTTGTAGCCACTTACCTTCCCTAGTTAACTCTTCCTCCATTAAGAAAGTATTAAATTAAGTCTCTTTCATCTGTTTCTGTAATAGCCCTCAGCTTATTTCATTGCACATATCACCTTGTATTGTAATTCTTTACATTTGTCACTACTGTCATAATTCCCTACTCTTTATCCACTTCCCACTCAAATATACTCCTGTATATTGAAGATAGAGGTCATATCTATTCCTATTTGGTTTTCTAATACAACCACATTACTTGGTATATCATTTACTCAAATGTAGAGAAAATGAAGAGTCATTTGCTGTAGATCTTAGAGGATAAATAATATTTTGGTAATGCAAAGAGATGAGAAATGGATATGGTTTTGAGCCTGGGTGAATGGGAAAACAGTATTGCTGTTTACAGAAGTGGTAATTGGGTGTTCCTAGCAATAGTGGTAAGCTAGAATGTTTAAAAATAGGAGCTCTACAGCCAAGTTAATCTGCTTCCTCGTTTGTGTCCTAGAGCATAGAAAGTAGAATTTTAATGGTTACATTTCAGAGGAAATGTGGTCAGATCATCAGCAACTCTTTTTAATAACAGTTTACTTTGGGGGATTTAAGCTTGCATACCATCACTCTGGAGTTGACTAGTCTCATCGGGGATTAGAGAGGATCTCAAGTGGCATAGCAAAGTGGACACTGGCCAGTATGCCAGAGTTCAATTTTAGCAGGAATGAGATGGGGGCAGGAGAGTGGGTTCTGTGGTGAGTTGAGGGGCTGTTTAGGAGGGGAGGGGCTGGGAATGTTGGAGGGCTCCTGGAAAGAGATAGTGCAGCCCGCGGGTTGGAGTGTCAAGAATGCAAACCAGCATTTGGAGCTGTGGCAGAAAGAGTGCTTTATCTTTTCGGAGAGAAAGGCCTCCATATCCCAGCACTGGCCTGCCTCACTCCCATGATGGAGAGAAGATGTGGCCTCCTTTAATGGGTAGGTAAAGTCACTACAGCAGAAGAGTTGACAGGGCTGCTGGAAGGCAGGGAGTTCAGGAGGAGGCAGAGTTTGCCTGGAGTGGAAGCCTCCCTCCGAGTTTATGCTCTTGGGTGTACAGAATACAGTGTTGGCGGTAGGGAATTTAATCCCCGGGACTAGTTTCCCGCAGCATGAGACAGTTGCTCTGGCCAGGCCCCTTTTTTTTCCAAGCAAGCTGCAGGCTTTGCCTGGGCCCTAGAAACCGGATAGGCCTCTCCGTGCGCTCTCAACCTAACTCGCGGTGGCGGGGGAGGGGAAACTCTCCCAAGTCCCACCCTTTACGCTGTTTTGCGTCTTTGCTTCTCTGTGAGTGGCAGCCCAGCTTAGCCAATGAGGGCGCGGGGCGGGCTGGAGCATGGGTTAGGTTGCGCAGGAGGAGGGGGAACTGGTGCTGGAGATACAGCGAGAGGGGCGAACCGGCCCCCCACGCCGCTGCAGGTAAAGGCACCTCTATTCCTACACGAGGGTGAGGCACAGCTCCTTTTCTCCATCTGGGTTTGTCGAGCCTTCCAGCCTGTAGCTTCCGCCTTAACATTGCTCCCACCCGGGCATCCACATCCCCCCTTCCGCCTCCCCCTCCCCCCCGCATCTTCCCATCTTGGCCATCCCCACTCTGGAGGGCACTCCGCTAGCTCCCTCCTTCAAGTGCATGTACTTCATCTCCATTTGGGGGGCGCCAGTTGCCAAAAACCTCCCGCTTCTGCTGTATTGGCCTTACTGGCACCAACCCCGGCAGTATGAGCAGGTAATCTACCCGGGTCCCCGCCACCCCCACCCCCAGTCGCGATTCCCTGTTCATAAACCCCCGACTTCCTTACCTTGCCCCTTCCCTCCTTTCATATGAATATATGATTTCTGTAGTTTCTCCTTTACCCCCGGGACATACGTACCTTCTTTTAGCTTTCATAGTTGTCTATTTTGCTTTTCTTGTTTATTCAAGAGGGCTCACTTTACATCTCTGCCCCCAAATCTCCATACATCTGATTGAGGTGCAAGTGCTTTTTCCTTAAGCAATTGGGAAAACGAAAAACAGGGTAGTCATATTTAGCAATGAGAATAGCGAAAATAGAGAAAATGGCCTAGGCTCTCAGTCTTTTTGAGGAAATCTTGGTGGCTCCAAGTTAAAAGCCCCAGTTCTTATGGTCTGTACCTTTCATCCTTTGCTGTGGATCCCTTGCTGACCCCAAATTGTGATTAAATTCACCTTGGGTGTTTGTTTCCCGTTATTTTATAAGATTTGAGATTCTTTAGGTCTCTCAAATGTCTTCATGGTAGTTTTTAAATCCTCTTTTAAAATTATATTGGTGATTTTCATTTTAGGCTTTCTGATTATTTTATTTTCAAGGGATTTCTCATTTCAAATTAAGCTGCTTCTAAGTATCTTGTGTTTCAGTAACATGTGTTTATATCTGTTTGCAGCTGATCCTCTTCAAAGGATACAGTTTCCAACAACAAGATTTATACTTTGAATTAAAATAGTTTGTTATTTTCTGAATGTTTGAGCAGTTACAGGTTAAATGGGCATCAGTGGTACTTTGTAAAAGTATATATTACCAATAAAGAAAAAGTCAGCATTTGTCAATATGGCATACATTATCTCTAAGAGGATGGTCAGTACAGAGAAATTTGTAAGTGGAGAATGGATGTTATCTATTAGACAACTGTTGCAATGTTTCTCATCCATCATAAGCAATCACTGTGATAAACTCCCTTTTGAGAAATCATAAGAAATCTTATCCCATTACAGGTGTCGATAACCCCTGAGCCAGGGATGCTTTTTTCTCTGCTCTAGCACTCGCCGCCCCCCATCCTTTATTCATCCTTACTAGCCAAGAAAATTTTGTCCAATTTTATTGAATATAAATAACCTAAACACTGAGGTGTGTTTTCTCTTTCCATTTGCTAAATATAAAATTAGGACATTAAATACACATTTTCAAACTACTGTGCCCTCCATCTCCCAGTTGAGAGTCACTGCTTTATTGCAAAGTATGGGGAGATTGAGATGGGAAAGTAGAGGAGAATTAAAGTCCTTTATGATTGGATAATTGAAATGGGCAAGGGTAAGAAGACCTGTAAAATAAGGAAAGGAGAGTTAGAACTCTAAAAAAAAAAAAAGAAAGAAAAAAAGAACACCTCAAGAAAAGCCATATTAAAGGTGATAAAATTGCAGAAGAACAAGTTTAGAATTACATTGAGGGAAAAGAGAAGAAGGAGGTGAGTTCTAGTTGGTTTGGCTCACTGGATAGAGCATCAGCCTGCGGACTGAAGGGTCCTGGGTTCTAAAGCGGTCAAGGGCACGTGCCCTGATTGTGGGCTTGATCCCCAGTAGGGGGCGTGCAGAAGGCAGCTGATCAATGAGTCTCTCTCATAATTGATGTTTCTATCTCTCCATCTCTCTTCCTGAAATCAATAAAAATATGTGTTTGTTTGGTTTTTTTTTTGTTTGTTTTTTTTAAGGAGTTGAGATGTGGGGCTATTATATAAAGTATTTCCTAGTGTAAACTGGCTTGTTATTTGGAGAATATAGATGATGATCTTGGATTTTAACCTTAATTGACTAGTTTGTTCCACTTCTCCCCAACTCATCCCTCAAGGTTTCTGTCATTAGTTTGGAATTAGTGAAAGTGATGAATTGTAACCATTAAATTCTGTCTTTCCTTTTGAGCACATACATGTGTATATGTATTTTGGGCAGGTATGACTTCCTTATCTAGGTACTTGCTTTACTTGGGGCATCTAAGTGCTTCATATATTTCTGTGCTTACCATCTATTTTTACTACCAGGTTTGAGCCATGGGATAGATAAGCTTCATAAGATAGGCCAGCTTCGATACAGCCAGGATGACCCACAAGTAGGAATAGAAGGAGGGGTGAAGAAAGTTGGAGATATGTTGGTAGATGTTTAATCTTTTGAGGGGCAAGGACATCTTAAAAGGCGCAGGAGACTAGGATTTAAAAACATGTACAAGCCCTATCGGTTTGGCTCAATGGCTAGAGCATGGGCCTGTGGACCAAAGGGTCCCAGGTTCGATTCCGGTCAAGGGCATGTACCTCAGTTACAGGCTCTTCCTTGGCCCAGGGCTTGGTTGGGGCTCATGTAAGAGCCAACCAATCATGTGTTTCCCTTATATCAGTATTTTTCTCTTCCCCTCTCTAAAAATCAGTGGGAAAATATCCTCAGGTGAAGATTAAAAACATGTACAAGAGCCCTGGCTGGTTTTGCTCAGTGGATAGAGCATCAGGCCTATGGACCGGGTTTGAGGCCTGCGGACTCAAGGGTCCAGTCAGGGGCATATGCCTAAGTTTCGGGCTCGATCCCCAGTAGGGTGCATGCAGGAGGCAGCCCATCAATGATTCTCTCATTAATGTTTCTCTCACCCTCTCCTTCCTCTCTTGAAATCAATAAAAATATATTTAAAAAAACAACATCACATGTACAAGATAAATTAGATCAGTACAAGTGAGTTGATGGAATGGGACTAAGAAGCATTCTTTAAGTCAGTGATGAAGTTTTTTTAAAATTATTGGGACCAGACTGAACCAAGAGAAGCAGAAATTTGACCTAAAAACTGGGAAGGGAGATAAATGATAAATGTATTGACTTGTAGAGACTTAGCAGGAAGTCGTGGAAAGTACAAAATACCTCATGGAAGAAAATGCAGGTTATAAACTATTATTAGCATAAACTAATTAGTGGAAACTTTCATTGTAATTTTTATATGGCATCTCTTAGTTATTTAGAGTAATTTTTTGATAGTAAATAGGAGATGAAAGATAATAGGTAAAAAGTAAGGGCATAACTAGAAAAAAAGTTGATAATAGTATTGAGGAAGTTTATAAAATTATAAGAGTAGATTTTTATTAAACGACCACTTTTCTGATCACCATTTAAAAATGTTTTTATTGTGTGTGTTTTTTTTAGAGAGAGAGGAATGAGAGGGAGATAGAGAGATAGAAACTTCCATGAGAGAAATACATCCATTGGCTGCCTCCTGCATACCCTCTCATGCCCTCATCCCCCACTGGGGATTGAGCCTGCAACCCAGGCATATGCCCTGACCAGGAATCAAGCCAGGAACCTCTTGGTTCATGGATTTATGGTCAACCATTGAGCCGCACTGGCCAGGTGTGATCACCATTTTGAGTAGTAAATTGTTTAACGTTGGTGGAGATGTCATGTAGACTTCATAATTTTGACTGATATACCAGCTACTGATGAGTCCGTTCTTTTTATCTGTGTCCAGGACATATTTACCCATGTTACTATATTGTTTTGTGAGGATAACTGGGATGGGTTAAGGAAGAGGAAAAGCTGTGGGATTGTGTGGAAAAGCCTTCTTCAGTAAAGCCTATACTGTATCACTGACAAATTTCCTCTCTTCTGCCTCTAAAACTTAGAAGAAATGGTCTTATCAGTCAAGGCTTTCCAAGCTTGTCATATATTGACATCATATGACAAAGAACAGATACAACTTTTTTTATATAGTTTAATTATTGCTGATGTACTTATAATCTCTTTTCTTAGTTTTTCCTTTTTCCAGCATTCTCATGAACTTGAAGCCCCATCTGTGGATTTAGTAAACATGCTTTCCGTTATTTGTAGAACAGATTTTCAAGATGGAAAGCTTTCTATTGTCTCATCTTAAAATTAGGGAATACTATTAAGTGTTTGTAAGGCCTGAATGGTTCATACCAGATACAGCAAGCTAACATTAATTCATTAAATATTTTTTTTTAGTATTTATTGTATATATGATATCCTGCTGATTCTTTAGGGATCCACAAATAAATAAGACATGGTCCCCATTATCAGGACCTTTTTTGTATCTGTGAAGGAGGAGCTGGGCCACTATGCAGGACTGTGCAGGGTGTACATTGTACATATTCATTATCAACACTGATAATATGACAATTTTCCAGCAGATGGCAGACAAGCATCTTCAGGAGCAGGCAGCTTTTTATGATTTGCACGAGGGAACCATTTGGGCCTTCAGAGGATATGAACAAGAGACTCATAATTTTAGTATAATTTTAGGTATAATTACTTTCAATAAAGTGTAAAAAATGCTGTGGTATTTAAAGAAGGAGAGGGACCAGGTCATCACAAACTGTTCTTTTGTTAAAGGGGCTCACCTTCTGGAGGAGAAGACCTATGAGGGTGGGAAAGATTTCAGCTGTGAGAGAGGTTAGGTGTGTGATGGGGTGTTCTAAATATGAGAAAAGGGGGAGGGGATTCAAAACAAATACTATGTGTAGGTTAATTAATATTTTAACTAGAATAAACTTCACAAAACTTCCTAGGTAAAATTACACTATAACCTCATTAGCAAGATTGTACTATGAGCTTGGTTAAAGGCATTATTTTTTGCCATTAGTAAGTAAAAGTATCTAAAATACAAGGGAAATTTATAAAATACAATATATTTAGAAACTTCTATCTGTAGCCACTGAAATGCCGTTGGTATATTCATTAAGGTCTGTCAACTTAAAAAACATAAGTAGAAGGTGAATGACTATTAAATTTTCTGATCTTTACCTAAGAATAATTGTAAAAAGAAATGGACAAAGACATCTGAATGATCTTGACAGACAGAAGCTTCAAAGTGAATAGGTGTAAGGGTCCAAAAAGGAGGTTGAGGGTTTTCTTTAAATTATTTTTTTGTTTGTTTCATTTTTGAAGTAGAAATGTGGGTGTTTCTTCTTTATTTCTGCCTCAGATTACCCATGTTTCCCTCTTATTATTT
>NW_023425404.1:60843803-60938943 GCF_014108245.1 Pipistrellus kuhlii | reverse complement strand
CAGGCAGTTGAACATCCCTCTTACAATGCAGGATGGCTGGTTTACAACTGCTTGCCTGCCTGCCTTCCTGATTGCCCCTAACTGCTTCTGCCTATTAGCCTGATCACCTCCTATCCATCCCCCTGCCAGCCTGTTTGCCCCTAACTTCTCTCCCCTGCAGACCTGGTCACCCCTGACTGCCCTCCCCTGCAGGCCTGGACCCACCCAACTTTTTTCCCCTGCAGGCCTGGGTCCCCCGCAACTGTCCTTCCCTGCAGGCTCGGTTTCCCACAACTTCCCTCCTCTGCAGGCCTGGTCACCCCTAATTGCCCTTCTCTGCAGGTTTGATCGCCCCCAACTGCCCTCCCTTTTAGGTCTGGTCCCTCCCAACGGCCCTCCCATACTGGCCTGATCATGCACAACTTGCAGACCTGGTCTCTCTCAAATGCCCTCCCCTGCTGGCCATCTTGTGGCAACTATCTAGTGTCCACATGGGGGCAGTCATTTTTGACCACATAGGGGCAGCCATCTTGTGTGTTGGAGTGATGGTTAATTGCATATTATTCTTTTATTAGATATAATTAAATACCATAGAGGCCTGGTGCATCGGTGAGAGCCAGCTGGTTTGCCCTGAAGGGCGCCCTGGATCAGGGCGGGAGTTCCCTTGGGGCATGGGGAGGCCTGGGCAAGGGGCCTGAGGTGGTTTTCAGGCCAGTCATACCTCCTGGCAACCCAAATAGAGGTCATGGTATCTGGAATTTATTTATTTTCTATAATTGAAACTTTGTAGCCTTAAGGGGAGGCCAAGGTAGACCAGGGAAGGCAGAAAGCTTTGCTTCATCTATTGCTGGGGAAACCCAAGCCTCCTGCTTTCTCTGGGGCCATAGCAATCTAGTTTGGGTTAATTTGAATATTTGCTTCTGATTGGTTGGTAGGCATTGCTTGTGATTGTTGTGGAGGTATGATCAATTTGCATATTACTCTTTTATTAGATAGGATTATTGACTGTATTTCCTATGCTGACTTGGCATCCTCATGGCTATTTTTAAACCTGCCATTTGTACTTCTTAATTCCTTCACTTTATTCACCCAGTTGGCATTCTTTTAATGATATTATATCAAGTCTTTTTGGAAATCATGATAATCCTATTAAAAAAAAGTAAAAAACAGCCGAAACCAGTTTGGCTCATTGGATAGAGCATCGGCTTGGGGACTGAAGGGTCCTGGGTTCAATTCCGGTCAAGGGCATGTACCTTGGTTGCGGGCATATCCCCAGTAGGGGGTGTGCAAGAGGCAGCTGATCGATGACTCTCTCTTATCGATGTTTCTAACTCTCTATCTCTCTCCTTTCCTATCTGTACAAAATCAATAAAATATATTTTTTAAAAAAGTAAAAAACAGAGTATCCACCAAAGTGCTCTGAAGATAGTAAATATTGGTTAAGAAACAAAATGAGGGAACTAGTGAACGAATGAAACAAAATGGCTTGTGGAGTTGACTGACAAAAGAAATTTAAAAAATAAATCTCAATAGCACAATTGCCACAAAAGAAGACGTAGACTGCCTTTTTTCCTTGCTGCTATGCACAACCAAAAAACTAGGCCCTGGTGATATACTCCATCATCATGCATGTATCCTTGATGCTATGTCTGTCTTGTCAATAGCTGTTGCTAGTTTTCTATTGTCTCTACTTGCAGAATCCTTTTGTTGGCGCTTTTGGCAGTGGAAAATAAACATATGTTTAATAGAGTTTAAAAACAACACAAACACAAAACAAAAAACTTCAGAGATACAACAAAGGAAGCATTGCCATATAGTGTCAGAACATTGCTTCTGTTGACGGACTAGAGAAAGACACCCAGATCTATCTGACTCTAAAATCAGTGCTTTTCCACATCTTCTGTTGCCTCTCTCTTTCCACTCCCCAAATATTCAGGATATTCAAAACATTTATGTTCAGAGTTGCTTCTCTCTAGCAACAGAGTTTAATCAGGGGTGGAATAAGGTAAGAGTGGAAGTGGGAATCCCTCACCAACACCAACTAGTTAGATGCTGCCATCTGATGGTCACTCTCGCGATTGGCATGAACTCATGAACTGTGATTCTCCTTGACCCTGGCATTGAGGCAGGGCTGACTCACTAGAGCAGTGATTTTCAACCTCTTTCATATCATGGCACACATAAACTAATCATTAAATTCTGTAGCACACCAAAAAAAATAGATCATTTGTCAATCTGACAAAATAAATAGGTATAATTTTGATTCATTCACATCAGGCAGCTATTGTTGGTTGTCATTTTTTAATTTGACAATCTAAGAGAAAAGAGTCAGTGCTCCTGACTAAATAGTCAGGTATTGCAGATTTTAAAAATTATTGTGGAGTACCATAATGATGAAAATTGCTGCACTAGAGCAAATAAAATTAATCTCTGACTCTACAGGAAATGAGCAGCCCAAAACAGAAAGGACAGTTTTTTGAGAGTCATACAGGACCATTTCTACATATGTAGTTCATGGGCTGATTGTAGCTGAAGTTCTGGTTTGATGTATATCAGTACTACTGTCCTTTGTTTGCAAAGATACTGCTTAATGATGGCAGGTCACACTGTCTGGATGGCTGAAATGGCTGATGAGGGATCTGCATACCAGTTTCAAACATAACTTCATTCTTTAAAATGCTATCTCCTATAGTCACAGCCACATTTTGCTTGTATACAAGAGCTAGAAAGCTCTAGGTCACATTTCAGTGCCTACAGCTATAGATATGAGATATGGACTTAGGAAGACTGATAAGGGAACAATTGTGGGAAGAAGAGTAACAGGGAGAAATAATGCTTGATTAATTCCTGATCCTTAGACTAATGGATAGAATTTCTGAAGGTACACCTAGCACTTGGATCATAGCTTCATCACAACAATGTACTTTGGTTATTTTCCCCAAATTTAATCTTGCATGGTTAATCTTGCACTCCTGATTTTGCCTGGTACTGTCTAACTTTTTCCTCATCCTGCTTCTTGGTGTCCAAGATATGATTTAGAAAGATAACTGGCTACAGAGAAGACCTAAACTATTCATGCAAGAGCAAATATCCACAGCCTCTGCCATAATAACAAACTGATTTAATAAGCCATCAACATATATTTGCCAACAAGTTCAATGTAGCCATCAATGAGTGTATCTCAGGACTCTAGCTGGAACAGAAAATGAATTGATTCACAAACCATTCCAACACATACTTTTTGGTCAGAGCTTTCCAAAAGCTTCCCCCATTCTACCACATTGATTCTCAATAAGAACTTCTTTTGATATTGTGATCCCAAAGAACTAGCTCTGTCACTTTAACTACATGATCTTGGGAAAATTACTTAACCTCTCTCAGTGTTATTCCTCATTAGTGTGTATAATAATACCTACATCTTAGGGATGTTATGTGGAATAAATTATAAAATCAGTGTTAAGTGCTTATCCTAATGCCAGGTACATGGTAAGTTCTCAGTAAGTGTTGGCAATGATCACTTTTGCAATTTCCATTTTTCTTGGTTTCCTTTGCTTCTTTCAATCTGGATAAAATAAAAAGTGACTCCACAAATTTGTACATATTATTGCTTTATTCTCCTTTCTTTTGTGGAGTCTTATTGGTTGCCTACTATTGACACCCACACCAGAAATCAAACCAACACCAGGGGTTTGATCTGACCAGGAATCAAACCAGCAACCCTGGCAACATTTTGGTGCATGGGATGATGCTCAAACAACTGAGCTATACTGACTAAAGAGGTCAAAGAAAGACTTCCAATGAACCCTAAACCCAGGAAAGGGTGAATCAGAGGATTGTTAAAGTCAGATTCCAGGTATTCAAGTTAATAAACCAGCTGGCTATAAGGAGATCAGTTGAGAGCAATTTTGCCCTGACGTGAAGGGACACAGACCTAATTCCTCAAGTATTAGTTGGTTTGTGGCTAAAGGTGGGATTGTTCTGTACTATTTAGAAAAAATAGAGGAACATGGAAAAATCAATGCAATTCCTAGAAGTGGGTATGGGGTCAACTTTTTCAGAAGACTGCAGAATGAGGTTTCAAGCTTATTCTTAGAAACAATGTGGATTATTCTCAGAGAATATTTTCTAATTTTCTTATAAATATACATAGACTATTATACAATAGACACATAATGTTATTATGTGATAAAAAAAAAAACAATAAGAAAAAAAACAACCTCTTCAATCACTTTTTGGCCTTTTGGCTAAGATCAAGTGTAAAAATCAACCTCTTCAGAACTTTTTCTCAAGCTGAAGTCTTTATAATTGGCTGTAATGATTTCTTTCTTTTTTAAAAAATATATTTTATTGATTTTTTTACAGAGAAGAATAGAGAGGGATAGAGAGTTAGAAACATCGATGAGAGAGAAACACCGATCAGCTGCCTCCTGTACACCCTCTACTGGGGATGTGCCTGCAATCAAGGTACATGCCTTAACCAGAATCGAACCTGGGACTTTTCATTCCGCAGGCTGATGCTCTATCCACTGAGCCAAACCGGTTTTGGCTGTAATGATTTCTTAACATCTTCTTGAAAAGAAGAATAAGCCCTAGCCAGTTTGGCTCATTGAATATGGTGTCAGCCTATGAACCAAAGAACTGTTTTGATTCAGGTCAAGGGCCTGTGCCTAGGTTGCAGGTTCCTCCCTGGACAGGGCCCTGGTTGGGGCTTCCTACAGCAGCCAATCAATGAATGTGTTTCTCTCACATCAATATTTCTCTTTCTTTCCCTCTCTTCCACTCTCTCTAAAAAAAAATCAATAGAAAAAATATCCTTGGTTGAGGATTTAAACATTAAATAAATAAAGTATTTTTTTTAAATAATAAGGAAGAGAACAGAATTGTTACTATCATCTCTCAAGAGTTTTCAGTCTACAGTGTAGAACTCACACTTCCCAGGGGCAGTATCACAGTCAAATAAACCCATAAAATAAATATAATGCTTCTTCCTGGAATATGATAGCTATTAAAATTGAATTAAACAAGTATAGGTTATAACAAAATGGAAAACAAATTTCTTATGAACTTTTAAAACTTTATGTGTTAAGAAATGTGAAGATTTGAGAACTGAAAACTATTTGGTGTTTGTGGCAAAAGGTTTCTGACAATATTTTTAGTTCTTTGGATAAAAAATTAAAGAACATTCATAGCCTTTAAAAACTGTCATATCTTCCCCCAAATTATATTAAATCTATGTTAGTATTCCCACATCCAATAAAAAACTTACTTTTCACAAAAATTGGAACTGATTTTTATAATTTTACTTTCCAAATATTCATGAATGAGCAACTCATTTACTTTACAATTGGCTATGATTTCTTAGCAACCATCACTCACAATAAGAAATTCTTACAATGGAAGAAAAATTTGATGTTAAAGTTAGTCTCAAGTGTGATTTGATTCATATAAATCCTAAATTAAAAGAAAACAAATGGTACATTTTCATAGTCATTAAATTAAATAGTAATCTTTATTTTGCACTTTTCTACCACAATAAAAATTATTTCCATGTCAAATATTTTATACCCTTAAAGATGCCACAAATTCTAGCACTAAGCCTGTAGTATTACTAAACAGCCCTTAGAGTATGTCTGTGAATCTAGAAATACCAGGAAATCCAGGGTTCTGATGGTTTCATGGGAGAGAGGGAGAAAAGTGAACACTCTTTCTCATCATCATTTGGCATTGATACACCTTGTCTGATTCATAATAATGATACACAAATTTGGCACACTGATCAAGAACACCAAATTATACACTAAGAAAAATGTTGTTCATTCCACAATACTGAAATAAATAACAGATAGAAAAATTTTCATTAGGAACATCAATTATAATTTGTAATAGAATCAAGTGAAAACATGTTCTTGGAACTTGAGCAAAAATGTGGTACAAGACTGAAGAGAGAGAAGCCAGTCCTAAAAGAATAAGAAGTATTCAAACATGACCACTGCTTCAACACAGCTGCTGGCCTGCCATGCTCCCCATTTGACAAGCTCTTTACATTTACTCTGTGTTTTTTAGTCTTCTGGGTGTGCTTTCTTTTTCTAGCTTTGTGGAAGACCTCATCAAAGCTTTATTGATTTGGATTCATTTAAGTCTCTTATTCTTCAATAGATAAATATTGTCTTCTAAGGTTCTCAAGATGGAACAGGACCTTAGGGTAACCAACTCAACACCTCTCTGCCTGGGGCCAGAAACCCAGAGTTCAACATCAGGAAGTAGAGCCAGAGCTGTAGTAGCCAAAAGAGCCATTAGGTGGCAGTGGTGGATAGAAATGTTGCCAACATCTTCCATGAGGTAGTGGAGACCATTGGTTCTTGTATGATGTGCCAGTGCTAACAGGTTGTGGGGACATCTTTGTTCAAAGAAGGTAGTGTCAGCTGCTGGGCCTGTCTAGAGTCTGTCCAAACACTCTGTGCTCAGTTATTGAGACCAAGGACACTCCATTAGATATAAGTTTCAAAGCAAGAGTCACAAAGCACGGGATCTGCTCCCAAGGATATCACAAAGTAAAGATATACCTATAATTTCCACGGGTGCCATTTTTAAGAAGTTATCCAATCACCTGTCTCCTTGTCAGTGTTTCCTAGTGCACACTCTACAGGAGGTTAGAGCCCATGTTATTCACCTTGAATCACAGTGCTTGCCTCAGTAGACCCTCAATTTATTTTTTTTTTTTTTTTTTTTTTTTTTTTTTTTTTTAGGGACTGACTTCATTTTCCTCTCCAGGCTTAAGTTTGTTCATCTATAGAATGAGAGAGTTCCCAACTCTAAAATTAAAAATTCAATGGTTCTCTTTAAGCATAACAGAGTATTTTCCTGTTTTACTGGCAAAAGTCTAATGGAATTACAGTGATAAGGATGTGTAAGTTTAGTGGGTAGATAGCATAAGGTACCTTGTAAAAGAAATAGATGATAAGAAGATCTGTGATCCAATTTCACTGAAATGTATCATTTCATAAGTCAAGCCCATAGAACACCTTTAATTAAGGCCCTGAACTGATGCTACACAGGAGCTTTATATCCTACAAAGCCACTTGCTGGTGGAGATTGAAGGCCTCCCATCCCAGTCTGGAGAGTTAAAGAAAAATCTTTGTTTCTAGCTTGCAAAACCTGCACGTTAATTGTTATAATTTAGCTAAATTTTGCTCAGGCTTATTGTAATCTTGAATCCCTAAGACATCCAGAAACCAAAGTCCAGCCAGTCACACCATGGCCACCAGTTTCTAATATCTACTCCCCCACACCCTCCCCCTCACAACTGGCTCACTCATATATTCAATCCTAAATTTCCCCCAAAGAGGTAAAATAAATTTGAGAGAAAACAAGGATACAGATTATTTGTGCTACTAAAGTAAATCTGCCTACGTCAAGGGTTTAGAGCACATGTGTCAAACACAAGGCCCGCGGGCCAAATCTGTCCCGCCAGGCCTTGCAATGTGGCCTGCACCGCGCTGTCATCACTGCACTCCACTGCTTTTCCATCACAATGACAGTTTATGACTGTTCAGTAAACCATTCGGCCCGCGATTTAGGCTGGATTTTAGATTTTGGCCCCTTCTCTGATTGAGTTCGACACCCCTAGTGTAGAGCCTCAGGACTAGTGGTCAAACTCACTCACACATAACCTTTCATATTCAAGCACATAACTGTCAGTCAGCTTTTTGTCAATGAAATATATCCCCACTGTTTTTCAGACTAACTTTATCATCTGTCTCAAACCATGCCTTTAAACTTCACAAGAATGAATATTCTCTCTCCATAGACAATATTTTGTATTCAAGGTATTTGTCCAGCTTGCAAACAAGGGACTTAACTTATAGTCTATAATGAGTAACTATGGTTATAATTTCCATATGGCTTCACAATTTTATAAATTCTCGAGCAATATCCCTCAAAGCTAAAGGATAACATCTAATGTATACTCCACCCTTTATCTCTTTTCCTTCTTTCTTCCTTCAACCTGCCAGTGTATCTTCTTTTGATATTGGATGTGTTCCACTTGGTTCTTAAAGAGCAATAAAAACTTTTTTTTTTTCTTTCTCTGACCAGTTTGGCTCAGTGGATAGAGCGTCAGACTGTGGACTGAAGAGTCCCAGGTTCCAGCTGATCAGTGTTCCCTCTCTATCCCTCTCCCTTACTCTCTGTAAAAAATAAATAAAAAAATAAAAAAAATAAAAAATAAATTTAAAAAATTCAACAAATATATATATATATATATATATATATATATATATATATATATATATATTTTAAACTATTTTTAAGTAAAAAAAAAAATAGTAGAGAATATTAGAAAAAAATGGCTAAAAGCATTCTTCTTTTTCTTTCCTTGCTCTGCCACATTTAATGCCTGTTCCCTGGGGGCATCCTGATGCCCTTCAGCAAATGGCTTCCTCAGGACTTTGGTGATTTTATCACAATTCAGGAATCCCCCCTAAACCTCCACTTGCTCCCAGTCTCACTAATCTTCCTTCACACACACACACACACACACACACACACACACACTACCAAAAGAAATCTGCTTTGTTTTTAAACTTTAGAATCTGGTTCATTTTTTCTTAGATCATAAGTTGGGCCCATAGGCTTTAAAGGGCGGGGGGTGGGGTGGGGGGTGGGGGGAATTGTTTCATTGAAATAGCTAAGTGGCTAGAAATAGTGTGTATATGAAAAATACACAGCAGTGCTCGCTTCGGCAGCACATATACTAAAATTGGAACGATACAGAGAAGATTAGCATGGCCCCTGCATAAGGATGACACGCAAATTCGTGAAGCGTTCCATATTTAAATAAAAGAAAGAAAGAAAGAAAATACACAGCAATACATTACCCAGGGGTAAGAATCTTACAAAAATCTGGAAGAGTCCCTCCAACTGAAGACGATTTCCAGCTCTTTGTTTCCGGAGATTGGTCCAGCTGTGTGCACTGGATGCCTCTTGTTCTGATTATATAGCGATCTAGTGAGCTGGGTGGGGAAACTAGTCCCTAATCCTGGCAGAGATAAGGCAAACAAGGAAATTCACCTTTTTCTTGGGAATGACTAGATCAAATATTTACCCACTGGAGTGGATTAAAGAGTTGTTCTGATAGACAATGTTTGATGTGGTAAGCAAGGCCCTTTGTTCCAAAGCTGCCCTTTTTCTGATGTCCACGGTTCTTACTCTTGCCCATGACAGGACAAAGGTTTCCTTGTTCACATATATGATCTGGATCCACAAGACAGTGTTTCTGGTCTATGGGCCAACTCCAAGAACTGCCTTGGAAGAACCCCACTGAGTAAATGTGGTCTCCCAGCAGAATGCTGTTCCCCTGCACTATTTACTCACATAATTTGGTTTCATGAAAGGTTGCCATGTCAATAAGTATGTTTTTCATAGATTTCACAGAACCAGGAAAGCACTTGTAGAGAAGGCTATGTGAGAGCTGTTAGTACCCACTTACTTGACCTCAGCCTCCCAGCCACTAACCCTCAGAACTAACCTTGCCTTATTTCCTGGGCTTCTCCTTACTTCATCCTCAGCTGTCCACAAGAGACTAATCAGGAGCCCCAGTATTCTGTTCCTTGTGACACAGCTGGAAAACTAATTACCATATTTTTCGGACCATAAGACGCACTTTTTTCCCCCCAGAAGTGGGGGGAAAAAGTCCCTGCGTCTTATGGTCCAAATATAGCCTACACATATACTTTAAAAAAAAAAGTTTTTTTACTTGCCCGGCTCTGTGTGGTCTCTGTGTGCTTGCCCGGCTCTAAAATGGTTCTAAATGCTGCTGTTTACTTTACAGGGTTGATTACATGTGTTTATGACTGTGATGTTGGGTTTTAATGTACATAAAATATTTTAGGACACTATTTGTTTCAGAATCTTTTTTTCTTCATTTCCCTTCTCTAAAAACTGGTGCGTCTTATGGTCCGGTGCGTCTTATGGTCTGAAAAATACGTTATCTCCACTGATAAACATCACTCCTGAGATGGTTACTTGATCTCATTGTCTCTCCATTGGATAGAACCCTTTGAAAGAAGAATAACTGTCTTATCTCTATAGTCTTAGTTTCTACAACAGTGGCCGACACCTAGGCCCAAGGTCTTTTTATTATCTCTGAAAAATGCATTCTCTGATCTCACTTTGGGGATCCCAATCATGCAGATTCTCCTGGCTTCTCTCAGGGCTCACCAGCACAACTGGGTTTGGTAAGTTGTTACCAAACAAGGCAGGTAGAGTAGGAAGGCTTCTAAGGATCCCAGGAAAGCTCTGCTTCCAGCTTACTGATAAATCCTAAAAACACACGGATTGCCTTCACTTTGGAGGCATTGGTGCCTGTTCCAAAGCACCCTCTCCTGGAGAGATTAACCCTTTAAACAGCTGCCAGTGGGGTACACGTGCTTGGGCATGTGCTCTAGAGCCTGTCTTAGGAGCAGTTTTGGTCCCTGGAAGGGCCTGAGGACTTAAGGAGGAAGAGAAGTGGATGAAGCAGGTTAATAAAAAACTAGGGAAGTTCCCTGGCAAGTAGAATAAGCAAAAACAGCGGTAAATATTTAAACAAATGGCCAAGAAATCAACAGCCAGTGAATTGGACTTTAGACTCTATCTTCCCTAATGAAGGGCACTTAGGAGCAGGTGTCCTTGGTTAGGGAAGTACATCTAACCAACTAGAGAGTGAGTAGCTAAAATCACCCTAGTCAGTGAGTTAGGTAACAGAGACCCAGTGGTGCTATTAGTGCCAAATCCAAAACAAATGAAGTCAGAGGAATAAATAACAAAACAAACAAACAAACAAAAAACAATTAGAGCCTGACAAATCCAAGATAGAGATAAAATATATGAAAAATATATTCATATAATTTTTAAATATTCTGTCAGGTTGAACTTGAAAGTTATTCTCCTTTCTCTAAAATGTTTTTGTATGTCTCTTTTTCAAAGTTGATGTATTTTAGCAGCAAAGAGAGGAAACAGGATAGGGGGTCCATAGAGTGGGGCCTCTACTGACACCTAGCAGCATGCCTAAATCCTCACTTTCCTCTTGTGGGCAGACAAGCTATTTCAGAGTGGGACCTATTTTAAATTAATCAGACATCACTCTTTGAGAGAATGATCTCAAACCCCACTTTAAGCTCACTTGATACATAAGCATGTTAAAAGGCATGCCTAAATAGCTGATGAGTACCATATGTTTCCATGTATAATACACCCCCTTGTGTAAGATGCCCCCACTTTTCCAAACCCAAATTAAGAAATCAATATTTTAAACATAAAACAGAACACATTTTTTTTTTAATTTATCTTTTTATTTTGGGGCATCTTCATGGGCTCAGAACACTCTAGTCCCTGTTGCATCTGCACACTCTCCACTTTCACCTCCAATCACAGCCCTAGCTGATGTCAGTAACAGTAAGGCTAGTGATTGGAGAGAGCCTGTTAGATATGAATGGGCATCTACCCACTCATGTAGCTCCCTCCTTGTCTGACTTCCTTGTATAAGATGCCCCTCGATTTTCAGCCTAACAGTTTCAGAAAAAAATGATGTCTTATACATGGAAAAATACGGTACCCTGATTGACCTCCACTAAAATTCCTGTCTATAGAAAACACATAAAAATCCTCAAGACAATGGACACAGTGAATGCTCACCCTTGAGCATACCCTTGACTCCCTTTCCTCGGGTGCATAATTTTACTTTCTTCCTCCTAAGCTCCCAGGGTCCTCCTCTTCTTTAACTTTTCAGTGATCCGAAACAGTCCTTGCTTGGCTGGCTTCTGTCACTCAGACTGAGAAGACAAGCCAATAACAGATAACCCTCCCCTTACTTGTTCCATCATAACCATGCCCTTGGCTTGTGTAATCTCACTTGTTTCTTGCATCAGCCAACCTCCAAGGCTGCCATTGTGTGGAAAGAACCCTGAGTACCCTGAAGCTTACTTATACTAATAAAAGGAAAAAATGCTAATTGACCTTACCTTAGCTACACCCACAGCCAATCAGAGCGAGTATGCAAATTAACACAACAAAGATGGCATTTAATTTGCAGATGCTGAGGGAGGGAGATGTGAAGACTGAAGACAGCATAGAAGGAAGAAGGAGGGAAATCAGAAAGCAAGGCAGCTGTGGGAGGGAAAGCATGGATGGGGCAGTCAGGGAAAGTTCAGGGCAGTGGGGAGCAGGAGAGGTGGCAGTGGTGGGAGGGAAGCCCGCAAGAAGCCCTGTTCTTGCAGGAATCTTCCTGCAACAGGCCTCTAGTCCTATATAATAAAGATGTAATATACAAATGGTCATTATAACCAAAGGCATAATGACAAGATCATGAATCAGCAGGAGGGTGGGGCAGCAGGCTACAAGTGGATGGCGGAGAGCTACAGAACAGAATAGGTCACCAAATTATAAGGGAAAGTGGGGGAAAGGGATGGTGGTATAAGGGTGAGGTGAGCTACAGGAGGGCAGGGTAGTGGGCAGAGAGTTACTGGAGGACAGAAGCAAGCTATTGTTGAGCTACTGGCACACGGATTCATGCACAGGGCTACTTGTCATGTATAATAGAAGGTCAGAACCCAGACCTAGTGCTCAGCCTCTAGAGGGGACTCTCCTAAGTCAGCATCAGTGTGAATAAAACAGTTCTTTTCTGAACTTCCAAGTGCCTATGGTTTGTCACTTCCCACCAGCCTGATATCAGCCATAACAAGATTTTTACTTCTCAGTGATCTAACAGCCCAGTCTGGGCTCACATCTGTCACTGTGACTTCCTTTTCTAAGTTTAGGCAGCCCAGTCTAGGGTCACTTCTGTTACTGTGATCTTGCCCCTTCTACCCAAAGCTTGTCCTTTGTGTCACTTTTCCAACCTTTAATAAACATACTCTTAAAATCAGCTGGGCTTGTGACTTGAATTCTTTCTTGCAGAAGTCAAAAACCCACAAACGCCAGTCATGCCAGCCCAGTCCTATCCCTTTCTGGTGATATGGGCAGAATGGAGAACCCAAAAAGGGCAAACATCATCTGCTTTTCAATTGTGTTGGGACAGAGTCCTTCCTGAAATTCACTTTCCCCCATCGTCTCTCTGCTTGCCTGCATCCCCAACCAAATCCTGGGCTAAAAGGAGAAAAGCTGGGGGTAGTGAGCAGAGGACCAAGCACACTGCCATAAACGCTTTCCCTCAGTACTTGGTGCCTCGGGGTTACTGAAGCCTCTGGAGAGGGAGGACAGGCATGTCTCTGACCAGAACTTTTGTTCTGCCAAACATCAAAGCCCAGTGTCTTTTAGGAGCAAAAAGGTAACAGGATATGGGGTCCTCAGAGTGGGGCCTCTGCTGGCACCTGGCAGAGTGCCCAATCCTCACTGTCCTTTGTGGGCAGACAAACCCTTTTGGAGTGGGACCTAATTTAAAATAATCACATATCACTTATTCAAGAGACACTGAGAAGTGAGTTCTAAAAAGTTATCAGCCAGTCACTCGTTAGGGGAGATGCTGCCAGGCCCATTCCAACACCCTGAGGGCCTCAGCAGTCCCAGGAGACTGAGGCAGCAGCCACCTCCCTCAGCCTTTGGGGACAAGACGACTTGATCAACACAACCCTTCTCTGATGAATTGCCTAACAACAGAGACAAGGGACTCCACTCCAATGTCACCTTCATACACAAACAGTTTCATGGCCTGAAACACCAGCCCAGCCCAGCTCACACAGACAGATCAGCCTCTGGGTTTAGTTTGGCAGTGATGGCAGGAGCAGCCTCCAGCCTCTGAACACATCCCTTCTCTGCTTGGAGGATGTCACTGAGCAACCTTGGGGAAATCTACAACCTGCCTACATGGCTGACAGTGCAGAGTCAGGTAAATGGTGAATGGTTGCTTTCATTCTAATTGTTTTATTTTCAGCTTGACACATGAGGTTATGAGGAAACAGAAAATGAGATTCTTTTTTTAGAAGAAAGTTTTACAATTTTATTAAAATGCATCTAAGTGTTTATCCATTTGTGTTTCAAGAAATTAGTCTACGATTAATAAACACTATATCTTTGCCAGCGATTGTAATAGATGGGAAACAACTGCCAATAGAAAAATACACAAATATATTTAAAAATGTTCTGTCAGCTTGAATTTTAAAGTTAGTAGCTGTGCAGTTTAAGCAGCTCTATGAATACCCAAGGCTGCTTCTGGGAGGTTGGCCACCTGCTGTTCAGATAATTATGTAATTTGGGTTTCTAGTGATTGCATTAATGACTTAATTATAAAGTTCTTAATGACACAAAGGGAGGGTCTTCCCTAATTGAAGATTTCCCTAGACCCCACAATGGCACTGAGACTGTTTTTATTATTCTTTGGAAACAAAGATGTCATGTCACGCCCACGTGCTGTGTGTGGGTGTGCTGTCTGTCTCCCAATAAGAAGGCTGAGGATCCCAATGGTGCAGTAAGAAAGCTGAAAGAGGAGGCTCTTGGCAGAGTCTGCAAAAATTTCAATGCACTGGCTGTGGGTGGGTTAAGGGTGAGGAGACAGAGGCGAGCAAACAGAAAATGAAAGCATCAAATGTCCTTTCCACTGGCAAGAACTGAACAAGTTCTGCGCCATAAATCTGATGATCAACCTGGTAGCAAGCAAAGAATTCCTGGTCCCTTGGAGTTCTACCTGCTAGGCTGCATGCATTGGCTGGGCCATCTCTGCCCAGCTGCGGAAAGGAAACACGGGTTGGGAATGCAGCACTGCTAACTACAAAGCTGCCCTTTTGCCTCCTTCCCTTTCCTCAGCTCCCAGTCTGGTCCCACAAACTCCTGTTCATTTATCTCCGATAAGAAGGGACTATCCTGGCCAAAGCACCCTGGTAAAGTTAAGACATGAAGCAGGAGGAGGAACAGAAATTGAACCTGTGGGAAGCTGTGTTCCGTGGGGCCCGAGGGCAAGGATGGAGCATAGGGTAGGGACGCCTACCTGATCTCCTACAGGGGATTGAGCACAGGGTAGGGACGCCTACCTGCTCTCCCCTAAGCCTTCAGGGTCAACTAGGGACAGGGCAGACCATAGCCCCATTGTTAGAGAGTGCGTGTGATGCACGACTTATCTGGATGTTCTCAGCTAGGCTGTTCTCAATGATATCTAATCAGACGCTTGCTCTATGTATCTTTTCCAAGAATGTCTTGAGGAGCTGACGGGCGGCCTTGTCCTGGGAAAGGGGCACTTGGAGAAACACCCAGAAAGGCCGCATAAATGTACGCCTGCAACTAATAAAGCTGCTGCAGTCTCACCATGGACTAGCAGTCCTCCTGAAGCCCCGCTTTCTCTTGTCTTTATTTCTCTTAAACCTCCTAACCCTACCTTCAGGACCTGTGATACCAGCTGGATCCGGTAGTTGGCGCCCGCGAACAGGGACCCGAAGACACTGGGACCCGAAGACACTGCGACGAGTAGGAAGGTTGCCGTGGGTAAAGGCCCCAGTGAGTAACTGCGGATTGGTTTTTTTTTTAAATTCAGGAGTAACAAAATGGGGCAAGTACAGGGCAGGGATCTTTTTATACAGTTCCTGCACAGCATGCTTGTGTCTCGCGGTGCCTGTTTAAAGCATGGGATAAAGTAAAAGTGCCCTTTAGAGTGAATGTTGAAGTCTATGTGGTCACAAAATAATGTTGTTTATTGTTGAAATTAGAATCTTAGTATATGTATGAAATTTAAAATCTGTAATAAGTGGAACTCCACTGCTGAAACTGCCTCTGATACAGATAAATTCAAAGGCAGCTGGAGAGGGCAGGGCTATCTGCTCTCCCACATTAAGATTACTTACAATAAGACTATTTAATGCCTTGTTTAAAAATTACAAGAGAGCTCATAGGGAAATGCAAATCTTGGCCAAATTGGGTATTAGTTATTATTTCAGAAAGCCAAAAAGGAAAAAAAAAAAAATTGAGATCTGTCTATCTTTTAAGCATGAAAAGAAATTCAGCCAGATCTATTACTGATGCTTCCCCTGAAGTAAGCATGATGTGGGGGAAGGGAGAGACATGAGACAATCCAATATAGAAGGCGCTCTCCTAGTATAATAAATTAAAAGTTTCCTTTCTCGCCATAAAAAAGTTTTAAAAATTTAGAAATGCATCTGGGATATCTGTACACGTGTAAAGAGAAAGCTAGTATAAGACAGAATGCATGCACATCCAATTTTGGATATTAGATAAGTCTTGAACTAGCCTTAACTCTTTACAAGAGCTACAGAAATGAAAAACTCAGAACTGATTCTTTTTCCTGAGAAAAACAGCGAAAAAGTCTTCTTGAAAGAAATTCAAGCTAATTCCAGCAACAAGATTTGCATTTCCATAATAAAGAGTAGTTTTCAAAATACTAGTGAACCTTATTGAAAAGTTAACTTTTAAGGCCTTCAAGAAAATAAATAAATTTGTCTCTGTTATAGAATTTATCCAAAGTAAATACTTTAAAATAATTATAATTGATTCTAGAATCTCAAAGAGATTATTAAAATATAAACAAATAATATATTAATTGTAAAGATCTAAGTAGTCCAGGTAACCAGCTACATCCTTTGTTGAGGGAGGAAAGGGTAAAGGCCCTTCCCCCAGCAGACAGTTAATATAGTGTCCTGCCAGTAGCCATCTTAAAGAATGTGATAATTTACAGTCGAATAAACAAAACCTAGTTTCCCAGAGCCACTGGCAAATAAAAATTAAAGTTTAAATTTACCTCACAAAAAACCTAGAGAACAGAATTGAATCTATTAACTGATTATGTCTTGTATTTTTCTTAGAAATATAAAGTGTTATTAATCTAAGAACTATTAAATATATTTGACTTGCCAGCTTTAAAAATTCAAAGTACAAATTAAATTAGGAGAAATTATAGAGTTGTAGTGATTAAATACTTAAAACATAAAAACTTATTTTTAAGAAAATAAAATGTTGTATTTCCTCTAATAATTAGGAAATCAAAATAAGTTACTTATTATTGATCTAATTAAAAATAGGATTAATTCTATGATCTCAGCCAAAAGTTTTCTATACAAAAACTAGTCTAAATCTAATTGATATCTTAAGATAATAATAGATAATAATAATAACAAATATTAAAATATTTAAATCATATATAGATATTTATTTGATGGTTTTTTCCATGTTAAAATTTCAAGGCATTAACAGAGATGATTCTTGGAAAGCTCCAAGGGCCCGGAGTAATACAAAAAATTTATTCTCTCTTCTTATAGGAAAACTTTTTAAAACAGATCTAATATACTTAAAATTGCATGGAAAGCCTTATCAAATAAAAATTAATAGGTATATATTAAATAATATAAAAGTTTTCACCTGTAAGAAAGGCAAAAACAATATATTTCTTAAATATAGCCAAATTTTTCAACAGCAATAGAATTTCAAGAAAGATAAAAGCCATGCTTTTGGATCAGACCAATAAAGTATCAAACCTATAAGTTTTACTGAATAAGTTTCTTTGCCATTTTTTTTAAAATTAAAGATACCTACTTAAGTTACTTTATAAATTAGCTTTTGCAATATAATCAATATCATATAAATTAAGTTACATGAGAAGCCAATGTTTTATAAATAATTGAATCCTAACTGTATATGGCTGCCTACATTTTAATTAAGCTAAAGGCAAGGCAACATTTATAGCTTATGAATTCAAAAGTAAATTTGCTTTATTTTTAAAGTAAAGATACCTTACCATGATAGCAGTCAGCACCTGTACATTACTACAAGTTGCCCAAGAGGAAGGTCGGTGTACACACCCTTCTACATAGAAGTCAAAATACTTAATATTTTATATTCTACCGGGAACCCTGGCTTAGGGACTTGATTTATTTCTAACACAAGGAATAGTATTAACTACCACATTAAAAGAAATTTTTTATCTCAAGTATTAACCATTTTTACAGATAGATCCAGTTCTAAAAAGGCTAGATATACTACAGCAAAGGAGCAAAGATCCTTCAAGCCTCATATTTCAGTAGAAATACAAGCTCTTATTTATACCTTAACAGATTTTACTACAGAGCCCATCAATCTATAATAATAGTACTTATATGGTAAGTATATCAAAAATTATTAAAACAGCTACTATAAAGCACATTAATTCAGCTTGTATTGACACCATTCAACAGCTATTTCAAGATATACAAGGGATCCTACATTCCCGGTCTAGCCCCTGCTTTATTAGACATGTACGGGCCCACTCTAACCTTTCAGGGCCCCGAGCTGCTGGTAATCAAGCAGCTGACTTACATACCCAGGTTTGTGTTCTTCAGGCTCTAGATAATGTCGAGCAAGCTAAACGATCCCACTCTGTTCATCATCAATCAGCTAGAGCCCTCCGATGGCAATTTAAGATTCCCCGAGAAACTGCAAGACAAATAGTAAAGACGTGCACGCGATGCCCCCAAATACTTCCCGTACCGCATTACGGGGTTAATCCTGGAGGACTAAAACCCAATCAACTATGGCAAATGGATGTCACTCATATTCCTGAATTTGGTCGTTCTCGCTATGTACATGTAACTATTGACACATTTTCCCACTTCATCCTGGCCACTGCCAGGGCGGGTGAAGGAGCTAAACATTGCATCGCCCATCTGCTTTACTGTTTTTCTATTTTAGGAGTCCCCCAACAACTGAAGACCGACAATGCCCCCACCTATTGTAGCAAAGCCTTTTCTCATTTTTGTCATCAATACCGCATCCAACTCAAGCATGGCATCGCCTATAACCCCCAAGGACAGGGGATTGTCGAGTGTGCCCATCAGACTCTTAAAAATCTAAATTTTAAAGTTAAGAATGAGGAGTGATACCCCCTAACTCCTCAAAATATACTTAATCATACTATATTCATTTTAAATTTTCTGCAAGTGGATAACGAGGGCCGGTCGGCAGCCCAAAGGTTCTGGAATCCACAGGCAAGGACATTCCCTGAGGTGTATTAGAGAGACCCGTTGACTAATGAAATGCATGGTCCAGACCCCGTACTAATGTGGGGGAGAGGCTATGTTTGTGTTTTCCCAACAGGAGACGAGAATCCTCGGTGGCTACCCAAGCAGTGTGTGCGCCATGCCTCGAAGTCAGGTGGCAAAGCTGAGGGATCAACTGGACCGCCTGCGGCTGGGGCCATCTAGAAATGAAATGGGACTAATGTGGAGGACCTACCACAGTAATGTGACAGTGTGCCAGGAAAAGCTGCGCGACTGGGCCGACACTGGTAACGACTTTCGCCCCCAGAACCTGGTGACTGGACTTTGGACAATGGACAATATTACTTACCAAAGAGATTTGTGGAAAATGGTGGCCACCACGGACTCTATCACTGTCGGGAAGGAGAATGTGACGGTGCAGCCGCAAAGGGGAGTCATTAGTGGCTCGGGGAACAGCTGGAATGTGAGCGTGTCTGGCATGTGTACCTGAACCTTATGCCTTGTTACTGGGTAATTTTAATATTAGCCTAGATAATGAAACTGGAATAACCAGCCTCGCCTGTAATAATTGCAGTCTAACCAATTGCATTAATGGCACAACCCCTTCCTTGTTAATCTTATAACAACCTGTATTTGTCCTCCTGCCAGTTAACACCACCCAAGATTGGTACTCTGACACGGGGCTTGCTGTGCTTCAGACAGTAGAAAGGGCCTTAGGCCGAACGAAAAGATTTGTAGGATTGTTAATAGAGGGTATCACTGCCTTAATCACTTTAATTGCTTCTGCCACTGCATCTGCCATATCGTTAATGACTTCCATTCAGACAGACTATGTAAACAACCTGGCTTACAATGTAACGCAAGCACTACAAGCCCAAGAGGACTGGGACGGGAAAATAGAGCAAAGGGTGAATGCTCTCTATGATGTTGTACAAATCCTAGGCGATGAGATTGTAAGCTTGGAGGTGAAAAGCTCTCTACGATGCCACGCCGCATTCCCATGGATTTGCATAACCCCAAAAGAATATAATGATTCTAGGTTTCCATGGGAAAATGTCAAAGGCATCTTCAGGGTATATGGCATGATGCAAACACCTCCCTTGATTTGCGAATGTTGCATGGAGAAATCCAAAATTTGCTGAATGCACCAAAGCTTGATATTGATATAGCCAGAGAAGCCTCGGAGTTTGTATCCCGGCTACGGGACAACTTTCCAACTACAAGTGCTTTCCTTCATAGAGTAATAGGCCTAATTGCAGTAGCAAGTTTCCTGGTACTTTTATGCATGTTGTTGCCTTTCTGTATAAGATTAATCTGTAAGCAAATGTACAAGTTAGCCATGGACATGTGCCTGCTTCAGCTTCATCAAGAGAAGGACAGCATTCCACTTAAGTTGTAATAAATTAAAAATGGGGAGCTGTGGGAAGCCGTGTTCCATGGGGCCCGAGGGCAAGGATGGAGCATAGGGTAGGGACGCCTACCTGATCTCCTACAGGGGATTGAGCACAGGGTAGGGACACCTACCTGCTCTCCCCTAAGCCTTCAGGGTCAACTAGGGACAGGGCAGACCATAGCCCCATTGTTAGAGAGTGCGTGTGATGCATGACTTATCTGGATGTTCTCAGCTAAGCTGTTCCCAATGATATCTAGCCAGATGCCTGCTCTATGTATCTTTTTCCAAGAATGCCTAAAGGAGCTGACGGGCAGCCTTGTCCTGGGAAAGGGGCACTTGGAGAAACACCCAGAAAGGCCGCATAAATGTTCGCCTGCAACTAATAAAGCTGCTGCAGTCTCACCATGGACTAGCAGTCCTCCTGAAGCCCGGCTTTCTCTTATCTTTATTTCTCTTAAACCTCCTAGCCCTACCTTCAGGACCTGTGATACCGGCTGGATCCGGTAGAACCCATCTTGGTCTGGGGACAAAGTTGCAGAAAAGGGCAGGGCTTAGAAAGAGAAGTTTTTTTCTCTCACCTGCTTCTTCCTCTTTGTAAGAAAATGGAGAGCTGTTAAAAAACAGGAAGGTGCTGTTCTGCTCCTGCTTTGTATGTGCGTGGGGTCCGCCTGTGTGTATTTACACTAAGGGAATTGTGGTGCTGTGTGTAGGGGAGACCCGGGTGAAGGGAGTGAGCTCTTGGGTAGTAGGTACCACACCCAGTGTCAGGGCCCCACCTCCAGAGGTATCCCCACAGCAGTCCCTGCTCCAGGAGCAGTGGGAGAGTGTTTGCCCAGCTCTGGAGCGACCCTGCAGATCTGCATTGGAGACACAGAGTCAACAAGAGGCAGCCAGCTGGGACTGCAGGATAGGGACACCCACCCTGCCTGCAGAAGCCTGAAGGGTCAGGGGCTGCTGCTCCCAGGAGCAAAGAGGCCCCCAGAACCCAGGAAGCCAGGCAATTTCGTCTCCAATTCAAGTCATCAGCCTGCTTCCGCTTTACATTCAGTGCACCTCTTCTTTGCAGGAAAGTTTGGCACAGAAGAACTTTATCAGGGAACAGAACAGAACTTTTCTCAGAAGCTCCTGAAGAAGGAAAAGCAAGTTTTAAAAGGTGGGCTAGTTTGGGATTTGAATCCAGAATCTCTCGTACCCAAAGCAGGAATTATACTGCCTCCACTAAAGTATCCACTTAGGTTCCCTTTGGACCCATCTATAGGTAATTATTCACTTCCCAGTAAACTTCCTGAATGCAAATGCTTATCTCAGTGACTGTTTGTCAGGGTACCTGACTTATGACCCAAGAATATAAATACAGCCCTAGCAGGTTTGCCTCAATAGATAGAGCATTAGCCTGCGGACAGAAGGGTTCTGGGTTTGATTCTGTTCAAGGGCACATGTCCGGTTGAAGCTTCAATCCCTAATAGGAGGCATGCAGGAGGCAGGGGGATCAATCATTCTCTTTCATCATAGATGTTTCTATATATCCCTCTCCCTTCCTCTCTGAAATATATAATAATTTATTTTTTTTAAAAGAATATAAATGCAAATGTGATGTTTTGTTGTTTTAATAGGTTTTATTGATTGAGAGAGAGAGAGAGAGAGAGAGAGAGAGAGAAACATTGACGTGAGAGGAAAACATCTATTGGATGACTTCTATAGGTGTCTGCCTGAGGAGTGGAACTCTCAGTCTAGGTATGTGCTCTGACTGGGAATCCAACCCATGACCTTTTGGTGTGTGTGATGATGCTTCAATTAACAGCTACCCAGGCAGGGCTAGATGTTTTTTGTTTGTTTGTTTGTTTTTCAAATTTTTATCTGTAGACAGGCTGACATGGTTTTTTCTCACTATAGAAATCAACATATAATAAATTAGTGTATTAAATAGCAATGCTTATTTTTGTGCCACCTCAGCTATACAATTCAAGCTTTAAACTTCTTTTCTAAAGACATTTATTTTCTTTAAATTACAAAATAAGAGTTTGTGTATTTCATTTAATATGAAAATATACAAATACCGTTTTGGGATAAAAATTCATCTTTTACTGGCATTTTGACAAGAAATCAGGAGGGTGGGAGTGGGGGGTAAATAAGTTTTCTCTTCCTTTCTTGTGTGAATAAATGTTTTTAATTTAAACTGAAGTGGGGGGTAAGGTGGGGAAGAAGGGGCTTGATTAAACTATTTAATCAGACTTATCACCTTATAGCTTCCAAACATCCATATTAAGAAAACTCAAGCTGAAACCAGTTTGGCACAGTGGATAGAGCATCGGTCTGTGGATTGAAAGGTCCCAGTTTTGATTCCGGTCAAGGGCATGTACATGGGTTGCGGGCACATCCCCACTAAGGAGTATGCAGGAGGCAGATGGTCGATGTTTTTCTCTCATCAGTGTTTCTAGCTCTCTATCCCTTTCTCTTCCTCTCTGTAAAAAATTAATAAAATATATTTTAAAAAAACAGAATTAAGATGTCTTTATGTCAATGGATGAAAGAATGTTGAGGTTGGTGGGGGTCTTAGACAGTTAGGCATTACAGGGATACAACAAAGCAAAAAGTTTTTAAATCCTTTTGTTCCCATCTGTTCCCTGACCCCCAGCTGAACTGAGTCCAGTCAGGAGACTCTTGTAAATCTTTGATAAACTGCTATTACTTTGTATATATTTTTTCACCTCTTTGGTAAAGGCTCCATCTGACAAGTGGCTAGCTACTCTTATAAAAACTCAAGCCTTAAGCTGAATTCCTCCAGTTAATTAGCATATCTGTATTGAGAATTATTAGCCTGAAAGTCATGGGAGAAATGCGGGTTAGAATTAAGATAGTCAGACAAAGCAAGCATTTCACTGTTTCAGGTACAAAATGAAAGTGCATCTCTTAAAGACCAGACAGTGGCACTAATGGAAGCATCTCAACACTTTCTGGGGGACAAATCCCATAAGTACCTCTGCAAATCATTCAGGGAATTCATATGTACTTTGGGTTTCTTTGTGGCTTTTAGAAAGTGGAAATGCAAAGGTGTTTTCTCACCTTCCTGCCTCCATGCTTATCTTCTATCTCACTTCCTTAAAAAAAAAAAAAAATGGACCTTTGTGATCCATCTGCAGCAAGGTCTGCTTCTGATGAAATTTACTGAATTCCCCCAGGACAAGCAGAATGTGGAGAGGAGAGAAGAGGATGTAGGAACAAAGAAGTGCACACTGCCCAGCATTATAGTAGAAACCATCCCAGGCATCTGCCTCAGGTAGACAGGGGAGGTGGAGTCTGCTAGAAAGGCCTCAGCCCAATTTTTTTTAATGGCCCAATGGGAAACAGCAAGACCCAGGCAATGTATAAAGAAACAGGTGATTTTAGAGCACTCAACCAATGAGGAACTAGAGGAGGGACTAAATAAATAGGCTATGTTCTTTGACCCACTTGAGCATGTACAATAGATGTCCATTCTCTGTAGAGTGCATTAAAAGTCTCATTTTTCTCATACTTTTTCCAAGTCTGTCATTTCTCACACTTACTATCTTTCTAACTAACAACAGCAAATTAGATATCATTCATCTGAATGGACATAGTCTCACTGTTTCTTACCTTAAATGACAAGTTCTTGAGTCTCAATGTCATAGAAATAAGTACTGAACTCTGTACAAGATCAGGCATATAGATTTTTTTTTTTTTTTTTTTAATATATATTTTATTGATTTTGCACAGAGAGGAAGGGAGAGAGATAGAGAGTTAGAAACATCGATGAGAGAGAGTCATCGATTGGCTGCCTCTTGCACACTCCCTACTGGGGATATGCCCGCAACCAAGGTACATGCCCTTGACCGGAATCGAACCCGGGACCTTTCAGTCCCCAAGCCAACGCTCTATCCATTGAGCCAAACCGGTCTCGGCAGGCATATAGATTTTTTTTGCAGACAGTTTGTAGACAAGGGAAGGACCAGAAAAGAGAAGTTGAGCTCTCTGAGGGGTTCTTTTGGGTGATTTAAATAGGGACTTAGGTGTGGGTGTAGGACTTGGGAGTGATGATGAGATCAATTATTCCATAATCATAGTCACTTGGGGCCCACTGATTCTGGGGAACCACAAGAAATTTTCCATGGTCAGTGGACCACTTGAAGAGCCTGTAAAATAATGCTTCCATAAATATTCTAGTTACTGATTCAGGTCGTGGGTCAGAGAATCTGAGGATCTGAGATTCACTGTGGGTTTTTAACTTCACGCAGGAAAGAATTCAAAGACAAGCCAGCATAGAGTTTAAAGTGAAAGTGAGGTTACTGGTGAAGCCTTGAGACAAAATGGGCTCCTTCACAGGCAGAACAGTCCCCATTAGAAGAATTGCTTTCTTTATTAATCAGGGTTTGAGTATTCAACAAGGGAGGGGGGGAACTTTTAGCATAACCTTGGGAAAGGGGTGGAGACTTCTCAGAGGAGCTCTGTCAGCCATTTTATGTTCTTTCCATTTCTGATCAGGATGGCTCAGGGTGTGTTGTTTAACATGATAATGTATTCAAATGATTGCATAATGTGGTGAAACTAGTCATCTTGTTGTGATACCATTGCCATAATCTGGTTATTATGTAACAGGAAAGGAGTACAGGGAAGACTAGATAATATAGGCATGCCCTTTATACAGCCTTGCTAAATAGCTGTAATTTAACATTCTCTAAGTCTGTTCCCCACAGCTCAATTTTTTGAAACTATAGCAAGAACCACCCTATACCCACTAGTGTTAAAGAAATTTTACCCACTAATTTCACCCAGAACAATTAAATTAAGCTGGTCTCTGCAGGTTTTAAGCCATAAATCTGGTGAAAAGTGACAGTTTCTACAGCTTTTATTTATTATAGCTTTTTTGCCACATACATTATCTCATTACCACTTAATTGACAAATCATCTATTTTGCAGAACATGATGTTAAAAAATGATGTATGGTTGTTGTACATTCTTTCTTTTTGAAACAGGTCCAGTGTTTTTGGGCTTGATGCTTCAAAAGAAAAGCCAATATTCCATTCATCAGAGTTAGGATCAAGAAAAGATTTATGGAACTTATTCGCAAACCCAACATAAAAGAGTCAGAAATCTAGGCAGCTTTTCCAGTTAAATGAAGGACGGAAAGGAGAGATAAGAAGTGAGTGCTGGTTTTAGACAGGTAGACATCTACAGGGATTCTAGAAAGAGTGTGAAATTTCCCTGATAAAAATCAGTCAAAGATTTGGAATACAAAGAGGCAAAGGACACTCCTTTGGAGAAGCAAGAAGGAAAGAGAATCCAGAAAATTGAAGATAATGTAAGGAGCCTCTGGGACAACTTCAAGCATATCAACATCAGAATTATAGGGGTGCCAGAAAAAAAGAGAGAGCAAGATACTGAAAACCTATTTGAAGAAATAATGTCAGAAAACTTCCCTCACCTGGTGAAAGAAATAGATTTACAAGTCCAGAAGCACATAGAACCCCAAACAAAAGGAATCCAAAGAGGACCACACCAAGACACATCATAATTAAAATGCCAAGGGGAAAAGACAAAGAGAGAATTTTATAAGCAGCAAGAGAAAAGCAGTTACCTATAAGGGAGCACCCATACTACTACCCTGTTTCCCCGAAAACAAGACAGTGTCTTATATTAATTTTTGCTCCCAAAGATGCGCTAGATTTTATTTTCAGGGGATGTCTTATTTTTCCATGAAGAAGAATACGGTACACATTTATTGTTAAATTAAAATAAAGGAAATTTATTACCTGTATACAGTACGGTAGTATGGTAGTTGTCAACACAAACCAGACAAACTGTGAATCCTACAGTGTCAAGAATTTACTCATTTATTCAATGACAATCATGTCATCATCTTCTGGAACATCATCATAACAATCCAATTCCTGAATTTCCTGGTGAATTTCTTCTGACTCCATTTCTTTCAGAATCAGTGGACCAAATCTCTCATGTTTAGCCTAGGGGGGGGCCTTATTTTCGGGGGATGCCTTATATTTCACTCAGAAGGAAACCAGTAAGTAGGTCTTATTTTCGGAGGATGTCTTATTTTCAAGGAAACACAGGTATCAGCTGATTTCTCAACAGAAACAATGCAGGCCAGATGGGAGTGGCAAGAAATATTCAAAGCTATGAATAGTGAGAACCTACAAACAAGATTACTGTATCCAGCAAAGTTATCATTCATAATTGAATGGCAGATAAAAAGATCTTCACAGATAAGAAAATGCTAACGGAGTTCATCACCACCAATTCAGTATTATATGAAATGCTGAAAGGTATTCTTTAAGAAGAGGAAGAAGAAGAAAAAAATTATGATCAACAAATACATATCTATCAACAAGTGTATCTAAAAATCAAGTGAATTAAAAATATGAGGAACAGTATAAACTGGTGAATATAATAGAATCAGGGGCAAAGAAAGGAAGTGGATTGATAATTATCAGGGGGAAAGGTGTGTGGGAGGTGCAGGAAGAGACTGGACTAAAATCGTACACCTATGGATGAGGACAATGGGGCAGAGGGTGGGGTGGGAACCAGGTGGAAGGGAACTATGGGGGGGGGGGGAGAAACAATTGTAATAATCTGAGCAATAAAGATTTATTAAATTAAAAAAAAAGAGGGTGAAACTTCTCAGTGCCTTTATTCCTGGCTCCTTCATTGATCCACTGATCTGAGTCCGGTTATGGATACTCCTGTGAAATCTCTGAAAAATAGTCATTACTTTTTGCGTTTTCTTCACCTCTGCTAACAAAGGAGCTGCTTAAGGCTCAAGCAGAATTCCTGCAATTAATTGAGATATCTATAGCAGGAGCTATTAGCTTGCAGATCATCAGAGAGAAACATTTCATTCTGTTACTTTGAAAGAATATGGTTATATTAATTTCAACTGTGGAATTTTACTGAGAGTAAGGAATCGTAGTCAGGGCTCTCAGTGGATGTCCTTTCAAGTCAAGATGGAACCTAGATGTTACCCCTATACTGTCTCATCACTAGGCATGTTTTACAAGTGAGAGTGGTGATTGCCCTTTAAAACTCATTACTTCTATGGTCATTCTCTAGTTTCTTCTTGTTATATATCTGGGCAAAGTGACTCTGAAGGCCAATTTCCTTCCGCTTTTGCATTCCCTGACTATGTGGTTGGGTAGATTATTGTTCAATATTCTTATTGTGGTGATTGTTTTTATGAATATACTAAAGGCCTGATGCACAAAATTCTTGCCTGGGGTGTGTGTCCTTCAGTTCAGCCTGCACCCTCTCCAATCTGGGACCCCTCGAGAGATGTCCAACTGCCCATTTAGGCTCGATCCCAACTGCTCACCTGCCTGCCTTCCTGATTGCCTTAACCACTTCTGCCAGCCAACCTGATCACCCCCTAAACACTCCCTTGCCAGCCTGATTTATGCCCAACTGCTCTCCTGCCAGTCTGATTGCCCCTTACTGCCCTCCCTTGCTGGCTTGGTCACACCTAACTGCCCTCCCCTAGAGGCCTGGTCAAAAGTTATCAAACTGCTAATTTAAATATATATGCTTTAAAATATGCAATTATACCTCAATAAAACTATTTTTGAAATGTGATTTCTATACCACAATCCCATCTCCTTCTCCACCAATGTTAAACATAGTTTCCTCTGTGCTCATGGAGGCTTTTCATAGTTCCCAGAATACATGACTAGGCTCAGTAATAACTAAGAGAAAATAAAAAAAAATACTTAAAAAAACTTATTAAACACCCTTGGTTACCACAGCAGTTTTCATAAAGGCAAACTAGCTCAATCCCTTTGGGACAGAGGGATCCATCACTACAGACTGTAGGGAAAACCCTGAGCCTCTCCACTTCCCTCCTTCCAGATGATTTTGGCTGGCTCCTCACTCAGGCTCCTTGTCTGCCATACCAGAATCCAGTGTTGTCATCCTTTAACTCTCAGTGTGAATACAGTGCAGGAATAATTGTGGCACTGCCTACCTGCCACAAAGCACACTGTCTCCAGGCCAGCTCCAGGGTCACTGAGTGCTTCCTAATCCCTTTAGAAGGGTGTTAGGCAGTGATTGCAATGTTAATATTTAACTAAGGAAGGACTGCTATCACAAATCACTGTCACAGGATGAAAGAAAGGAAGTTGGGAGCTTGCTAGAAAGTGAGCTATTTGAGAATATCTTGTTTTAGAGGAATAAACTAACTCCCCTCAAAGCTTGTAACATTCAAGGGGACATCAACTAACTTTGATATACTAGTGTAGAGAGCACCTGGAAAGGCCCCTAAACTGATTGTCATCTGAATCCAGCTGTGCCTGGCAGAGCCATGCCCTGAAAACATTCCTTGCCAATGGCAGGTGTGTTGTCACCCTGACCTTCAACTCAGGCACCTGGGGGTAGGTTTCATTATCTGGAACAAACCTGGTTCACCTAGAAGTGATGATTACAAGGAAGTCATAAGAATGCACATAACCTCCTTTGTCTTGGGCTTTAGTAAAACTTGCTGGTATTTTGCTGTATCAAATAAAGGCACTGTATCTGATCTGGGTGACTGTCTAACAATCAGAGGACAGCTGTCCCACCTGGACCCAGCTTTTTCCTTCTATTTCTGTGTCTGTTCCTTTCATTTTCTCAATCCCCAGCTGCCTCTAGTCAGGAACCTCTCTCTAGCCATGCTGGATGCAGAAAAGAGAGAAATATTTATATTCCAGGAATTTTATCAAACCCATTTTATATCTATATTTGTTTATATAGGTCTTGAAACTGTCCTAATAATGAATACTAATCACTCTTTATTGAAAATTAGAGTTTATTGTTTGTCTTTTGCATTAAACTGAAAGCTATTAGAGAACAGAAAACAGGTCTCTTTACCTCTGTATGGCTGGTGATTTGCAGGATGTCAGACCAAGGAGAGTATTTAATTAATTAAATACCCTGTAGTTAATGAGGCAACTGATCATCTGCAGAGCTAAGTAACTTTCACAGATAGTAAATGTCTCATGATATGGCAAAGGTGTATTGGCCATTGTAATGAAAAGTTATCTTTAGACTCAAGGATGATGCAGGCAACTCCATAGGACATAACAGAATTTATTAAAGGGCAATTAATTTACAGGCACGAAGAGTCAGACCAGGAGTTTTACACAAATTATTCTCTACTAACAGGCCGCAGTTATAGCACTTTCTTAATAGTAGAGCTCAGGTACTAATGATTGACAAGACAAATGGACAAAAAATGTAGTACCCACCTGGGCCCATACATCCTGGTGGTCTTGTGCTGGATGTTCTTTTATAATTGATAACATCACCAGCTTGGTATTTATCTTGGTGTTTATGCCATTCCAACTTTTATTAACAAAGGGATCAAAGTTATGCCACCCTGAAGCTACCTTTCTGGGATATTGTTTTTAAGATGTTTTTTAAGAAACAAAAAAAGAGGGTATTTGTCATCTAAATCTTTGTTACTTGTTAGTGCTGGAAAAAATCCCATTTTGTAGGGCCTGCATGGTGCCACAAATGAGTGGGTTGTGGCTGGAGGCATCTCACATATTGTGGCATACACTCCATCTTTCTGACTTCCTGTGTAATGAAGGTCTGTGCTTTCTCTGAGAGTGAACATGTGAAGCTATGAGAGCTGTATCTTTTGCACTTTCTTTGTGTAAGCCTTTCTACTTCCTGTAAAAGACTTATTGTTATTAAAAACCTACTATTATGTTTTGAATTGAAGAACTTTTAAATGAAAAATTTTAGAGAGCTCTCTCATTGGTATAGTAACTAGCCATTTAGAGACCCTTAATAAGATGGAAGGACAGAAATTAAAATAAAAATCAAAGTTCACTCAGACCCCTTCCGAATTACTTCCAGAAATTTATAGATATTGTAAAAATTAGGTCACTGGAAGCATAATTGCCAAGTCCTTTTGAAGAAAAAAGATTGATACTCAGAAATATAACTTGAGACTTTTGAATTAGCTATCTAGCTTTTTGGGTGTTACAAGTGCTAATTAGGTTAATTAACAAGATCATTATTTTCAAATGCAGAAGAAAAATTTAGAGACTGCCCAATAAGGTGGCCATTTTAAAAAGGTTATTGCGATAAAAAGATTATGAGAATATATTGAACAGGTTTTGAAAGGATTCAATAACTGACCAGAAACTTAACAAAGTTGGAAGCTAATTTTTCGAAGACTAATAGGAATATTTTGAAAGTTTCAACATGTCTTCCTGCAGGGTAAGTACAGTTCACTAGGGCCTGAGGCTGAGGTAACCAAAGGGAAAAAAAAGGGCACTGTTACAAATAAGTGGTATCTGACTTGGTGCAATATAGAATAGAGATCTTGTAACTAGGAACCCACACCTGAAACCCACATGTTCATGTTGACCAATGTCACCTCAATAAATTTAACAAAGATAAAAACTAAAAACAAGTGGCTAAAGTCATCATGCCTGATACTCCCCCCTCCCATCTCCAGGTTCCTTAAAAGGTATTGAAGGCAAATGAAAAATCTTGTGGTCTCTACAATTATTCATAATTCTGTTCATTTGTATGATCTGTTGGTGATATTTGTGTTTATATGTGGAGTACTTTCTGTCTCCTGATAATATCATTAGGTTGCAATAATTTATTGGCTTAAAGGAATAAAATTAATTACCTAAATTTAGAAATAGAAATTCCCTAATAGATTTGTTTCAATGGATAGAGGTAGGCCCATGGTCTGAAGGTCCTGGGTTCCACTACAATCTTGGGCATGTACCTTGGTTGCAGGCTCAATCCCAGGCCCCAGTCTGAGCACCTTGGGGGAGGTAATCAGCGGATGTGTTTCTCTCACATGGATGTTTCTTTTTCATTGTCTCTCCTTGGCTTTCCTAATATTTACCAAAATCAATGGAAAAATATTCTGGGGAGGGGAATAACAACAAGAAAAAATAAAAAATAAATAAATATAGAAGCCATCCCACGTATTTTTTAGAATCCTATAATCTAAAAAATATTTTTTATATTAAAGCTAATTTAAGGTTGGTTTAATTAAATAGACATGCATTTTAGTTATTAATATTGAATACAGTATTTTTGTTTTACCTGGGTTAACAAAAATAAGTTTATATCCTATATAATAAAGAGGTAATATGCAAATTGCCCTCACACTCTCACATAAGATGGACACCCCTATGTGGTCAAAGATGGCTGGCTGTGGAGGGTAGCTGTGGGTATTCAGGCCAGCAGGGCAGGGTAGTTGGGGTGGACCACGCCTGCCAGGAAGGGCAATTAGGGGCAACCAGGTCAGCAGGGGAGGCCAGTTAGGGGAGGCCAGGCTGAGATGGGGGGGCAGTTGGGGGGGACCAGGCCTACAGGTGAGGGCAGTTAGAGGCAATCAGGATGACAGGGGAGGGCAGTTGTGGGGAACCAGGATGGCAGGGGAGGGCTGTTGTGAGCAACCAGGTTGGTAGGGAGGGTAGTTAGGGGCAAACAGGCCTGCAAAGGAGGGCAGTTGGGGACAACCAGGTCAGCAGGGGAGAGCAGTTAGAGGCAACCAGGCCGGCAGGGTAGGGAATTTGGAGACAACTGGGCTGACAGGGGAGGGTAGTTGAGGGCAACTAGGCTGGCAGGGGAGGGCAGTTGAAAGTAATCGGGCCAGCAGAGGAGGACAGTTGTGGGCAATCAGGCCTGCAAGGGAGCAGTTAGGCATTGATCAGGCTGGCAGGGGAGTAGTTAGAGGGTGATCAGACTGGCAGGCAGGCAATCGGTTGGGAGTCAGCAGTCCTGGATTGTGAGAGGGATGTCTGACTGCTGGTTTAATCCCAGTCCCACAGTTTGTTATGTAATTTGTCAAGAAAATAGCTTTGGTGATAATTAATTTTGAAATCACATAGGGTTGTTATGAACTAATCAATACATATAAATAAAATAAAAATATTTTAGGTAAAATGTTTTTGTAATAATGTATACTTATGTAAAAACTAGATGCTGGATACACAAAATTTGTGCACTGGGGAGGGGTGTCCCTCAGCCCAGCTTGCACCCTCTTCAATCTGGGTCCCTTGGGGGATGTCCAACTGCCTGTTTAGACCTGATCCCTATGGACATCTCTCACAATTCAGGACTGCTGGCTCCCAACTGATCGCCTGCCTGCCAGCTTGATTTCCCCCTAATCACTTCCCTGCTAGCCTGGTGATGCCCAATGGCTCCTCTGCCAACCCGATTGTCTCCAACTACCCTCCCCTGCCAGCATGATAACCCACAACAACCCTCTCTTACTATCCTGGTAACCCCCAACTGCCCTCCCCTGCAGGCCTGGTCACCTACAACTACCCTCCACTGGTCACCCCTAACTGCCCTCTCCTGCAAGACCAGGCACCCTTAACTGCCCTCCCTTGTGGCCTGGTTGCCCCCAACAGCCCTCCTCTGCCAGCCTGATTGCCCCCAACTGCCCTCCCCTGCTGGCTCGGTTGCCCCCAAATGTCCTCCCCTGCAGGCCTGATCACCTACAACTGCCCTCCCCTGCTGGCCTTGCCACTCCCAACTTCCTTCTTCGTCTGGCCTGATCTCCCACAACTACCAACCTGTGCTGGCCATCTTGTGGCAGCCATCTTTGACCACATGAGGGTGGCCATCTGTGCAAGGGCATAAAAATCAATTTTCATATTACCTCTTTATTATATAGGACTAGAGGTCCAGTGCATGAAATTCATGCACTGTGTGGTGGTGGAGGGTGTCCCTCAGTCCAGCCTGCACCTTTTCAAATCTGGGAAATCACTCTCACAATCCAGGACTTCTGGCTCCCAACCACACACCTGCCTGCCTGCATGATTACCCTAACTGCTTCTGCCTGCCAGCCTGATCTCCCTATAACAACTCCCCTGCCATCCTGATTGACGCCTAACTGCTCCCTTGCCTGTCTGATTGGCCCTAACTGCCCTACCCTGCTGACCTGGTCACCCCAACTACCCTCCCCTGCCGGCCTCATCACCCATAATTGCCCTCCCCTGCCAGCCTGATCACCACCAACTGCCCTCCCCTGTATGCCTGGTCCCCCACAACTGCCCTTCCCTGCTGGCCTCCCCCCATTCTGCCCTCTTCTGCAGTCCTGGGTCCCCCCCCCCCTCTTTGCTGGCCAAGTCACCCCCAACTGTCCTCCCTTGCAGGCCTGGTCTCTCCAAACTGCCTTCCCCTGCTGGCCTGATTGCCCACAATTGCTCTCCCCTGGTGGTCATCTTCTGGCGACCATCTGTGTCCACATGGGGCAAACATCTTTGACCACATTGGGGAGGCCATCTTGTGTGTTGGAGTAATGGTCAATTTGCATATTACCTCTTTATTACATAGGATAGTGTTCTAGTCCTGGTTGGTGTGGCTCAGTTTTGTAAAGTGCTGTCTCATGCACAAAAATGTCATGGATTTGATCCCTTATATGAGATTAAAAATAATAATAGCTTTGGTTGGTTTGGTTTAATGGATATAGTGTTAGCCCATGGAATGAAGGGTACTGGATTCCATCCTGATCTAAGGATTTTTTTTTTTTTCCCCATTGAATCTAGAGAGAGAAGGAGAGGGAGAGCAAGAGAAACATCCACCAGTTATCTACCATACATATCCCAACCAGGAATTGAACCTGAAACCTGAATATGTGCCCTGATCAGGAATCAAACCCAAGACATTCAGGCAGAAAAAAAAAACTGCTTCAGTTTTTTTTGAATTAAAGATGATAAACAAGAGGGCTTCAGGCAGGTGCTCTTGTCACTTAGGACTTTTTAAGGCTTTTAGGATCCTTGTGTCAGAAATGGGGATTGGGGCAGAAACCAATAAGTATATTTATCTCACAGGGAACTAGTCATTGATGTTTTTCTAAAAGCCCCCAGGTGAATTTAATATGAAATAAAAGTTGAGAGTTGTTGAAACATTTGCTGAATTTGTTCCTAAGCTTTGCTTACTTTTGGGATTATTCTATAATGTATGTCAGGTTATTTAATCTGATTTATGGATACAGCTAAATGAACTTTAATTTAGTGCATTACCTTAATTCTCCCACATTATATAATTGCACTAAGAAAAGAAAACAAATCTGGGAGAGTCTCCATCTCAGGATAAGCCATTTTGCTAAAACTAAAACCTTCAAGAGTTTGGGCATGAAAGATTGTCCCAGTTACCCTCATTCTTAATCTCTTCTTGATCAGACACAGAAAGTGACCACAACTCTCGGAGGAGGGAGAAGTTGGAGAGAGAAGAGGAGAATTAGGTATTGCTGAAGTTTCTAAAAGATGGCACTCATATTTTGTTTTAAAATTTTTTTTGAAAAATATTTGCAGTGATTTTTAAGGATACAGAAAAAGATGAAATAGAATGTATATCTCAGACTTAATTTTTCTATTTTAAAGTGATATTTTACATCCTTTAATGTTTTTAACAATTCAAAACTTCTATAGTACACATTTCTTTAATTCTTGTAATGTATAAATAACAAAAATGTAATCCTTGTTTATCCTTTCAAAGGACCAGCTCTTGATTTCATTGATTTTTTTGTACATTTTAATGGTTGCAATATCATTTATTCTCTCTCTGATCTTCTTTATTTCCTTCCTTCAACTTGCTCTGGGCTTTTCTTCTTGCTCTCTTTCCAGTTCTTTAAGTTGTAGGGTTAGATATCTTATTACCAGTTTTTCTTGTGTTGTTTTGTTTGTTTGTTTGTTTGTTTAGTGAGACCTGTAGTGCCTCTATGGACTGCTTTCATTGTGTCTCATAGATTTTGTGTTTTTATTTTCATTTGTTTCCAGGTTATTTTTTATTTCTTCTTTGATTTCTTTGGTAACCCATTCATTGCTTAATAGCATGCTATTTACCCTCCATGTGTTTGATTGTTTTTATTGTAGTTAATTTCTAACTTTATGCCACTGTGATCTGAGAATGTGCTTGATATGATTTCAACCTTCTTGCATTTGTAGACACTTAGACTATGTCCTAATATCTATTCTAACTTTGAAAATATCCTATGTGCACTTGAGAAGAATGTATATTCCGTCGCTTTGGAGTGCATGTTCTGAAGATGTCAATTAGTTCCATCTAACCTAGTGAGTTATTTAGGTTTGCTCTTTCTTTGTTGACTTTTTGTCTAGAAGATTTACCCAGTGATGTCAATGGGGTATTAAAGTCCCATACAGCAGTAGTGTGGCTGGGGCAGCCTTGTGGAGGTCAGAGTAGAAGCAGAAAAAGGACCTGACCCTTTACCAGACTGCCTAGGATCAGCCCATATTGTGTGGGTTCTTGACTTTGTGCCGAAAAAATTTCCCAGCATGAGTCCAGGTGTGAGCGGGCCCAGCAGAAGGAGACATGGCTGCCAAGCTGTTTGAATCCATCAGCAAGTTTGGCCTGGCCTTAGCCATTGCGGGAGGTGTGGGGAACTTGGCCTTGTACAATGTGGATGCTGGGCACAGAGCTGTCATCTTCGACCGGTTTCATGGCATGCAGGACATCGTGGTGGGGGAGGGGACTCACTTCCTCATCCCCTGGGTACAGAAAACGACCATCTTCCACTGCCGCTCTCGACGCCGTAACGTGCCAGTCATCACGGGTAGCAAAGATGAACAGAATGTCAACATCATCCTGCACATCCTCTTCCGCCCGGTAGGTAGCCAGCTTCCCCGCATCTTCACCAGCATCGGAAAGGACTATGACGAGAGCGTGCTGCTGTCTATCACCACTGAGATCCTCAAGTCAGTGGTGGCTCGCTTTGACGCTGGAGAACTCATCACCCAGGGAGAGCTGGTCTCCAGGCAGGTGAGCGACAGCCTTACAGAGCGAGCTCATCCTGGATGATGTGTCCTTGATGCATCAGACCTTTGGGAAGGAGTTCACAGAAGCAGTAGAAGCCAAACAAGTGGCCCAGCAGGAAACAGAAAGGGGCAGATTAGTGGTGGAAAAGGCCGAGCAGCAGAAGAAGGCAGCCATGATCTCTGCGGAGGGCGATTCCAAAGCTGCTGAGCTGATCACAAACTCGCTTGCTGCTGTGGGAGACAGGCTGATCGAGCTGCGCAACTGGAAACCGCAGAGGACATTGCCTACCATAGGCCACAGCCCCGAGGATTCTAACATCGCGTTCCTTCTGCCCCTGCCCCAGAATCACTACGAAATTTCATGATTGGCTTAACGTGGAGGAAATAAAAGTAAAATCACTTCAGATCAATAATAATAATAATAATAATAATGTCCCATACAATGATTGTGTTGCTGTCAATCTCTCCCTTAATATCTTACAGAAGTTTTCTATGTGTGGGTTACATACATGTTTATCAGAATTATAGCCTCATGTTGAATTGATTCCTTTCACATTATGAAATGACCTTCCTTATCTCTTGTTATGGCCTTCACTGTGAGGTCAAGTTTGTCAGATATAAGTATTGCTACCCCAGCTTTTATTTTTTTTCATTTCCATATGCCTGAAAAAATGTTTTTCCATTTCTTCTCTTTCAGTCTCTGTGAGTTCTTTTTTCTGAGGAGGGTGTCTTGTAGATAGCATATACGTGGGTCATGTTTTCATATCAATTCAGCTACCCTACATCTTTTGATTGGAGCATTTAATAAATTTACATTTAAGGTTATTATTGATAGGTTCTTGTTTGTATCCATTTTTACTCTCTATGCTTGTGTTCTTTCCTCCCATTCTATTTTTTCTTTTTACAACAGTCCTGTTAGCATTTCTGGCCCTGCTGGCTTGGTGGTAATAAACTCCCTTAGTCTTTTTTTGTCTGCAAAGCTCCTGATTTCACCTGCATTTTTGAATGATAGCCTTGCTGGACAGAATCTTCTAGGATTCAGTCCTTTGATTTTCATCACTTTGTATACTTCTTTATATTATCTTTTGGCTTAATGTGTTTCTGTCGAGAAATCAGTGGATAGTCTTATGGGAGATCCCTGGTAGGTAACTCTGTCTCTCTCTGACAGCCTTTAAGATTCTTACTTTATCACTGGCATTTGCCAATGTAATTATGGTATGTCTTGGTATGTGTCTTTTTTGATTCATCTTGTTTGGAACTTTCTGTGCTTCTTGGATGTGTGTGACTTTTTTCTTTTCAAAGTCATGGAAGTTTTCTGTTACTATTTCTTCAAACAGGTTTTCTGTTCCTTGCTCAGCTTCTTCCCCTTCTGCTATGCCTGTTATGTTTTGATTCTTGTTGTCCCAGAGCTCCCTTTAGAGTCTCCTCCTGCTTTTAAACCCCCCCCCCCCATTTGTTCTGCTTTGGTATTTTTTCTACCTTGTCTTCTAACTAGTCTACTGTTGAAACTTTCCATTGTATTTTTTATTCTGCTATGCCATTCTTTCATCTTAATTCTTACACATCTTGGTGAATTTCTGATCCAGACATCTGAGCATCCTTATAGCCATTACTCTGAATTCTTTCTTTGAAAAATTGCTTGCTTCCATTGCATTTCATTCCTTTTCTGGTGATTCCTCCTTTTCTTTCATTTGGGAGTGTTTCTTTGTCTCCCCATTTTTGCTATTGCTTTGTGAATGTTCCTATGTATTAGATCAAACTGCTATGCCACCCAGATTTTTTGAATTGGTTTTATGTAGTAGACATTTTGTGGGATCTAGTGGTTCATTGTCTCAGATCTCCTGGGCCTGGATTTCTAGAAAAACCCTCTACATGAAATATTTGGGTTCTTGTGATGTAGTTCAGTCTTTAATGTTATCATCCTCCTCATGGAAGAAATTGCCTCTTAAGGTGTCTGATCATGTGGCTCACTTCCTACCACATCAAGCCAATGTTTTGGAGGTGCTGACTGACTGGCACATAATACAATACGACAAGACACAACACAGGAGGAACAGAATATGAATGTACACAAGACACCTATAACTCTAATAAAAGTGACAGCAAGAGAAAAGAGATTTAGAAGATAGAACAAGAATGATAGTGAGAAACAAAAAGAAAGAAAGTTAGTCTAAGGGGAGAAAACACAACAAAGCAAACAAATAAACAAAAAAAGCACAAAAAAATACCCAGGCAAAAAAAAAGGGGGAGGGGGGGAGAGAATCTGTAGATGCAGAGCTTAAATAGAAAATATAAGGTTGAGAAATTGGATGAATAGGAGAAGGGTCATGGTTTGGAATAGAGACAAATGAAAAATAAATATTTTTAAAACTACATGTTATATTAAATCAGCTCTGCCCCCCCCCACTCCCAATCTGAGTGAAATTCAGCATGTCGACACAATCAATGCCTAGATCACAACTTTTCCTCAACTTAGTACTTAAACATTTACATTCTCATCACACACATAAGCATATAATACTCATCTTAAACTACACATAGCACAAATTCATGTCAATGGATACTTATACCAATCAACACATATACTCTGCACATATAACATATATAAATGTTACACACATTAGAATGATTAATTTATTGTTCATGGAGGATCATTCAGCTTGGATAGGTGTAAGGAATCAAATCAAGAAAATTCCTGGGTTAGTAAAAAAGAGATGCCATGTGAGTTGAATCTTTAAAAAAATTATATATATATATATATATATATATATATATATATATATATATATATATATATATATTAGTAGAGCAGGTAAATGACAACAGAGGATATCCAGGCAGAGAACTAATATAGGTTAAGTTATGATATCAAGAAACCATGTGACACATAACTCTAAATAGTTGGAAAACATTAGCACATAAATGCAAAGTAATGATCAGCAAGGGCTATTGATGTGGGCAAGGTCCACTACTTGGGAAACACTCATCACTCTACTAAAACAAGGGGGTGCAGGTAGAAGTTACTAATAACCTCTAACAACCTGATGTCCTCTATGCTATCAGTAAACCCATTCATGCCACAATGGAATTCAATGTGGCTGTGGCTCCTGTGCTCTTTGTAGCCCTTTTTGTTATTCCTCCGGTAACACTTGATTACGTTGAAATAATATTGGGCCCATATATACTAGTATACATTTCTGTAGCAATCTCTCCGGTTCCTGATGCATATATGCTTGATTTGTGCCGGAAGGTATAGAAGAAGATGTGATAGTTCCTGTCTTTTGGAGCTTCTCTTCCTCTCATGAGATCATTGCATCTGTACTCATTGAATTCCCAGCTTGTGCTCAAGAGGTGCTGTTTCATTAATTCCTTCCAGGAAAGGTTCTGGCTGTGTACGTGGAGCCCACACAAGGGGAACAGCAGGAATAAGAGAGAACCTAGGACTTTCAGAGAGGAGGACATCTCAGTCACCAGGATCATCTGCAGGTCTCCCCGGAAGAGAGAGGAAAACATAACTGCAGTACTGCCCTGAGCTGAGCTCCACTTTAAAATTCCTTTCCCTGCCAATGTAGATACTTAGGCTCAATTTTACCATTTGGTTCCAGACTAGAAGATGATAAATCTCATTAGATAATAAAATTTACAAGAATTGAAAATATGCTAGAGCCTGAGTGAGACAAGCACAAAATTGTAGAAAATAGATGAAATTTATTTTGAGAATTCCAAACACCTCCTCACACAAAACAAGGAGCATTCTAACTAGCTCTATTTTACAGTCCAGATGTGTTCTCATAAGAGAATGTTTCTGAAAGCGAATGGTGTTTAAAATTTTATGTCTATGAAATAGAAAAAATGTAAAAGAATGTAGAAGATGAGTAAACTTGGGAAACATTCCCAAGCAGGAAGGCTTTGGCTCCCTGAAATCCCAGGCTGCAATTAAAACGGACACTGAAAGTGGGGCTTATCTCATCTTGACTTCCTCATAGCACTTCCCCAATGGCTGCCTGAAACACGGTAGCACTTCTGACTGCCCACTTGCCTTCCCAGAGACCATTTGCCTAATTATCATCTTACTGAATCATCTTGATTTTCCATTAAGAATACCATCAAAAGGAAATAGTGTTTTAAGCAACCAATACCAAGATTGAAACTGCTCTCACAGGAACTGCTCTGGTCAAAATCAGGGCCTAGAGATGTTTGAAAAAGTTTCCACTTTAAACCAGCTCCCTGTCCTCTGTTAGCACAAGGAGTTAACCTGGCCCTACAGAAACTCTAACCTAATTCTCAATATCTCAGAACTGGTGTCCTCAAATGGGCCTAATAGTAGCTCCTTTACAGACCTGTGAGAGACTAATGGGATTTGCATAAGAGAACTTTTGGGATCTCAAGTGCTCTATCAGGCACAGAACAAGAAATAGGCATGTTCTCATTTATGGCACCTTATCCCTAGCTCAAATGGCCTAAACAGGATGAGAAGACTACGATTCAAGCTACTTCAATGTATTATGCTTGAAAATATTGAGGAGGAAGGGAGGTGTGAGTTAGTAAGATTAATGCTGAGTTAAATTCAGGTCTTTGCTTCTCACATGGATCACTGGGAGGGGCTTGTTTGACCTTCTCAACTCTACCACTGAGAAGGTCAAACTGTTAAATGGAGCCCAGACCACCCAAGAGGCAGAGCCCCCCTACCCGGGAAATAACTCCAACTAGCCAATTGCAGAGTCTAATTACAAATTTATTACAGATTCGAATCTGGGCTGCCACCGCCAGGATGGAGCAGGCGGCAAACAGCAGCCCGCAGTCCCAAATCCAGCTTCTTATATACATTTCAAAGAAAGGGGGTGGAGGTCGTTTCTATGGCTGCATGCATTGGCCAGATGGCCTAATCTCCCTTCTTGGTTTGTTCTGTTTGTTTAGCCTAAACTAACAGTCTGCTGATTTGGCCTTCAGCCTTATCTACCCCAGACTGTTGATTTGGCCTTCAGGCCCAGGAGGGATTAGTAGCAACTTTCTACCCTCCAGGCAAGGTCAGTTATTCTCCATTTCCTCAGGGAGGGGTTACACATGGAGGGGAAGAGAGGAACAAAGGAATTCTAAAAGGGGTGCTGGGCTCGTTAATAACATATTCTGGTAATCTCATACCCTATTTCACTTAACTGTCAAAGCAAAGTTTACTCTGTTATCCTGTTTCTCTTATCTTGTTGGAGCAAACATTGCTCCCTCTACTCCCTGCTGGGGGCTGTTTTCTGAGACAACTTTAAGGGTCCTGTTCCCATCACTGATGGGGGTGGGGGTGGGACCTTAGGGAGTTGAGATAACAGAGACAGCTTTTAAACATTTTCATTCTTACACAAACAAGCCCCATCCCAGTGTTCCTGGGCCTTTTCCCCAGCCATGCTCAGTACCAGCCCTTCTAACTCTAACTTGCCCTATTCAGATTTCATGCTCACGTTCACAGGTCCATGGGGATTAATGTGTGAATCTGAAGAGCAGAGTCAGTGTCCTTTTCCTTTTCTTAGAACTAAGAAGTCTGAGGCAGTGAAGAAAGGAATAGATGTGGGAGGGGGAGTGTTCCAACTGATTGACAGTGGTGGTGGGGGAAGAAGGGACATCCTTACTCTGTGCACCTGTTTATCTCCTCATCTAGAACACTGGGGGTCAGTCTGAGAAGAGCCTGAAGCAAAGGGGTCATACATCAAAGGCAGTCTTCTGGGTACAAAGAAATGGCAAGGCCCTGGGGGAAAGAGCTAAAGAACAAAATTCAGCCAAGTAAGTTTGAAAATCTAATTGGCTTTATTAAGCAATTCAGGAATTGGGCAGCATGCCATCTGGCAACTAGAAAGACACTTTGGTGAGTTGTACAAAATGGAGGGTTTTTACAGGCAGAAAAAGGGTGGGACTACATAGTTAAAAGGCTGAGTTATTATTATTTTTTAATATATTTTATTGATTTTTTTACAGAAAGAAAGAGAGAGGGATAGAGAGTTAGAAACATCAATGAGAGAGAATCATCGATCAGCTGCCTCTTGCACACCCCCCACTGGGGATGTGCCAGCAACCAAGATACATGTCCTTGACCAGAATTGAACTTGGGACCCTTCAGTTTGCAGGCCAACGCTCTATCCACTGAGCCAAAACGCTTTCAGCAAGGCTAAATTATTTTAAGCAAGGACACCTTCATTTAGGGGAAGGCAGAGGGTCTTATCAGCCATATTAATTCACCAATGCTGATCAGGTAATTCTAAATTGATTAGTTTAAATTTCATCTGTGAAAGAGGCTGAAATTTGGTTAGTTATTAAGTTTTAGTTTGGTGACATGGATTAGCAAAAATGATCCATGATTTATTTATTTATTTATTTATTTATTTATTTATTTATATTTATTTATTTATTTCTATTATTATTATTTTTTTTATGAACCAGAAGACTTGGTTGAAGCATCCATCTTATATAAAAAACTGCTGTTTGAAATTTTAATCCTGCTACTTGGCTCCTGTAAATTCTTGCTTGCTAAGACTACTCCCACCTCAGAGAGGACATTAAACCTTCCTCAGACAAGGTTATTAGTGCTGGCTCCAGGCTAGGTTGGGCCCAGCACATATGGCTCTTAAAGAACTTGCAAAAGGGGCTGGAAACACTCCATATTTGAGAGACAAAGAAGATAAAAATATATAAATAGGGAGAATTCCTGCATGTTGGGGCCCAAAATTTCAGAGACATTTTCCTCTGGACCCACACCAAATAAATGTGACTCCATCTCTCTAAGTATTGCTTTATTCTTCTTCAGTTTTCTGAAACAAGGTCAGGAAATCCATGCATTGGTATGGTCCTTAGTGGCTCAGCTGTGGACCAGGAACTCCCACTCTTCCCCAGCCACCTGCTGCCACAGGACAGGGCCTCCTTTCCTTGACCCAGATGGCCTTACCTCCTGGTCAAACTTCCGGTCCAGGGAACAATTTGCATACTATGCTTTTATTATATAGGATTTTTATGCCTAGGATTTTTTAACTTTACAATGGTGTGAAAGCTACATGTAGTCAGAAGAAATAGGTGGACTAAGCTATGATGATCAGTAGTGTTGAAAGAATAGAGTAGAAAGCAGTCCAAAATGGGGTCACTTTTGGTAATCATGTGAAGTAACAGATAGGTGAATTACCTTGATTGCAGTGATTCTTCCACAATGCATATGTACTAGTATACTGAATGAGGTAGCACACCTTAAATATAAACAATGTATATTTGCTTTAATTCAAATATTTTCAGTTTAATTCTTTCAATGCACACACACACACACACACACACACGTGCATGCACACACACAACACACACTCATATTCACATACATACTTCCACTTTTAGATGCTAGTGTCTTCATACATCTCTGTTCTCCAATTTGTTTCAAAATAATCAAAGGGAAAAGGGAAGGGTGTAAGAATTGTCTTTAGTAAATGACACAAATATTTCTGTGTTGTGGTCATTGATCCAATAGGTTTTAATTATGGGCCAGTTTATGAAGGTATGAAGCTATTTGTTCATGTTTATAAACTAGAAAAGAATTAAAAAAGGGTAAAAGAAAAGAAATCTCACACAAGAACCACAGCATCATCTTCACAGATATCTGTAGTTTGAGTTCTTTATTACAAAGAAAACATGAAAAATCTTTCGAGTCAGGAAGAGAGAATGAGTCTTAATGATCTAGTACATTGTTAACACTCTAACTTACTACTATGATTCAAAAGTTTGTAAAGAGAAAAAGAAAGTTCCTGTATAATTTCTTAACCTTACTAGATACAAACATAACAAGACTGCCAAATTATTCAGACAGAGCTCTCATTTTGTCTATTCATATTTCTAAATGTTTAATGCTTGCCCCAACAGCTGAATTTTGAGAATATCAAAAAGCAGTTACTTTTAAAGCACTCCCTGTGATGAAGTAGGAAAAAGCCTGATTAATAGCCAATTGAAATTGATTTTTTTAATGGATTTTTTTTTGTTTCATCTTTTCCACTATCTTCATGTTCTTCAGCAAATCCTTTAACTTTGGGCACCTTTTGTAACAACATGAACATCACAGGGGTGCGGTGGTATTAAAATGAGATAACTAAGATGGAAATACCTTAAAATGTGTGAAATTCAATATCATATATATATTGATGAAATTCTAGAGGATAGAATTTGAGAGAGCTAAGCTGATTAGTATTATGAAAGGAAGCAGGAGTTTATAGAAAATTTTATTACAGAAAGCCCAGTCCCATTATACGTTTATGTCTCCATTTCTCTTAGATGCACTTAACAGAATGGATTGTATAGAGAAAAAGAAGTAGACATAGCTCAAATGCATTAATCATTGCTATTGAAGGAGTAAGTAAAAGGTCAACATAGGGCCATAACTGCTTCAGGGTAGCATCTATCCATCAAAGTGCACAGGCACCAGGGGTTTACCATCACAGGCGATAACAACACTCCTAAAGCTGCCCCTGCCCTGATATTTGCAGTTTCCCGGGGAACCTCCTGTAAGCTTGCAGTCTGTGACTCTCATTCCACCCTTATGGCAGTTCATCTTGCCATTCTTGCACCGGATATTGGAGTGCCTACAGATGTTATTAATGGCCTTGATACCTGCATGGATGAAGGTGTTGAATTGCTTGCACGTAGGCCTCATCATCCCCTGTGTTTGCATCATCTTGTTGCAGTAAGAACTGGTGCCACCTCTCTGTTTAGTGTCCACATGTTGCCGTTGGAATCGTTGGTACATGGACTGGCCATAAGAGGGCTGCACCAGCCCCAGCCCCAGCAGGGTCACCAACAGGAGCAGAAGCAATGAAAGGGTCTTCTGGAGAGCCATCACTGCCTTGGAGGTGCCTGGAGAGAAAACAAGGGGAAGGAGAAAGGAAGATAACAAGTGGGCACCAGAGAGAGGTGGTGAGAATGGCAAGTTGATATTTCCTCAACTCTATAGTCTACTCTTTCCTCTTCACCTCTCTGCTCACAACTTTTCTCATCATTGCTTCCCAAAGAGTAAAATGTTTGTAAATATGATCTTCTCTGAAAGCAAGAGCTTTTCTTATATAGAGAGACAGGGCTGTAGCCAGTACAATGACTCAGGGCAGAGACTGAACAGGTGGAAGCCCAGGTGTGTCCTATATTGCCAGGATGTGAAAAGGCAGATCTAAATGACACTGGAGTTGTCTGTAACTTGAGAAAATTCTCTACTCATGTGATTTCTAAAGAGTGTTCAGTTCCCTGGAGACTCTGATTCCCAAAGGTTTGGATATACAGGATATGCCAATGAAAGTTTGTGAACTGGTTTTAATTCCTGACATCTGGGAATTGAAGAAGTTGTAGGAAAAAGGAGAGAGTAATGTTTAGGATTAGCCTTTCCTTTCATGTGTCTATTCGTTTTTAAAATTAAAAAAAATTAATTACCGTTGACATACTATACAACAGGTATAGTACACACTGATTTACAATATATAGCTTATGATAACCACATAAGTCTAGCACCCATATGACACCATACAACATTATTACAACATTATTGACTGTATTTCCTTGGCATTCCCATGGCTATTTTTAAAACTGGCCATTTGTGCTTCTTAATTCCTTCACCTTTTTCACCCAGTTGGCATTCTTTTAATGATATTAAATCAAGTCTTTTTTGAAATCTTGTTAAACCTATGGAACAAAAAACAAACAAACAAACACAAACAACAAAAAAACCACAGAGTATCCAGCCAAAGTTCTCTGAAGATAGTAAATATTGGTTGATAGAACTAATAAACAAAACGAGCGAATGAATGAAACAAAATAACTTATAGAATTGACTGATAAATTTTTTTAAAAAATAAATCTCAATAGCACAATTGCCACAAAAGGGGATTTAGACTGTCTTTTTTCCTTGCTGCTATGCACAACCAAAAACTAGGCCCTGGTGATATATTCCATCATTATGCATGTATCCTTGATGTTTTGTCTGTCTTCTCAATAGCTGTTGCTAGTCTTCTGTTGTCTCTACTTGCAGAATCCTTTTGTTGGCACTTTTGGCAGTGGAAAATAAACATGTTTAATAGAGTTTAAAAACAACACAAACACAAAACAAAAACCTTCAGAGACACAACAAAGAAAGCATTTCCATATAGTGTCAGAGTATTGCTTCTGTTGACTGAGTAGAGAAAGACACCCAGATCTATCTGACTCTAAAATCGGTGCTTTTCCACATCTTCTGTTGCCTCTCTCTTTCCACTCCCCAAATATTCAGGATATTCAAAACATTTATGTTCAGAGTTGCTTCTCTCTAGCAACAGAGTTTAATCAGGGGTGGAATAAGGTAAGAATGGAAATGAGAATCCCTCACCAACCCCAGGTTATACAGGCCCATTTCTACATATGCAGTCCATGCGCTGATTGTAGCTGAAGTCCTGGTTTGATGTATATGGATACTACTGTCCTTTGTTTTCAAACATGCTGCTTCATGATGGCAGGTCACACTGTCTGGGTGACTGAAATGGCTGATGAGGGATCTGCATACCAGTTTCAAACATAACTTCATTCTTTAAAATGCTATCTCCTATAGTCACAGCCACATTTTGCTTGTATACAAAAGCTAGAAAGCTCTAAGTCACATTTCAGTGCCTACAGGTATAGATATGAGATATGGACTTAGGATGACAGAGAAGGGAACAGTGTGGGAAGAAGAGTAACTGGGAGAAATGATGCTTGATTAACTCCTCATTCTAAGACTAATGGATAGAATTTCTGAAGGTACACTTAGCATTTGAATAATAGCTTCATCACAACAATGTACTTTGGTTATTTTCCCCAAATCTAATCTTACATGGTTAATCTTGCACTTCTGATTTTGCCTGGGACTGTCTAACTTTTTCTCATCCTGCTTTTTGGTGTCTAAGATATGATTTAAAAAGAAATTGGCTACAGAGAAGATCTAAATTATTTATGCAAGAGCAAATCCACAGCCTCTGCCACAATAACAAACTGATTTAATAAGCCATCAACATATATTTGCCATCAGAAGTTCAATGTAGCCATCAATAAGTGTATTTCAAGTCTCTAGCTGGAACAGAAAATGAATTGATCCCCAAACCATCCCAACACATACTTTTTGGTCAGAGCTTGTCCCAAAAGCTTCCTCCACTTTGCCACATTGATTCTCAATAAGAACTTCTTTTGATATTGTGATCCCAAAGAACTAGCTCTGCCACTTTAACTACATGATCTTGGGAAAATTACTTAACCTCACTCAGCGTTATTCCTCATTAGTGAGTATAATAATACTACCTACATCTTAGGGATGTTATGAGGAATAAATGATAAAATCAATATTAAGTGATTATCATAATGCCAGGTACACAGTAAGTGCTCAGTAACTATTGGTAATGATCACTTTTGCAATTTCTATTTTTCTTGGTTTCCTTTTTTCCTTCAATCTGAATAACATAAAGTTGTATATATTATTATTCCCCTCTTTCATTTTGTGTAGAGTACCAGTATTTCTTCAAAATTAGAAGGCTGTTTTTTTTTTTTTAAGTTGAAATATCTCAGCTACCAGAATTTATGCTATGTTCCTATAGAAAAATTTTCTCTTCACATTGATTGAAATTCTCTTCCTTGCATATCACCATCTTCGAAGGGCTTGGGCATTTGAGGGTTTTGTTTTCTTTTCCTTGCAAAGTTGACCAGCACTTCAATTCCTCAAATGATTCACTTGAGATACAGATTGACTTGCCTGTCACATGACATTTCATTTTAAGCGGCTGGTGGCAGGCATTGCTTTCTTCAACCCGAAGGGGAGACACACAAGACCCAAACTTCTATGGAGAGAAGCTGGACTTTCTGCCATTGGGTTGGAAAGTGAGGGTGGTTGGCTTGCAGAGCTGTGCACAGAAATGATTGTTTGCTACACTTGGGTGTGAGACACAGGAACATGGTCAGAGGAGTGGGACAGCTGACTGGCAGCCATTTCTGTTTGCAAGGCCCTAGCCTAGTGATGCCCTGGGACTCCACCCTGCACAATCTACAAACACACCCAAGCTCCAAGCAGCTGCTTTTGCATATAAATGGCCTTTACTATCCCTGCTATTTTGAAAACCAAACTGGTTCTGACTGCTCCATAATCTACAAATCCCTAGCAGGGAGGAGAGGACTGTAGTTCTTCCTATAGCTCCTGCAGGGTGACCTCAGATAGTGCTGACCTGCACCCCATTGGAGTTCCAGAAGTCAGTGTACCTAGAGGTCAGTATGAAACACAGATTTCAAGTCCTCACATCCATAACTGACACATTCAAGAGGCAGACTCAGTGAGCACCAAATACCCACTGAAACAAGTCCTACACCATAAACATGACTCCAGCACAGCAGTTCTTTCATTATAAACACAGCGGGTCCCCACAGCCAATTGGCCTGGAGGAAAATTTCTCCCAGGGTACCAACAGCAATCAGGGCTTAACTACACCAAAACTTTGCACTCAGCCCACAAAGGGGTGTATCAAGACTGTCTACCTTGGGTTATTAGGGAGGCTGAGCTACTGGCCCCTATGGGTCACCTACCACACAAAGCCACTCCATCCACACAGGGAAGCAGCCAAAATGTGGAGACACAGAGGCATGTTGAGAAAGGGGGCAATGGAGGAAAGCAATCTACAGGACAACATGGAGTTCAGAACCATATTTATAAGGTTACTCAAGAATCTTCTAAAAACTGCTGAGAAACTTGAAGAGACCTTCAAGGACCTTAATAAGAGTGCAAAAAATAAAAAAAAAAAATAAAAAAAAAAGAAGAAGAAGAAGAAGAAAAAGGAAAAAAGGAAAAGGACCAGTCAGAAATTAAGAATACACTGTCTGAAGTAAAGAATTACAGAAACTCAACTGTAGATCACCGTACCCCAAGAATCAAATGAAAGATCTGAAATACGAGGAAACAAAAGACACCTGACCAGAAAAACAAAAAGAAAAAAGGATCCAAAAATATGAAGATAATGTAAGGAGCCTCTGGGACAACTTTAAGAGTACCAACTTTTGAATTTTGGGGGTGCCAGAAGAGAGAGAGCAAAATATTGAAAACCTATTAGAAGAAATAATGACAGAAAACTTTCCCCACCTGGTGAAAGAAATAGACTTACAAGTTCAGGAAGCGCACTGAACCTCAACAAGAGGAATCCAAAGAGGACCACACCAAGATACATCATAATTAAAATGCCAAGGGCAAAAGACAGAGAGAGAATTTTATAAGCAGCAAGAGAAAAACAGTTAGTTACCTACATGGTAACTATACAAATGTCAGCTGACTTCTACACAGAAACTCTGCAGGCCAGAAGGGAGTGGCAAGAAATATTCAAAGTGATGAATAGCAAGAACCTACAACTGAGATTGCTCTACCCAGCAAAGCTATCATTCAGAATTGAAGGTCAGACCAAGAGCTTCATAGACAAGAAAAAGCTAAAGGAGTTCATCACCACAAAACCAGGATTACATGAAATGTTGAAGGATATTTTTTAAGAAGAGGAAGAAAAAAAAGGTAAAGATAAAAATTATGAACAACAAAAGGACATCAAATACATAGCTACCAATAAGTGAATCTAAAAACCAAGTGAATAAAAAGTCTGGTGAATATAATGCTATCATGGACATAGAAAGGAAGTGGACTGAAAATTATCAGGGGGGCCAAAGCCTGTTTGGCTCAGTGGTAGAGTGTCGGCCGGTGGACTGAAAGGTCCCAGGTTCAATTCGGGTCAAGGGCATGTACATTGGTTGCGGGCACATCCCCGGTAGGGGGTGTGCAAGAGGCAGCTGGTCGATGTTTTTCTCTCATCGACATTTCTAGCTCTATCTCTCTCCCTTCCTCTCTGTAAAAAATCAATAAAATATATATATTTAAAAAATTATCAGGGGGAAGGGGATCTGAGGGGTGTGGGAAGAGATTGGACAAAAGTCTTACACCTATGGATGAAGACAGTACTGGGGGGTAAGGGCAGGGTGTGGGGTGGGGAATTGGATGGAGGGGAGCTATGGGGGGGGGGGGAATACCTATAATAATCTAATAATCTGAACAATAAAGATTTATTTTTAAAAATGAAATATAAAATTCCATGGTTCTCTTTAAGCATGAGAATATTTTTCTGTTTAACTAGCAAAAGTCTAGTGGAATTACAGAGACAAGTTTGTATAAATTTAGTTGATAGTTGAAGGCACCTTGAAAAAGAAATAGATGATAAGAAGACCTGAGACTCAATCTCACTGAGATGTATCATTTCTTAAGGTTCAATGGATAAATCAAGCCCATAGACCACCTCTAATAAGGCCCTGGACTGATGCCACACAAGGGCTTCATATCCTACAAAGCCACTTGCTAGTAGAGATTAAAGGCCTCCCATCCCAGTCTGGAGAGGTAAAGGAAAATCTTTGGTTTGAACTTGCAGAATTTGCACATTAATTCTATAATAATTTAGGTAAATTTTGCTCAGGCTTATTATAATCTTAAATACCTAAAATATCCAGAAACCAAAGCCCAACCAGTACACAAAATGCCACCAGTATAGAATATCTGCTCCCCAACTCACAACTGGCTCACTCATATATTCAATCCTAAATTTCCCCTAACGAGGTAAAATGAGTTTTGGAGAAAACAAGTATGAGACAGATTATTTGTGCTACTGAAGTGAATCTGCCCTAGGTCAAGGGTTTAGAGCTTCACATCTGGTGGTCAAATTCACTCACACATAACCTTCCATATTCAACCTTCCAAAGTCAGCATTTTGTCAGTGAAATATATCACAACTGTTCTTCAGACTAACTTTATCATCTGTCTCAAACCCAGCCTTTAATCTTCACAAGAATGAATATTCTCTTCCTCTATCCACAGGCAATGTTTTTTATTCATGAGATTTGTTCAACTTTACACACATGGAACTTAAAGTCTATGATGAGTAACTGTAGTTATAATTTCCATACATGTAGCTTCCTATTTTAGGACAATATCCCTCAAAGCGAAAAGCATTAACACCCAATGTATACTCCTCCCTTTATCTCTTTTCCTTCTACTTCCCTTCAACCTGCCAGTGTACCTTCTTTTGATCTTGGATGTATTCCATTTGGCTCTTAAAGAGCAATCAAAACTTTTTTTTTTCTTTTCTTTACCTGACTGGTTTGGCTCAGTGAATAGAGCATCAAACTGTGGACTGAAGGATCCCAGGTTCGATTACAGTCAAGGGTATGTACCTTTGTTGTAGGTACATCCCAGCAGGGGGTGTGCAGGAGGCAGCTGATCAATGTTCCTTCTTTATCCCTCTCCTTTCCTATCTGTAAAAAAAAAATCAATAAGAAATATATTTTTTAAAAACTTTTTTTAAGTAAAAAAAATTAGTAGAGAAGATTAGAAGAAAAGGACTAAAAGCACTCTTTTTGTTTCTTTTCTTGCTCTGCCACATTTAATGCCTGTTCACTGTGACCATCCAGATGCCCTTCAGCAAATGTCTTCCCCAGGATTTCCCCTTTACACACACACACACACACACACACACACACACACACACACACTACCAAAAGAAATCTACTTTCATTTTAAACTTTAGAATCTGGTTCACTTTTTCTTAGTTCATAAGTTGGGCCCATAGGCTTTAAAGGGGGGGTGAGGGGGATTGTTTCATTGAAATAGCTAAGTGGCTAGAAATAATATGTATATATGAAAAAAGTATAGCGATAGATTACCCAGGGGTAAGAATCTTACAAAAATCTGGAAGAGTCGCTCCAACTGAAGATGGTTTCCAGCTCTTTGTTCCTGGACGCTTCTGGTTCTCATTATATAGTGAGCAAATGAACTGGGTGGGGAAACTAGTTCCAAGGAACATTAATCCTGGCAGAGATAAGGAAGCCAAGAACCCTGACCTTGGCAAACAAGGGAATTGTCTTCGCAATGACTAGGTCAAATATTCACCCACTGGAGTGGAGTAAAGAGTTGTTCCTTGAGGCAATGTTTGATGTGGTAAGCGAGGCCCTTTGTTCCAAAGCTGCCCTTTTTCTGATGTCTGTGGTTCTTACTCTTGCCCATGATAGGACCAAGGTTTCATTGTTCAAATACATGATCTGGACCCAGAAGATGTTGTTTCTGGTCTATGGGCCAACTCCAAGAACTGCCTTAGAAGAACCCCACAGAGTAAATGTGGTCTCCCAGCAGAATGCTGTTCCCCTGCACTGTCAATTTACCCACATAATTTAGTTTCATGAAAGGAAGCCATGCCAATAAGTAGGTTATTCATAGATTTCACAGAACCAGGAAAGCACTTGTAGAGAAAGTTATGTGACAGCTATTAGTACCCACTTACTTGACCTCAGCCTCCCAGCCACTAACCCTCAGAACTATCCTTGCCTTATTTCCTGGGCTTCTCCTTACTTCATCCTTAGCTGTCCACAAGAGACTAACCAGGAGTCCCCAGTATTCTGTTCCTTGTGGCAGAGCTGCAAAACTGATTATCTCCACTGACAAGCATCACTCCTGAGATGGTTACTTGATCTCATTGTCTCTCCATTGGATAGAACCCTTTGAAAGAAGAATAAGTGTCTTATCATCTCTATAGTCTTAATTTCTAAATCAGTGGCTGACACCTAGGCCCAAAGGTCTTTGTATTATCCCTCCTGGTCTGAAAATGCATTCTCTGATCTCACTTTGGGGACCTTAACCATGAAAATTCCCCTGGTTTCTCTCAGGGCTCACCAGCACAACTGGGTTTGGTCGTGGTTGCCAAACAAGGCAGGTAGAGTAGGAAAGCTTCCAAGAGTCCCAGGAAAGCTCTGCTTCCAGCTTACTGATAAATCCTAAAAACCCAGGGATATGCCTTCACTTTGGAGGCATTGGTGCCTGTTCCAAAGCACCCTCTCCTGGAGAGATTAACCCTTTAAACAGCTGCCAGTGGGGTACACGTGCTTGGGCATGTGCTCTAGAGCCTGTCTTAGGAGCAGTTTTGGTCCCTGGAAGGGCCTGAGGACTTAAGGAGGAAGAGAAGTGGGTGAAGCAGGTTAATAAAAAACTAGGGAAATTATCTGCCAAGTAGAATGAGGACAACAGAGTAAAATATTTAAACAAAGGACCAAACAATAAACAGACAGCTAATAAATCATAAGACTATATCTGAAGCATCCATCTTATATAAAAATTGCTGTTTAAAAGTGTAACCCTGCTATTTTGGCTTCTGTAAATGCTTGCTTGCTTGAATAATAAGGAAAATAAGACTACACCCACTTTAGAGGGGCCATAAACCTTCCCTAGATGAAGTTATCAGTGCTGGCACCAGGCCAAGCCTTTGGTTGAGGTCTCAAAGCCCCAGCACATAGGGCTCTTTAAGAACTTGCAAAGGGGACCGGAAAAACCCCATATTTGGGAGACAAAGAAGGTAAAACAAATATTAATAGGGAAAATTCCTTCATGTTGGGGCCCAGAATTTGAAATACAGTTTTCTCTCGGTCTGTGCATAATAATAATAAAGTATAATTCCATCTCTCTAAGAGTTGTTTTGTTTTTCTCTGGTCTTCTGTAACATATCATGCCTAACAAGGACATTTAGAAGCATGTGTCCTTGGTTAGGGAAGGACACCTAACCAACCAGAGAGTAGCTAAAATCATCCTACTCAGGGAGTTAGGTAACAGAGACCCAGTGGTGCCATTAGTGCAAAACCCAAGAACAAATGAAGTCAGAGGAATAAATAACAAAACAAAAAAAACCTACAAAAAACAAACAACAACAAAAACACAATTAGAGCCAAACAAATCCAAGATAGAGACAAAATATATGAAAAATATATTCATATGTTTTTTAAATGTTCTGACAGCTTAACTTGAAAGTTATTCTCCTTTTTCTAAAATGTTTTTCTATGTCTCTTATTCAAAGTTGATGTCTTTTAGGGCAAAGAGAGGTAACAGGATAGGGGGTTCATAGAGTGGGGTTTCTACTGACACCTAGCAGCATGCCCAAATCCTCACTTTCTTCTTGTGGGCAGACAAGCTATTTGAGAGTGGGACCTATTTTAAATTAATCAGACATCACTCTTTGAGAGAATGATCTTAAACCCCACTGTAAGTTCATTTGATACATAAGCATATTAAAAGATATGCCTAAAAAGCTGATGAGTACTCTATGTTTCCATGTATAATACACCCCCTTGTGTAAAATACCCCCACTTTTCCAAACCCAAATTAAGAAATCAATATTTTAAACATAAAACAGAACACATTTTTATTTATTTATTTTTTTAGTTTTTGGCAACTTCATAGGCTCAGAACACTCTGGTCCCTGTTGCATCTGCACATTCTGCACCTTCACTTCCAATCACAGCATCAGCTGATGTCAGTAACAATAAGGCTAGTGACTGGAGGAAGCTGTTTGACAAGGAATGGGCAGCTACCGACCCATGAGGCTCTCTCCTTGTCTGATTTCCGTGTATAAGGTGCTCCTCGATTTTCAGTCTAACGGTTTCAGAAAAAAAAATCATGTCTTAGAAACGTCTCCCTTCCTCTCTGTAAAAAAAATCAATAAAATATATATTTTTAAAAATAATGTTTTATACATGGAAAAATACGGTATTTTGATTGACCTCCACTAAAATTCCTCTCTATAGAAAAACACATAAAAATCCTCAAGACAATGGACCCAGTGAATGCTTTCCCTTGAGCACACCCTTGCCTCCTTTTCCTCAGGTGCATAATTTTACTTTCTTCCTCCTAAGCTCCCAAGGTCCTCCTCTTCTTTAACTTTTCAGTGATCCAAAACAGCCCCTGCTTGCTGGCTTCTGTCACTCAGACTGAGAAGGCAAGCCAATAGCAGTTAATTCTCCCCTTAGTTGCTCCACCATAACCATGCCCTTGGCTTCTGTAATCTTGCTTGCTTCTTGAATCAGCCAACCTCCCAGGCTGCCATTGTGTGGAAAGACCCTTTGAGTACCCTGAAGCTTATCCTATATCATAAAGATATAAAATGCAATGGTCACTCAGAGTACACGCATAATGACCGGATCACGAATCAGCAGGAGGGTAGGGCATCAAGCAACAAGCGGGTCAGGGAGAGCTACAGGACAGAGCAGGGCACCAAGCTATTAGGGAGGGTGGGCGGAGGGGCAGAGGGAGCTACAAGAAGGTAGGGCAGTGGGCAAAGAGCTATTGGAGGGAAGCGGCGAGCTATTGTCGATCTACTGGCACACGGATTCATGCGCAGGGCTACTAGACATGTATAAAAGAAAGTCGGAACCCAGCCCCAGGGCTCAACCTCTGGTGGGGACTCAGCATCAGTGTGAATAAAACAGTTCTTTTCTGAACCTTTAAGTGCTTATGGTTTGTTACTTCCCACCAGCCAGATATCAGCCATAACAAGATTTTTACTTCTCAGGGATGTAGCAGCCCAGCCTGTGCTCACATCTGTTGCTGTGTCTTCCCTTTAGGAGTTTAGGCAGCCCAGTCTAGGGTCACTTCTGTTACTGTGATCTTGCCCCTTCTACCCAAAGCTTGTCCTTTGTGTCACTTTCCCAATCTTTAATAAACATACTCTCAAAATCAGTTGGGCTTGTGACTTGAATTCTTTCCTGCAGAAATAAAAAAAACCCCACAAATCCCAGTCCTGCTGACCCAGTCTTGTCCATTTCTGGTGACATGGGCAGCATGGAGAACCCAAAAAGGACAAACTACCCATGCTTTTCAGTTGTGTTGGGACAGAGTACTGCTTGAGCTTCACTTTCCCCCTGTCTTCTCCCTGCTTGCCTGCATCCCCAACCAAATCCTGAGCCAGAAGGAGAAAAGCTGGGGGTAGTGAGCAGAGGACCAAGCACACTGCCATAAACAGCTTTCCCTCAGTACTTGTGCCTCGGGGTTACTGAAGCCTCTGGAGAGGGAGGGCAGGTATGTCTCTGACCAGAACATTTGTTCTGCCAAACACCAAAGCCCAGTGTCTTTTAGGAGCAAAAAGGTAACAGGATATGGAATCCTCAGAGTGGGGCCTCTACTGGCACCTGGCAGAGTGCCCAATCCTCACTGTCCTTTGTGGGCAGACAAACCCTTTTGGAGTGGGACAGAATTTAAATTAATCATATATCACTTATTCAGGAGACACTGAGAAGTGAGTTCTAAAATGTTATCAGCCAGTCACTCGTTAGGGGAGATGCTGCCAGGCCCATTCCAACACCCTGAGGGCCTCAGCAGTCCCAGGAGACTGAGGCAGCAGCCACCTCCCTCAGCCTTTGGGGACAAGATGGCTTGATCAACACAACCCTTCTCTGATGACTCGCCTAACAACAGAGACAAGGGACTCCACTCCAATGTCACCTTCACACACAAACTGTCCCATGGCCTGAAACACCAGTCCAGCCCAGCTCACACAGATAGATAAGCTTCTGGGTTTAGTTTGGCAATGATTGCGGGAGCAGCCTCCAGCCTCTGAACACAGCCAAGTCCCTTCTCTGCCTCGAGGATGTCACTGAGCAACCTTGGGGAAATCCACAACCTGCCTACACAGCTGACAGTGCAGAGTAGGTGAAAGGTGAATGGTTGCTTTCATTTTAATGGTTTTATTTTCAACTTGGCACAATGAGGTTATGAGGAAACAGAAAATGAGGTTCTTTTTTAATAGAAAGTTTTACAGTTTTATTAAAGTGCATCTAAGTGCTTATCCATTTGTGTTTCAAAATGTAACAAGAGCAGAAACCGTTTTTTGCTCAGTGGATAGAGCGTCGGCCTGAGGACTGAAAGGTCCCAGGTTTGATTCTGGTCAGGGGTATGTACCATGGTTGCAGGCGTGTTCCCAGAGGGGTATGTGCAAGAGGCAGTTGGTTGATTATTCTCACTCGATGTTTCTAACTCTCTATCCCTCTCTCTTCCTGTAAAAAAAAAAATCAATAAAAAAAAATTTTTTTTAAAGGCGTCTTCACCCTTGCACATGTGCTATTTCTCCCTGTACTCTTTCTCCCTTTGGAAGGTAGCCTTGCAGGAGTCTTCTCTTCTAATAAAGCCTCTGTCCTGGTTCTTCGGCCCTCGGTCTCATCTTTCACTTTCGTTCCTCAGTTCCCAGTCTGGTCCCTCAAACTCCTGTCCAGTTACCTCCGATAAGAAGGGACTACCCAGGCCAAAGCGCCCTGGTAAAGTTAGGACTCAAAGCAGGAGGAGGAACAGAAATTGAACCCATCTTGGTCTGGGGACAAAGTTGCAGAAAAGGGCAGGGCTTAGAAAGAGAAGTTTTTGTTTCTCACATGCTTCTTCCTCCTTTGTAAGAAAACGGGGAGCTGTTAGAAAACGCGAAGGTGCTGTTCTGACTCCTGCTTTGGATCTGCGTGGGATCCGCGTGCGTGTGTGTACACTAAGGGGACTGGGGTGCTGTGTGTAGGGGAGACCAGGGTGAGGGGGTCTTGGGTAGTAAGTACCAAGCCCAGTTTCTCTGAGAAAACCCCAAGTGTCCCGGCTCCGCCTCCGGAGGTGGCACCACAGCAGTCCCCTCCCCAGGCACAGTGGGAGAGTCCCTGCCCAGCACTGGAGCTTTCCTGCAGATCTGCATTGGAGACACAGGGTCACCAAGAGGCAGCCAGCTGGGACTGCAAGATGGGGACATCCGCCCTGCCTGCAGAAGCCCGAAGGGTCAGGGGCTGCTGCTCCCAGGAGCAAAGAGGCCCCCAGAACCCAGGAAGCCAGGCAATTTCGTCTCCAATACAAGTCACCAGCCTGCTTCTGCTTAGTGTTCAGTGCACTTCTCCTTTGCAGAACAGTTTGGCACAGGAGAACTTTGGCAGGGAACAGAACTTTTCTCAGAAACTCCTGAAGAAGGAAAAGTAAGTTTTAAAAGCTGGCCTAGTCTGGGATTTGAATCCAGAACCTCTCGCACCCAAAGCAGGAATTATACTGCCTCCACTAAAGTATCCAGTTAAGCGTGACCCACACTTAGGTTCCCTTTGGACCCATCTATAGGTAATTATTCACTTCCCAGTAAACTTCCAGAATGCAAATGTTTATCTCAGAGACTGTTAGCCAGTGAACCAGACTTATGATACAAGAATATCAATGCAGCCCTAGCGGGTTTAACTCAGTAGATAGAGCGTCAGCCCGCGGACGGAAGGGTTCTGGGTTTGGTTCTGGTCAAGGGCACATGCTCAGGTTGCAGGTACAATCCCTAATAGGGGGCATGCAGGAGGCAGAGGATCAATCATTCTCTCTCATCATAGATGTTTCTCTCTCTCTCTATTCTTCTTCCTTCCTCTCTGAAATTAATAATAATTTATTTTTTAAAAGAATATAAATGCAAGTGTGATGTTTTGTTGTTTTAATTCTCACCTAAGGATAGGTTTTATTGATTTTTGAGAGAGAGAAAGAGAGAATAAGTGAGAGAGAGAGATTAACGTTGATGTGAGAGAGAAACATCTATTGGATGACTCCTATAGGTGTTTGCCTGAGGAGTGGAACCCTCAATCTAGGTATGTGCCCTGACTGGGAACCCAACCCATGACCTTTTGCTGTGTAGTAGGTACAATGCTACCACCAATAGTTACCCAGGCAGGGCTAGATGTCGTTTGTTCGTTTGTTTGTTTTTTCAATATTTTTTATTGACTTTAGAGAGAGTGGATGGAGAGGATCAGGGAGCTAAAAACATCAATTGGCTGCCTCGTACATACCCCCCACTGGAGATCCAGCCTGCAACACAGGCATGTGCCCTGAATAGAATCAAACCATGACCTCTTGGTTCATGGGTCCACGTTACACCTCTGAGCCACACCGTCAGGTCTAGATGGGTTTTTACTTTAGAATACATACATATAAAAAGTTGTAAATGTTATGAATATCCAAAATAGGGAATTTGTTTGATGGACCATGCTATATCCCTAACAAGAAATACTATAGAGCCATTCAGAGTAATATAGATTTTTAGACTTGAAATAAATAGGATGCATATTTTTATTAAGTTTTTTGTCATATATATAAAATATATCATACAAGCAGAAAATGAACAAAATTAAGTATAAAACTCAATAAATTAATACAAAGTAAACATATTTTTGTTCACTACTATCTATGTTAAGAAACTAAATTTTAATAGGAGCCCAGATGCATTTTAAGAAAAAAAGCAGAACCAGAAGCCATATATATATTTCAATTTCCTATATTTTATAAAAATATATACATAGCATAGATAAAATGGGGAGAATTATGCACTAAAACATCAATGTTTTTATAGGTCATGAAAATACAAGTAACTTATTTCTATTTGTTTATCAAGAATTTTATTATTTTGTATCTCTCAATATTTACCACCCATTTGGTAACTTAGAAAAATATATACTGGAACTTTTCTAACTGAATAATTACTTTCTATTGAATTGTTCCCAAAGTTAATAATGAGAGCCTCTAGTTCTATGAACTCTATTCCTCAGTTTATCTCTAATTTATGGATCTCTGATAAGACTATTCCTGAACGTTTCATTTACTCATTGAATTGATGATGTAGTCACAGACAGGCTGACATTATTAGAAATCAACATATAATAAATTAGTGTATTAAATAGCAATGCTTATTTTTGTGCCATCTTAGCTATAGAATTAAAGCTTTAAATGTCTATTCTACAGACATTTAATTTCTGTAAATTAAAAGATAGGAGTTTGTGGATTTCATTTAATATGAAAATATACAAATTCCATATTGGTATAAAAATTCATCTTTTGCTGGCATTTTGCCAGGAAATCAGGAAGGCAGGAGTGGGGGGTAAATAAGAAGTTTTCTCTTCCTTTTTGTGTCAATGAATGTTTTTTATTTAAACTGAAGGCAATTAATTGGTAAATACTGCCACAAAAGCAACTTTGGCTCTTTGAAAACTATGGAAATAGACCTTATACTGAAATCCAATCTTTCTTTGTGGGAAGTATTAAGAGGAAGATCTTTAGAAATAGAAAGCACTAAAAAATTATTTTAACTGAGTGCAAACTTAGAAATCATCTTTCTTCACGCATTCATGTCTCAGAAATAAAATGTTTTCTTAGAAAACAATTCAAAGGCTCAGAGAAGTCAGATGTTTGCCCACAGTCACTGCATGACCTGCTGATAGAGGCTGATTTCGGGTGTCCTGTACCAACACTTATGCTCACACACATGCTTACTGACAGTGGGATACTCTCTCCTGCTCATGTAACACAACCATAGCATTTCTGAGGTCTGATTTTCCAGATCCTCTGTGAGGGATAAACTGGAGAAAAGAAAAAAAGTAGAATATCAGAAAAGCAGAGAGGCTTTTCAGAGACCCATATTCAGAGAGAGGGAACTCCTGCCAGATCAGATTTCAATGCAAGAAGACATGCATAGCCAAAACCGGTTTGACTCAGTGGATAGAGCTTTGGCCTGCAGACTGAAAGGTCCCAGGTTCTATTCCGGTCAAGGGCATGTACCTTGATTGTGGACACATCCCCAGTAGGGGGTGTGCAAGAGGCAGCTAATCAATGTTTCTCATTGATGTTTCTAACACTCTATCCCTCTCCCTTCCTCTCTGTAAAACCTCAATAAAAATATATTTTTAAAAAGAAGAAGAAGAAGAAGAAGAAGAAGAAGAAGAAGACGACGACGACGACATGCATATAGATCTCCTTGCCTTTTATATCTCTAGTCACGAAGTTCAGATTCTCCTCTAACCTTTCATCCCTTGGCATCTTATTAGTCATGGGGAGACACCCTTAGAGGAGAAACAAGGGGGCCAGAGAATAGCATCATACAACTCCCATATAAGCCGTTGTCTGACAATTCCCTTAAGCATTAAACCCCCAGAACAATGAGGTTTTGGCCCACATGAAAAAATCTTATGAACAATGCTTTGGATCTGTTGACCCTAGAGAGAGTTCGGATCAAACTAGATATGAAGGGCCAAGTCTGTCTCTCTCTCTCTCTCTCAGAACCATACCTTTCCCTGTCCCCTTTTTTGCTCAGGTGCACTCTCTCTCTAGAGCAGTAGTTCTCAACCTGTGTGTCTTGACCCCTTTGAGGGTCAAACAACCCTTTCACAGCATTGCCTAAGACCATCGGAAAGCACAAATATTTACATAACGATTCATAATAGTAGCAAAATTACAGTTATGAAGTAGCAACGAAAATAATTTTATAATTGGGGATCACCACAACATGAGGAGCTATATTAAAGTGTCGTGGCATTACAATGGACTCAGAGAAGCTCCTGTGTCCCTTCACCCAAAGGACTGAGAGTTGCCCAGACGACAGCAAAGTGGGAGAAGAAAACTGAAGGCTACGCAAGGGACTGAGGTGCCAACATGGAGTCATCTGAAGAAATTAAAGACTGAAGTGGAAGCTACTTCTTTAATCATGTTCCTGGTCATGCTAGCATCTGTTAGCTTCCAGTCTTCTGCAAAGTCTTGTGCAGCAAGTTCAAGTAAATCTACACCAGCAACAAGAGACTCATTTAGTAGCCAAAAATATTAATATGTCCATAATTCTGATTTCTCATTTTGTTGTTTTGCATTGGCATTGTTGTTATTATTTAATAGCCAGAGTTTTGCTCTTGACATTCAAGTTTTGAAAATAACATATATGTGGTTTAGTTTTTGCATTGGCATTGTTTGCAATTGTTTTTAATTTTAGAGCCCTATTATTGATGTTTAAATTTTATTTTAATTAGTGAAAAAGGGTAAGATGTTGAGAGCCACCTGAGAAGGCACATGGACATTCTTTTAATTCTTATCAGCTGAGCCCAAGGTCACTGGCAGAATCCTCTTATCAGTACTGATTTCTTAATCCATGTGCTTGGAATAAGGAACAAATAAGACCTTGACTCACCCATGTCTGGATATGCTAATTCTTGTACCAAAAAATAAGGAGATTACCCAGATTTTGATGAATAGGATCTGGGCACACCCAAAACTTCTTTTGACCTTAACCTCCCCTTTGGAAGCCAATAAATAAATAAATAAATAAATAAATAAATAAATAAATAAATAAAATAAAGTGTCGTGGCATTAGAAAGGTTGAGAATCACTGCGCTAGAGCATACCCAAGCCTTTCCTTCCCCATTTCTTCCTTTAAGAAAGTTATCTTTGCTTTCTTTCTCTTAAGCTCCAAGGGCCCTTCTTTGCTTCTGTAACTTGCTTCCTGAGTTCATGCAGCCTAGCTGGCTCACTTCTTGCATGGTTCACTTCCTCTTCCTCTGTGACTTTCTAAATAAACTTTTGTTTGTTCTGGAGTTTCTTGGCTCTGAATTTTTTTTTTTTTCTTAGCCCAACTCAAGGACCAAGGTGTAACATCTGCTGTAGTTCACTGTTTGCTTGTCAAAAAAAAAAAAAAAAATCATTCTGTCTTCTGCTTTTCTGGCCTGCCAATTCTCTCATGTCTCTCTCTTTGGTAAATTCTTCCTTCATTTCTAGTGGTCAATAGTCCCCCCCGTCCTGTATTATAACCACAATTAAAATTAATCCTTCAAGGCAAAAACAAAGATGGTGGCATAGCCTACCACAACAAATTTGAATTTAGAACTGGAAAACAGGGGAAACATCGCCCTGAAGCGCCGGATGGCTGGCTGAGAGGAGGCTCTACCATCTGGGAAGGAGAGAGAAGGCACACTGAATCTCAGGAACTGTGAAGGTACAGAGAAATGTGCACATGAAAAGGCAGCTGCCTGACTTCACTGCCGGCTTGCTTGTGGAGCGCTGAGAGGGCGGGCTGAGTTCCCTACTGGCTTACTCCCTGCGCGAGAAGAGGGCTGACAGCTAATGCATGGCGGCTAGCTTTCTTATTCGGGAGGAAAACAGAACCACCCTTTTGCTCTGATAGATGGCCCCAGACAGGGAGAGGCCAGACTGCCAGGCAGTGGGCAGAGATCTCTAGGAGGTGTGTGAAGCCAGCGGCCATTACTGCGGGACTCAGAAACCAGACTCTCGTAGGAAGGGGCTAAATAAAGTTTGTCTGCACCACCTGAGACTCCGCCCCATCCAAGCGGAGCACAGAAGCCCTCCAGTGGCTAGCTTTGAGTTCGCAGTGAATAGGACTCTCCTAGGGAGTGATAGACATGAATCTAAAGCTTGTCTGCACCTATACCAAAGAGGTGAGCATGCCTGTAACCAATTGTGTGGGATTCAACAAAGCTTGTCTGTCCCACCCAGAGACTCCGCCCCATTCAAGTGGAATACAGAAACCCTCCTAGCTGAGACACTTCTGATCCTCATAGCCAATTGGCTTGGAGATCAACGCTTCTCAGTGATATCAACAACAAGCAAGGCTTAACAACAAGACTGCACACACAGCCCACAAAGGGCTACACCAAGACTGTCCACCTTAGGTAACTGGGAGGCTGACTCACTGAACTATATAGGACACCTTAGCACACAAAGCCACCCTACCAACTCGGAAGTTGTGAAAATGCCGAGACAAGGAAACAGATCACAAACAAAAGAAAAGGAGGACACGAAGCGACTAGATATAGAGTTCAAAACCATGCTTATAAGGTTTTTCAAGAGTTTCTTAGAAAAGGCCGATAAAATAAATGAGACCTATGAGGATATGAAAAGGGATCAACTAGAAATAAAGAATACATTGTCTGAAAAAAAAAATTATACAGAGTCCTAAAAACAGAATGGAAGATCGCAAGAATCAAGTCAAAGATTTGGAACACAAAGAGCCAGAGGACACTCCTCCACAGAAGCAAGAAGATAAGAGAATCCAGAAAGTTGAAGATAGTGTAAGAAAACTCTGGGACAATTTCAAACGAACCAACATCAGAATTATGGGGGTCCTAGAAGAAGAGAGAGAGCAAGATACTGAAAAAATACAGAAAACTTCCCCACCTGGTGAAAGAATTAGACTTACAAGTCCAAGAAGTGCACAGAACCTCAAACAAAAGGAATCCAAAGAGTACCACACAAAGACACATCATAATTAAAATCCCAAGAGCAAAAGACAAAGAGAGAATATTAAAAGCAGCAAGAGCAAAGCAGGTAGTTACCTATAAAGGAGTACCCATACGATTGTCAGTTGATTTCTCAACAGAAACTATGCAGGCCAGACAGGAATGGCAAGAAATATTCAAGATGATGGATAGCAAGATCCTACAGCCAAAAATACTCTACCCAGCAAAGCTATCACTCAGAATCGAAGGCCAGATAAAGAGCTTCACAAATAAAAAATAAAAATAAAAATAAAAAAGCTAAAGGAGTTCATCACCGCCAAACCAGAATTATATAAATTGCTGAAAGGGGTTCTTTAGGAAGAGGAAGAAGATATAGATAAAAATTATGATCAACAAATACGAAACTATCAACAAGTGAAACTAAAAGCCAAGGGAATTAAAAAACCTGATGAACAATATTAACTGGTGAATATAATAGAATCAGAGGTATGGAAGGGGAGTGAACTGACGATTCTCAGGGAAAAGGGGAGTGGGGAGTGCGGGAAGAGTCTGAACAAAAACTGTGCACCTATGGATGAGGACAATGGGGAGTGGGGAAAGGGCAGAGGGTGGGGTGGGAACCTGGTGGAGGGGAACAATGGATGGGAAAATAATGAAGAATATTTGTAATAATATGAACAATAAAGATTTATTTTAAAAAATTAATAATAATAATAATAAAAAGAAAACTGTATGGTTTTGTTAACCAATGTCACCCCAATAAATTCAACTGAAAAAATACCAAAAAAAAAAAAATTTTTTTAAGCCTTCACAATGGGGAAAGAAAGGAAACATATGTAATACTTTCAACAATAAAGAATTTAAAAAAATAAAAATAGATTTAAAAAAATGAGTCCTTTGATTAACACTAAGTGAACTTCATATAAGATTTTTTCTTTCTAAGCGGTGCCTTGTTAGTATTTGCATGTTGAACTTTTTCTCTTTGAAATGAAGGCCTACTACCAATCCCCATGCTTACCCACTTAGTCTCAGTCAGACCTCACAGAGCAAGTAGGATCACTAGGGGCTCTGAATCTTTTCAGTCATGCCAGAAAGCACTTCAATATTGTTTCTGGGATTTTATCATGAACATGTGACAGCTCTCTGCATGCACAATTCATGATTTATGATGCTCATCCTACCTAGGAAAAAAAAAAAAAAAGGCCAATATTTAAAATCTCAGAGTTTGAAATAAGCAAAGATTCATTAACCAAAAAGATCCAGTTCAAGAAGATGAGAGGTGATCTCCAAGTCTGCTCTCCTTCTTGTAACACAGCCTTTAGTTTCCAAAGCCTTTCACAGACTAGAAAACAGTCACCAAATAAAAGTGAGTAAAGTTGGTAGGTGTGTTGTCCAGATGTGTGAAGGTTAAAGGTTCTATCCCATTCAGAGCACATACAAGAACCAACTAATGAATGCATAAATAAGTGGAGCAACTAACTAATGTTTCTCTCTCTAAAAATTAGGGGGGGGAATGGCTACAGAGTAAACAGATGTGTCACGAGCCTTGTTCTGGAGCAGATAGAAAGAACAGCTGAAGGTCGCACAGGGAGAGTTTGTTGGCGAGTTAAGGAACAGCTATACTCCAGGAGAAGGTGGCGGACTGCTGGACAGGGTTCCTCTGACCAGGTAGCCCCCACTGCTGCTGGGTTCCCTCCCACAGCCACCGGCTCAGATATAGAGACCATGCCATCTTGAAGAAGAAAGTGGATGTTATCAGAAGCCTGAAAATCTACCACTACGGCACCCACCAAACAGCTGCAAACCTGAGAACACTGGTCCCCAATTGGCACAAACACGTGGATTCAGAGGAGCTCTACACTCCACCACAGAAGGGTCAGATTTCCCCTGGGACAAGTGCCTTGTGTGTGGTACCCGGTTGCATTGTATTTTGTGCCTTTAAATCAACACAGGAGAGAGAGAACTACATAATCAGACATCTGGAGAAGAGAGACCACCGGGAGACAAAGAAACAGCCTGAATATGAAAGAAAAGCTGGCATCACCAGAAAAGGAAGTAAACAAAATGGAAGCAAGCAACCTGCCAGAGGAAGAATTCAAAGAAATGGTCATAAGGTGGCTTAAAAGAATGGAAGACAAATTAGACAACATGAATAAGAACTAAGAGGAAATGAAGAACCAAGAAGACATGAAAACTGACATCAATGCTGTAAACAACTGAATAGAAAGCATCAAGAGTAGACTAGAAGAAGCAGAGGACAGAATCAGTGAGCTAGAAGACAAGGTGGGAAAAAATACCCAAGTAGAGCAGCTTCTAGAAAAATAAATAAAAAGCAGAAGGGAGAGCCTAAGAGAATTTTGGGACAACACGAAACAAAACAACATTTGCAGAATAGGGGTACCAGAAGGAGAGGAAACTGAGCAAAGAATAGAAAACTTGTTTGAAGAAATAATGACTGAAAACTTATCTAATATATTAATAGGAAGAAAAAACTCACACAAATCCAAGAAGCTCACAGAGTCCCAAACAAAATGAACCCCAAAAGACCGACACCAAGGCATATCATAATTAAATTGGCAAACACCAACGACAAAGTAAGAATCTTAAAAGTGGCCAGAGAGAGGCAGAAAGTTACATACAAAGGAATCCCCATCAGACTAGTGACTGATTTCTCAACAGAAACTCATCATGCCATAAGGGAATGGAATTAAATATACAAAGTCATGCAAAGGAAGGGTCTGAATCTAAGAATGTTGTACCCAGTAAGGCTATCAATCAAAACTGAAGGTGAAATCAAGAGCTTCACAGGAAAAAAAAAAAAAAAAAAAAAAAAAAAAGGAAGAAAGAAAGAGAAATAGGAAGTGAAGAAGGAACACAGGGGTAAAGAATAAAAATGGTGACAAATGAGTACCTATCAATAATAACTTCAAATGTAAATGGATTAAATGCCCCAATCAAAAGACATAGAGTAATGGATTGGATAAGAAAACAAGACCCTATGTCTGCTGTCTATAAGAAACCCACCTCAGGAAAAAAAAAGACACATGCAGACTGAGGGTGAAGGGATGAAAAGAGGTTTACCAGGAGAATGAAAATGAAAAAAAGCTGGGGTAGCAATACTTATATCTGACAAATTAGATCTCAAAGTGAAGGACATTACAAGAGATAAGAAAGGCTACTTCATAATACTAATGGGAGAAATTCAACAAGAAGAAATAACCCCGGCAAACATATATGCACCCAATACAGGAGTACCAAATACATTAAAAAACAAAACAAACAAACAAACAAAAAACCTCCTGGAGGATATCAAGGGAGAGATTGACAGCAATACAATCATAGTAGGAAACTTTCATATCCCACTATCACTATTGGACAAATCCTCTAAACAAAAAAATCAACAAAGAAACATCAATCCTAAATAACTCATTAGACCAGATAGCATTAATTGACATCTTCAAAGCCACAGAATATACATTCTTCTCAAGTGCACATAGGTCATTTTCAAAGATAGACCATATGTTGGTCATAGGCAAAGTTTCTTCAAATTCAAGAAGATAGAAATCATATCAAGCATCTTCTAAGATCACAGTGCATAAAACTGGAAATCAACTGCATTAAAAACAACCAAAAAAAATCAAACACATGGAGCTAAACAGTATGCTATTAAACAATAACTGGGTTACCAGAGAGATCAAGGAAGAAATAAAAAAACATCATGGCAACAAATGACAATGAAAACACAACAACCCAAAATCTATGAGACACTGCGAAAGCAATCTTGAAGGGAAGTTCATAGCTCTACAAGCCTACTGCAAAAAACAAGGAAAAATGGTAATAAATTACTAACCCTACAACTCAGAGTTAGAAAGAGAGCAACAAGAAAAGCCTAGTGTAAGCAGAAGAAAGGAAATAATAAAGATCAGAGCAAAGATAAGTGACATAGTGAACAAAGAAACAATACAAAAGATCAACAAAACCAAGAGCTATTTTTTTTTTAAAGGATAAACAAGATTGATGAACCTCTGCCAGGCTTACCAAGAAGCAAAGAGAGATGACCCAAATAAACAAAATCAGAAATGAAAGAGGTGAAATAACAACAGAGCCCACAGAAATACAAAGGATTGTTAAAAAATACTATGAACAACTCTATTCCAATAAACTAGACAATCTGGAGGAAATGTATATTTTCCTAGAAAAATACAACCTTCAAAAACTCAATCAGGAAGAATCTGAACATCTCAATAGGCCAATAACTATGGAATAAATTGAAGCAGTCATTAAACAGCTTACAGCAAACAAAAGCCTGGGGCCAGATGGCTTCACAGGAGAGTTTTACTAAACATTCAAGGAAGGCCTAAAACCTATCCTCCTCATACTATTCCAAAAAGTTTAAGAGGAAGGAACACTTCCAAGCTCATTCTATGAAGCCAGCATCACCCTAATACAAAAACCAGATAAAGATAACACAATGAAAGAGAATTATAGGTCAGTATCCCTCATGAACATAGATGCCAAAATCCTCAACAAAATTCTAGTAAATCAGATCCAGCAGTATATTAGAAAGATCATACATGATCAAGTAGCATTTATGCCAGGAATGCAAGGATGGAATATCTGAAAATCAATAAACGTGACACATCACATAAACAAATTGAGGGATAAAAATCACATAGTCATTTATTTCTTCTTCTTGTCTAATCACAATGGCTAATGCTTCAGTACTATGTCAAACAGGAGTGATGAGAGTGGGCATCCCTGTCTTGTTCCTGTTCTTGGGGAAATTGTTTCAGTTTTTGCCCTTTGAGTATGTTAGCTGTGGGATTATCATATATAGCTTTTATACAACTTAATAAAAGGTAAATAAATGATCCAATAAAAAAAAAATGGGCAACAGACCTAAATAGAATCTTTTCAAAAGAAGACAAAAGGAAGGCCAAAAGGCACATGAAAACACGCTCAAAGTCATTAATTATCCAAGAGATACAAATCAAAACAATGCGGTACCATCTCAGATGTGTCAGAATGTCTATTATTAACAAATCAATAAACAACAAGTGCTGGTGATGTGGAAAAAAAAGGAACCTTTGTGCGCTGCTGGTGGGAATGCAGAATGGTGCAGCCAGTGTGGAGAACAGTATGGAGTTTCCTCAAAAAACTGAAAATGGAACTTCCATTCGACCCACTAATCCCATTCCTGGGAATATTTCCTAAGAAACTAGAAACACAAATCAGAAAGGATATATGCACCCTATGTTCATAGCAGCACAATTTACAATAGCTAAGATTTGGAAACAGCCTAGGTAACCGTCAGCAAATGACTGGATCAGACAACTATGGCACATCTACACAGTGGAATACTATGCTGCCATAAAAAAGAAGGAATTCTTACCATTTGCAGCAACCTGGATGGAACTGGAGAGCTTATGCTAAGTGAAATAAGCCAGTCAATGAAAGAAAAATACCAAATGATCTCACTAATTTGTGGATAATAAAGAACATTATAAACTGTTGAACAAAAAGATAGATACAGAGGCAGTAAAGCATCAAACAGACTCAAATTACAGCGGGAAGATTACGGAGGTGTGGGAAAGATAAGAGGTCAACCAAAGGACTTGTATGCATGTATATAAGCATAACCAATGGACGCAAAACACTGGAGGTGAGGACATGTATGGGATTGGGTTGGGGGTGCAATGGCAAGACACACATATAATACCTTAAAAAATGGGGGGAAAGGAAGATGGGAGGTGATAGATCCTCTTTTCCCCCAACTGGTGGGTGGAGTACGATGTAACCTGCTGCCGGGAAATACCTGAGTGACTAACCATGTACCCTATAGAAACTATACATTGAACAACCCATAACACCTGCCAAATATGGTTCCTATATGGACCATACATTAAGCCACCAATTGACGAGTACCAGTTCCAGCATGTAATAATTACAAGAGTTTTACCAAAAGATTGGTGAAGCTTGGGGAGTTCAACAAGGAACAAACGTGATTATCCGATCCCACCCAGAAGTGACGATTGCAAAGAGTCCACAAGAATGCACATAATCTCCTTTGTCTTGGGCTTTAGTAAAACTTCCTGGTTATTGCTGTATAAAATAAATGCACAGAATTGGCTCTGAGTCCCTGTCTCTCCATCAGAGGACAGTGGTCCCATCCAGTCCCAGCTTTATTTCTGTATTTGTGTATGTCTCTTTCATTTTCTCAATCTCCTCTCTTCCCTACTCAGGAACCAGACCACTTTCTAGCTGCGCTGGATGTAAAGAAGAGAAATATTTATACTTTCTAAATAAAATATACAGGCACCTGTTGCTAGAAATTAGGTAACAGAAAGTTAACCACTAAATCTGGGATTTGATTAGTATCCTATATAATAAAAAAACAATATGATAATTAGACCTTCTGGAATGACCAGTGGGTGGGGAGTGGTCCTGTGAGACAGCCAGAGCTATGAGGGCCTACACTTGCACAAATTATATGCATCCGGCCTCTAGTATTTTATAAAGAAAGTGTCTGTTTACCTAAGGTGTCTTCACTTAAAAACAAATCTAGATGAAGACGAATAAGTGATAAGCTTGGAATCTTTCTATAAATTCCCGAAGACCTCATAGTTGCCTGACATCTGTTGATAAAGTAAAAGATTCAAGAGAAAATAATAGAAAGTAATTAGTTAAAACAAAACAAAACAAAACAAAAAACACCTCTTTATATGAAACTAGAGGCCTGATGCACAAAATTCATGCATGGGAGGTGGTACCTTAGCCTAATCTGCACCCTCTCCAATCCAGGACTCCTCGGGGGAGGTCAACTGCTGGTTTGGGCCCCATCCCAGCAGTTGGACACTCCTCTCACAATCCGGGACTGCTGGCTCCTAACCACCTGCCTGCCTGCCAGCTTGATTGCTGCCTAACTGCTCCCTTGCTAGCCTCATGGCCCCCAACTGCCTTCCCCTGTCAGCCTGATGGCTCCCAATTGCCCTCCCCTGCCCACCTGATATCCTTCAACTGCCCTTCCCTGCTGGCCTGATCATCCTTAACCACCTCTGCCTTGGCCCTCACCACTGTGGCTTTGTCCAGAAGGAAGTCAGATGGTAGGAAGATGTCCGGTCTCCTGATCTAATTAGCATATTACCCTTTTATTAGTATAGATTAGATAGAAAACCATGAGAATGCTCTGGGAGCAGTCTAATTAAAGCAACTCAAAATTAACTTCTGCCTGAGACAAGAGGTGAGTACCAGGAGTGAATTTTGGTATTCATACAAGTGTGTGTGTGTGTGTGTGTGTGTGTGTGTGTGTGTGTGTGTGTGTTGGTGTATGTATGAGAGAGAGAGAGAGAGAGAGAGAGAGAGAGAGAGAGAGAGAGAGAGAGAGAGAGAGAGAGAAACAGAGAGGAAAAAGAAAGTTTATGAGAGAGGTAGATAGAAAGTTTAATCTGTTGGTATTTAATTCTAAACACTACTTCTTTTAATTTAACTTTTGTAAAAGTAATATTGGCTTATTTGAGAGTAGTAAGAACAATTTGCCTCTCATGAAAATTTTGCTTAGCAGCCATGAGCCCTGGAATTTTCCAGTTCTCTCTGTAAGATGAATTTATATCCATCCTTCCACTCACAGGAAGGGAAAGTCTACTTTCCTATTGACTGAGAAGGTATTAACTGACAGGGAAAAGGGCATTTGTATTCCATGCCATCCTTTCTGGGGACAGCTGAGTAGAAAAAATGTGGAAAAATCAATAGGCCAAGAATTAATTAAAAGAGTTTGATTTTTACTGATTTCATAGACATTTTTACTTATTAACATACTGGAGGCCTGGTGCACAAAAATTATGCACTTGTGGGGGGAAGGTCCCTTAGCCCAGCCTACACCCTCTCACAATCCGGGAGACCTTGGGGGATGTCCGACAGCCGGCTCCTGTGGGCAGCAGGCCTAAGTTGGCCATCGGACATACTTAGTGCTGCTGCAGAGTGGGGAGAGGCTCCCATCACCACCACTGAGCTCACCACCCATGGGCTTGGCACAGAGCTTCTGGCTGAGCTGCGCAAACCTGTGGAAGTGCACTGACCACTAGGGGGCAGTTCCTGCATTGAGTGTCTGCCCCCTTGTGGTAAGTTTGCATCATAGTGATTGATCATTCCACCATTCAGTTGATTTGCATATTAGCCTTTTATTATATAGGATTGTAACACAGAAAACAAAAAATCCAGGCAGTTCATTTTCTGGGCCCCTGGCAATGAATGTAGTCACCCCTGTTTTGGATTGTGTAGGGTAAGTGCCAGGAATGGAGAGCAGAGCCACCTTGGGGTCACTGGCCTGCTGGTAAAAGGACTCATCAAAGGGAAAGGCAAGCCATGTTCATAGGCAACAACCATGTCTCTGGACCTTGATGTGGCTCTGTACCAGCAGGGAGGCAAGGAAGATCCTGTGTTGTTGTTTTTTTGTTTTGTTTTGTTTTGTTTTTGTCCAATCTCTTCTTAAACTCCCAATACCCCTTCCCTCAAGAATTTTCAGTCCACTTCCTTTCTGTGCCCCTGGTTCTATTATAGTCACCAGTTTATTCTGTACATCAGATTTTATATTCACTTGATTTTTTAGATTCACCTGTTGATAGATATGTATTTGTTGTCACTTTGTTGTTCATAATTTTTTATCTTTACCTTTTTCTTCTTCTTCCTCTTCTTAAAGAATACCCTTCAGCACTTTCTTATCTGTGAAGCTCTTTATCTGACCTTCAATTCTAAATTATAACTTTGGTGGGTAGAGCAATCTTGGTTGTAAGGGTGGTGGGAGTGGGTGAGGTGGAGAGGAATGATCAGCTGGGTCGAAAGAGTGAGAAGACAGAGAAAAGTTTTGAGGACTGGTTTGAGGGCAAAGAGAACTTCCTGAGGAGGATCTGATGAGTGGAAAGTGAGGGGCGAGAGCAGAGGAAAAAGAATGCCTGTACATAGGGGATTTCAGAAGTTTTCCCTGTCTGGTGGCAAAATTATCTAGGTCTCAAAGGATATTGGAATTGAAAGTGCTTTTTTACAGGCCACTGAGAGCCATTATTGAGTTTATTTTGTGGTCAGGCAGAGCTTCTTTGGTTTGATTCCTTCCCCAACTTCCAATAGCCCTTCCCTCCAGTCATGGGGACCTATCAATCCAAATCCCCTTGAAATACCCCCTTATGGTGTCTCCTCACTAATCTCTCCACCCAGAAGACCAAAACACCCTAAGGGTGTATTTCAAGGGGATTTGGATTGATAGGTCCCCATGACTGGAGGGAAGGGCTATTGGAAGTTGGGGAAGGAATAAGGAGCATCCTCCTGTTCACTCAACCAACCTTTAGAGAGAAGGGGCTGAGAAAATGTTCCAAGATCATCACCCTGAGACACCTGTATTATGGAGTAGAAGAGAATTCCTGGCTTTTATAGAATGAGTAGCCAAGTAGATGGGAAACTCTGAGACCCTAATGCCCCTCCAGGTCACAGTGAGCAAGAATAAAGGTGGGGAGGGGGGGCAAGTTGGGTCTGAAGGCCTACCAATGGGAGAGAAGCAACGAGATCCCCACATGTCCTGGTCCAACAGCATTTGAGAGAGGGTCTGGGGCAGGTCAATCAATTCAGAACTGTGCCACTGAGCAGAGCCAGAGAAACTAGGGCTGCATCCGAGGATCATCCATTCTCCTGTTCATATCTACTGGGTTTTGGCACCGGAATGAAAGACCAATCAGGAGTTGAAAACTAGGATTGAAGGCTTTATTAGGAGAAAAAGACCTGCCAGGCTGTCTCGCAAGGGGAGAATAGCAACCAGTGCAGAGGTGAACATACCTTTTGAGAGGAGGAATGGGAAGAAATGGGGGCTTAGAATATTCAGCATGCAATGATTGGTTGTCAGTATTGACAGGTGTTTATGCATTTCACTTAATATGAAAATATACAAATTCCTTCTTGGGATAAAAATTCATCTTTTGCTGGCATTTTGACAGGAAATAAGGAGAGTGAGAGTGGGGGTAAATAAGAATTTTTCTCCCCCTTTCTGTGTTTCTGAGTGAATGATACTTGTTTTTATTTAAACTGAGGGCAGTTAATTGATGAATACTTCCATAAAAGCAACTTTGGCTCTTTGAAAAGTATAAAGGTCTTAAGGAAATATATCATATATGCAATCCAATCTTTCTTTCTGGGAAGTATTGAGAGAAAGACCTTTAGAACCAGAAAACACTGAAAAATTGTTTTAACTGAGTGCAATCTTAGAATCATCTTTCTTCAGACTTTCATTTCTCTGAAAACAATTCTAAGCTCAGAGAAGTCATGTAGTTTGTCCACAGTCACTGCATGACCTGTTGACAGAGACCTTGAGTCCCAGCTGGTGGAGGGAGCTGGATGTCCTGTACCAACACTTACGCGCGCGCGTGTGCGCGAACGAACACACACACACACACACACACACACACACAAACACACACACACACACACACATGCTTGCTGAGAGTGGGATACTCTCTCCTGCTCATATAAAACAACCTTAGCACTGCTGAGGTCTGCCTTTCTGGATCCTCTGTGAGAGAGAAACTGGGAAGGGGGTTGGGAAGTAGAGTAGCTATCGCTCCTGTGCTTTTTGTAGCCCTTTTTGTTATTCACTGAGTAGCACTGATCATTTTGAAGGGATGTTGGGCACCTATATACTAGTATACATTACTGTAGCGATCTCTCCAGTTCCTGGTGCATACATGCTCAATTTTGTGCCAGAAGGTATAGATAAAGATGTGATAGTTCCTGCTTTTGGAGCTTCTCTTCCTCTCATGAGGTCATTGCATCTGTACTCAGTGAGTTCCCAGCTTGTGCTCAGGTGGTGCTGTTTCATGAATTCCCTCCAGGAAAGGTTCTGGCTGTGTACCTGGAGTCCACAAAAGGGTAACAGCAGGAGCAAGAGAGGACCTAGGACCTTCAGAGAGGAAGACATCTCAGTCACCAGGATCACCTGTGGGTCTACATGGAAGAGAGAGGAAAGCATAACTGCAACACGCCTGAGCTGAGTTCCACCTTAAAATTCCATTGTAGATATTTAGGCTCAATTTTACCATTTGGTTCCAGACTAGAAGATGATAAATCTCATTAGATAATAAACTTTACAAGAGTGAGGCTAGAGCCTGAGTGAGACAAGCACAAAATTGTAGAAAATAGATGAAATTTATTTTGAGAATTCCAAATACCTCTTCACCCAAAACAAGGAGCATTCTGGCTAGCTCTGTTTTACAGTCCAGATGGGTTCTCATAAGAGAGTGTGTCTGAAAGAGAATGGGATTTTAAGTTTTATGTCTGTGAAGTAGAAAAGGTTCTCATCCTTAAGGGAATGTAGAAGATGAGTAGACTTGGGAAACATTCCCAAGCAGGAAGGCTTTGGCTCCCTGAAATCCCAGGCTGCAATTAAAACGGACTCTTCAAGTGGGGCTTATCTCCTATTGACTTCCTCATAGTACTTCCCCAATGGCTGCCTGAAACACGGTAGCATTTCTGACTGCCCATTTGTCTTCTCTGAGGCCATTTACCTAATTATCGTCATACTGAATCATCTTGATTTGCCATTAAGAATACTATCATAAAAGAAATGCAGTTTTGAAATAGTGTTTTAAGCAAAGATCAACCAAAGAACACTTATGCTGCGTATAAGCATAACCAATGAACTCGAAACACTGGGGGATGAGGGCATATATGGGAGTGGGAGGCAATGATAAGATATGTATACATCTAATACCTTAATGAAAAAATGAAGGAAAAAAACAAACAAAAAAAACAAAACAAACAGACAAATAAAATAAAATAAACACACACACACACACACACACACACACACACACACACACACAAACAAAAATCCCAGCCAGCGTGGCTCAGTGGTTGACCTATGAACCAGGAGGTCTTGGTTCAATACCCAGTCAGGGCACATACTCAGCTTATGGACTTGATCCCCAGAGTGGGGTGTGTAGGAGATAGCTAATCGGTGATTCTCTCTCATTATTGATGTTTCTATCTCTCCCTGTCCCTTCCTCTCTGAAATCAATAAAAATATTTAAAAGAAAAACAAAGCAACCAAATACCAAGATTAAAACTGACCTCACAGGAACTGCTTTGGTCAAAATCAGGGCCTAGAGATGTTTGAAAAAGTCTTTCCTTTAAACCAGCTCCCTGTCCTCAGTTACCACAAGAAGTTAACCTGGCCCTATAAAAACTCTAAGTTTCAATATCTCAGAATTGGTGTCTTCAAATGGGCCTAATAGTAGCTCCTTTACAGACCTGAAAGAGACTAATGGGATTTGCATGAGAGCACTTTTGGGGGTCTTGAGTGCTCTATCAGGCACAGAACAAGAGATAGGCAGGTTCTCATTTGTGACGCCCTATCCCTAGCTCAAATGGCCTAAAGAGGATGAGAAGACCAAGATTTAAGCAGGTTCAATGTGTTATGCTTGAAAATGTTGGGGAGGATGGGAGGTGTGAATTAGTAAGTTTATTTATTTATTTTTTTAAATATATTTTATTGATTTTTCACAGAGAGGAAGGGAGAGAGATAGAGAGCCAGAAACGTCGATGAGAGAGAAACATTGACCAGCTGCCTCTTGCACACCCCCTACTGGGGATGTGCCCGCAACCAAGGTACATGCCCTTGACCGGAATCGAACCTGGGACCTTTCAGTCCGCAGACCGAAGCTCTACCACTGAGCCAAACCGGCTTCGGCTGAGTTAGTAAGTTTAATGCTGAGTTAAATTTGGGCCTTTGCTTCTCACAAGTTGGATCACTGCATGCTCAACTCTATCACCAAGAAGGTCAAGCAAGCCCCTCCCAGTGTTCCTGGGCCTTTTCCCCAGCCATGCTCAGTACCAACCCTTCTAACTCTAACTTGCCCTATTCAGATTTTATACTTACGTTCACAGGTCCATAGGGATTAGTGTGTGAATCTACAGAACAAAGTCAGTGTTGTTTTTCTTTTCTTAGAGATAAGAAAGCAATGAGAAAGGAATAGATGTGGGAGGGGGAGTGTTCCAACTGATTGGCAGTGGTGGTGGGGGAAGAGGGGACAGCCTTACTCTGTGCACCTGTTTATCTCCTCATCTAGAACACTGGGGGTCACTCTGAGAAGAGCCTAGAGCAAAGGAGTCATACATCAAAGGCAGCCTTCTGGGTACAAAGGAATGACAAGGCCCTGGGGGAAAGAGCAAAAGAACAAAATTCAGCCAAGTAAGTTTGAAGATCTAATTGGCTTTATTAAGCAATTCAGAAATTGGGTTGCATGCCATCTAGCACTAGAAAGCCACTTTGGTGAGTTGTACAAAATGGAAGATTTTCATAGGCATAAAGAGGGTGAGATTACCAAGTTAAATACTGGATTATTTTTGCTGAAACCAGTTTGGCTCAGTGGTAGAGCATTGGTCTGTGGACTGAAAGGTCCCAGGTCTGATTCCAGTCAGGGGCATGTACATTGGTTGTGGGCACATCCCCAGTGGGGGGTGTGCATGAGGCAGCTGGTCGATGGTTCTCTCTCATCGACGTCTCTAGCTCTCTACTCCTCTCTCTTCCTCTCTGTAAAAAATCAATAAAATATATTTTTTAAAAATACTGGATTATTTTTAACAAGGCACCTTTATTCAGGGGAAGGCAGCGAGTCTTATCAGGCAGATTACCTTACCAGTAATTGATTGGTTTACAATTCCATCTCTGGAAGAGGCTGAAAATGAAATTTGGTTATTTATTAAGTTTTTGTTAGGTGTCATGGCATAACAAAAATGACTCACAATTTTATTCATGATTTTTCAAGCTTATGATTTTTTGACATTACAATGGTATGAAAGCAATATGCATTCAGTAGAAATTGGCTGGGTTAAGCTATGCTGTTCAGTAGTGTTGAGAAGAATGGAGGTGAAAACAGTCCAAAATGGAGTCACTTTTGATAACCATGTGAGTTAACAGATGCATTAATTAGCTTGATTATCATGATTCTTTCACAATGCATATGTATACTGAATCAGATTGCACACTTTAAATATAAACAATGTATATCTGCTACAATTTAAGTATTTTCAGTTTAGTCCTTACACACACACAAACACACACACACACACACACATACACATGTGTGAGCACACACTCTTAGATACATACTTTCCTTCTTTAGCTGCTGGTGCCTCCATACATTTCTGTTCCCCAATTTGTTTCAAAATATTCAAAGGGAAGAGGGAGGGATGTGAGAATTGTCTTTAGTAAATGACACAAATGTTTCTGTGTCCTGGTTATTGATCCTATAGACTTTTTGTCATAGACCAGTTTATGAGGGTATTAAGGTGTTGGTGCATGTTTATAAACTATAGAAAATAATTAAGAGGGTAGAAAAAGAAAATATCTCACACAAGAACCATAGCACCATCTTCAAGATATCTGTAGTTTGAGTTTTTGTTTAAAATATATTTTAATTGGCCGAAACCGGTTTGGCTCAGCGGTAGAGCGACTGTCTGCAGACTGTAAGGTCCCAGGTTTGATTCCGGTCAAGGGCATGTACATTGGTTGTGAGCACATCCCCGGTAGGGGGTGTGCAAGAGGCAGATGGTCAATGTTTTTCTCTCATTGACGTTTCTAGCTCTCTATCTCTCTCCCTTCCTCTCTGTAAGAAAAATCAATAAGATATATTAATATATATTATATATATATATATATTTTTTTTTTAAATTGATTTCAGAGAGGAAGAGCCATAGAAACATCAATGATGAGAGAATCACTGATTGGTTGCCTCCTGCATGCCTGATATGGGGGACTGGCCCACAACTGGGCATGTGCCCTGACCAGGAATTGAACTGTTGATCTCCTGGTTCATAGGTTGATTCTCAACCACTGAGCCATGCTGGCTGGGCTTGAGTTCTTTATTAAAAGGAAAACATGAAAAATCTTTCCAGTTAGGAAGAGTGAATGAGTCTTAATGATCTAGTGCATTCTTAATACTTGCTACAGCGATTCAAAAGTTTGGGAAGAGAAAAAGAAAATTCTTTACATCATAATCTTATTAGACCCAAACATAACAAAGCTGCCTTAGTATACAGACAGAGCTCTTATTTTGCTAGTCCATATTTCCAAATTTGTAATGCTTCCCCAATATTGATTGCTAGGAATACCAAAAAGCAGATACTTTCAAAACACTCCTTGTGATGAAGTAGAAAAAGTCCTGGATTAGTAGCCAATTGAAGTGGATTTTTTGCTTTAGTTTTTCCACTAACTTCATGTTCTTCAGCAAATCCTTTAACTTTGGGCTCTTATATGTAGCAACATTAGCATCACAGGAGTGCATGGTACTAAATTAAGAAAGAAAATATCTCAGCCAATATTTTAAATAGCCCAATGGGAAACAGCAAGACCTAGGCAATGTATAAAGAAACAGGTGACCTCATAGGATGAAGCCAATTATGAACCGAAAGAGGGAATAAATAAATAGTCTATGTTCCCTTCCCCACTTGTGTGCCATACAATGACACCCGCTGTCAATAGTGTTATTAAAAGTCTCATTTTTGCCATGTTGCTGTTTCCCAGACCATCATTTGAAATTTAGACAGATGAGCCATTTCTCAAAATTTGGGGGCACGTCTGGATTTCCGTGCCCAGACTAGGGAGGGACACTGGTTGAAGGGTAGGCACGTCTCATCCAATTTTGGGTGGCCCTTTGCCTGGGCCCTGTCTCTTTGCAGGTTCCATAGGTTAGTCCAAGACTGTTTTTCTTTGGAAGGTGATGAAAATGATACAAAGAGGGTACATGCCCAGTAACCAGGCAAGTCTCATGCAGGCCAAGGTGGAAATACCATGTTGGTGGTTGGGTATCCTCAGAGGTCGGATATATGTGACTGTGAAAGGTCTGACATATAAAGCAAGTGTGGAGTTCTGATCTGCGGTTCTGTTCTCCCATAAGGGAAATGGTCAGAGGGACAAAACGGCTCTCGGGGATTGTGAGACATCTCCAATATGGGGGACTGAGCAGAAACAGAGTCACAGGGACTTTCTGAGGATGGGAAACAAAAATTCTAGACCTACACAGAATTCTTCCCCAAATAGTCTATTTGGGACAATACTGAAGTTCAGGGGAGGGACAGTCCCCAAACCAGAAACAGGAGATATTGTTCTGCTTAGGTGGTTTGTTAAAGCAGGGCACTCTGTGGTGCAGGTTTTGGTGCATTGTGCACATCTGTATAAGAGCGTTTCTGTTGATGTTTGTGTTTCTTTGTTGTTTGGTTTAATTTCTTTAAAGATGGGGCATGTCCTGCTTTGGGGAAGCCCAGTTATGTGTATTGAGGCTGAATTTGGGACAGAGATTGTCAGAATGTACTCTTCCTGCTCTCCCTCTCAGGACATCATTCACCAGAAACTCTTAGCTAGTGAGATTTCTGTCTGTGTGTCTAATGTAATTTTGGCTTTCTCTCTTTTGGGGGCCTTAATTTGCTATTCCCTGGTTTATGAATATAGGGACAGAATTACATGGGGAAGTAGGGATTATGGGCATGGGAAGTAAGCAATGCAGTCTGGGTTGGGACTCCATTGTTTGGGCAACAGGGTTAATGTTTCCATGATAATGGGAAGTTCTTGAATAAGAATGTACCACATTCCAAGGAGGGAGGGGACCTTTGACTCCTAGCCAGGTGCTATGTCCTGGGTAGGCAATCATGCCTAACAGATTAATATTTCCATAACTAGTCCCCAATGCTCTTTTTTTGTCCATAGCGCTGGGAGGAACAGCTGTGTAGAAAAACCCTCCAGGAAGGTGCAGAAATAGCAGTGAAGGCAGTCAGGGGAGGGGGAACTCCTATTTGTTACGAAGCAAGTCCCCAAGAGATGGACCACCGGAGCCAATTTGATTAAGCATGCTAGAATTTATTACAGATTCGAATCTGGACTCAAACCATGGCTGACACAGCAGCTGGTAAACACCCAGGTAAGAGCCCTGATGGAGGGGCAGTCCCTCCAGAGCGCTCACACAAAAACACAGACAAACACACACCTACCGCGGCCAGTCAGGCTCTCCGGAATGGGGGTCCCTCATGGTCCTGGCTGGGGATTCCAGTCATGATCCCCAAGGACCACCAGGGAGCCGAGTCCGATGCAATAAACAAAAGAGCCTTCACCATGCTAGCATGTGCTCCTCCTACCCACGCCGGCAGCATGGCGGAAGAGAGCGAATTTCGCCCAGTCCAGGAGTTTTATTCAGGTCGGTGATATCACTGCCTCGGCTAACCCTGATTGGACTCTCAGGACTAAATTCTAAAGACTGGGGACAGCCAGCAGGGTAGGTTCCCAGTCACACCCTGCTTGACATTGGAATGTGGCCCTATCTTGCCCATAATACAAAAGCAGAACTAAAGGTTATCTACTGAGTCAGTGGGAGTCAATCTCCTGCAACTACCCTATTGTTCAAGCAAGTAATCGAAGGTCGAAGTCAGATAGCAAGGTTAAAATTCAAACAGCAGTTTTTACCCAAGTATGAGTGCTACCATATTTCACTATTTTTGTAAAGGAAAATAACATAAAATAGTACTTTTACATTAAAGCCACTGAAGGCCAGTGAGTTATCCCTGTTACAAAATCTGACAAGAAAATGGCTTGGATAAAAACAATTAGCTTTAAAATCACAACATGACAAAAACATAAATAGATGTAATTAAAAGAAAGGATTTATGATACAGCTTTTTCAGATAATTTTTGGTGATTTAAAACTTTGGACTTTGCTGGGTTAAATAGTAAAAAAATTAAATATCTAGATATTTTGGAGTAACAGGATACTGAAAATTAATTTGAATTTGCCTCTTATAGAGAATTTAGAGGATATATTTGTATTCATTAATAAATATGCCTTGTGTTTTATTTGAAATATATCTTTAAAAATGTGAAAATTTAAGAGAGGTAAAGTTTTATTAATCTATTGGTATTTAGTTCTAAACACTGCTCCTCAAAGTTTAACATTTGTAAAAGTAATATTGAGTTATTTGACCCCAAATATAATTTGCTCCTCCTGAAAATTCTGCTTAGCAGCCATGTGCCCTGGAATTTCCCAGCTCTGGGAAAAGATGAATTTAACATCCTTAAACTCACAAAAAAGGAAAGTCTACCTCCCTATTGACTGAGAACAAAGTAACTGACAGGGGAAAAGGCATTTGTATTCCATGCCATCCTCTCTGAGGCAGCTGAGTAGAGAAAATGGGGGGAAATCCAAATGCCAAGAATTGATGAGAAGACTTTGATTCTTATTGATTTCAGAGACATTCTTATTTATTATCATATTGTTAAACAGAAAACAAAGATCCAGGCAGCTCATTTTCTGGGCCCCTGGCAATGAATGTGGCCACCTCTGTTCTAGGTTGTGTGGGGAAATGCCAGGAATAGAGAGCAGAGACGCCTGCTGGTTATGAATGGTAGAAGGACTCATCAAAGTGGACAGGCAAGCCATGTTCACAGGCAATAACTATGTCTCTGAACCCTGGTGTGGCTCTGTATCGGCAGGGAGGCTTGGGGGACGCTCCTCTGTGCTTGCAAGTAGTGACCTGGAAAGGAGACTTGCTTATTCTGAAGATTGCCCATCAGACTTTTCATTCTTGTCTTCACAGACAGCCTTGATGTTGTTACTGGTGCCATGAATAAAGGCGTTGGTGTATTTGCAGGGTGAAGTCAAGCCTCATCTCCTCATCATGGTATTACAGTGTCTGTTATCATGACCACGTGGATTGGCATCATAGTGCTGGTCCAGGAAGTGTCTGTACCTCTCATCCTGAGCCTGGGCCAGTGGGATCAGACAGGGCCCCAGCATGAAGACCAACACAGGAGGAATAGAACATGAATGTACACAAGACACCGATAACTCTAATAAAAGTGACAGCTAGAAAAAAGAGATTTAGAAAATAGAACAAGGATGTGAAAAGAAAAGAAAAAAGAAAGAAAGGAAGTCTATGGGGAGGAAACACAACAAATAAATTTTAAAAAAGGACAAACAAAAAACACCAAAAAAAAAAAAAAAAAAAAAAAAGGAGAGAGAAGAATCTATAGATGCAGAGCCTAAATAGAAAATATAAGGTTGAGGAATTGGATGAATATGGAAGGATCATGGTTTGGAATAGAGGCAGGAGAAAAATAAATATTAAAAAAAAGTTTTTTGACAGAGAGTAGAGGAGAGAGCAGATAGAAATTTAGGAAGTACAAAATGTTTTATAAAATTAAGACAAGAAAATAGCAAAACAAGAAAAAGAAAAAAGATAAAAATTGAGTAGGAGGAGAAAGAAAAGAGAAGGATAAATGGAATAGGAGCAGGAAAGAAAAAATTAGATATATGAATAAAACAACAAAGACACATCAATAAAGCAGATAAAGAAGATCCATTTTTAGAAAGGATAAAAAAGAAAGGAAAGAAAAAAACAGATACAGAGATAGGAGAAGAGAAATGGGGGGAAAGAAAGAGAAGTGAGAAAGAAAAATGTGCAAAAAAAAATAAAATAAGGTACAATGTAAAGCCTGAAGCAAAGGGGTCATACATCAAAAGCAGTCTTCTGTATACAAAGAAATGACAAGGCCCTGGGGGCAGGAGCTAAAGAACAAAATTCAGCCAAGTAAGTTTGAAGATCTAATTGGCTTCATTAAGCAATTCAGGAGTTGGGCAGCATGGATCTGGCAACTAGAAAGGTGCTTTGGTGAGTTGTACAAAATGGAGGGTTTTCACAGGCAGAAAGAGGGTGGGACTATGTAGTTAAAAGACTGGGTTATTTTGAGATAGCGGGAGAGAATCCAAGATGGCTGCCCAGGTAAACACCTAGCTGCAGCCGCACACAACAATTTCAATAAAATACAACTAAAATATAAAATGGGCATTACCCAAAATGACAGGAAAGTTGATTGACTGGAAATTCTACAACGAGAAGCAAGGAGAAAACCATAAGGAAGCGTGGAGGACCTGTAAAAGCCTGAGGTACGGAGACACGAGGCGCGGGCGGAGAGGAGGGAGGCCGAGTACCTGGCTGGCGTTCCCTCGCAGGAAGGAGATAAAAACTCCGACTGTGCTGAACCTCAGACCCGACAGCACTGAACCCCAGTTCTAGGCCAGACTCGCGGACCCAGGCTCATCCATAGGGATCTGGGCTGTAAGGCGGAGCCCCAGGGGAGCGGCAAAAGGAGGTCCTGGCGGTGCGCACATTGCATGCAGAGAAGGGCTGTGCCGCGGGATTGCCCTGGCGGGAAGGGGACAGGGGCTCCAGACTGCTCTGAACACCACCTCCAATCCCACTTCCAACTGAACTGAACCCCAGTTCCGGGCTCATTGGGGGAGAGCCTAGACTGTTTGGTAGCAGGCGAAAATTGAGAGCACCTTTCTCTCAGAGGCGCTCGCAACAAGTACTGAAGGTCCCTGAGACTCAGGAGCCGCATAAGGCAGGGCTGATGGAAGCCAAAGCTGTAGGCTCCACCCTGAAACCCCGGCCCATCCGGAAAGCTGTGAAAATGCCGAAATAAAATAGATCACAAATGAAAGAAATGGAGGACAAAAAGCGACTGGATATAGAGTTCAAATCTACGCTTATAAGGTTTTTCAAGAATTTCCTAGAAAAGATCGATAAGACCTATGAGGATATGAAAAGAGATCAACTAGAATTAATAAGGAATGAACAAGAAATGATGAAGGATCAACAAGAAATAAAGAATACATTGTCTGGAAAAAAAAATATTATACAGAGTCCTAAAAACAGAATGGAAGATCACAAGAATCAAGTCAAAGAAGATTTGGAACACAAAGAGTCAGAGGACACTCCTCCACAGAAGCAAGAAGACAAGAGAATCCAGAAAGTTCAAGATAGTGTAAGAAACCTCTGGGACAACTTCAAGCGAACCAACATCAGAATTATGGCGGTCCCAGAAGATGAGACAGAGCAAGATATGGAAAACATACTCAAAGAAATAGTGACAGAAAATTTCCCCCACCTGGTGAAAGAATTAGACTTACAAGTCCAGGAAGCGCACAGAACTCCAAACAAAAGGAATCCAAAGAGGACCACACCAAGACAAATCATAATTAAAATTCCAAGAGCAAAAGATAAAGAGAGAATATTAAAAGCAGCAAGAGAAAAGCAGGTAGTTACCTATAAAGGATCACCCATACGATTGTCAGCTGATTTCTCAACAGAAACCATGCAGGCCAGACGGGAATGGCAAGAAATATTCAAGGTGATGAATAACAAGAACCTACAGCCAAAAATACTCTACCCTGCAAAGCTATCACTCAGAATCAAAGGCCAGATAAAAAGTTTCACAAATAAAAAAAGGCTAAAGGAGTTCATCACCACCAAATCAGAATTATATGAAGTGCTGAAGGGGGTTCTTTAGGAAGAGGAAGAAGATAAAGATAAAAATTATGAACAACAAATACGTAACTATCAACAAGCGAATCCAATAACCAAGGAAATTTTTTTAAAAATCTGATTAACAATATTAACTGGTGAATATAATAGAATCAGAGGTATGGAATGGGAGCGAACTGACGATTCTTGGGGAAAAGGGGAGAGGGGGATTTGGGAAGAGACTGAACATAAACTGTGCACCTATGGATGAGGACAATGGGGAGTGGGGAAAGGGCAGAGGGTGGGGTGGGAACATGGTGGAGGAGAGCAATGGAGGGGGGGGGGAATAAACATTTTTAATAATATGAACAATAAAAAAAAAAGACTGGATTATTTTAAGCAAGGACACCTTCACTCAGGGGAAGGCAGAGGGTCTGATCAGCCATATTACCTCACCAATGCTGATCAAGTAATTCTAAATTGATTGGTTTAAAATTTCACCCATGGAAGAAGCTGAAATTTGGTTAGTTTGGTGACATGGATTAGCAAAAATTATCCACAATTTTATTTATGAACTAGAGGCCTAGGTCACCAAATCTGTGCACTGGTATGTTTGTTATCACCTGCTGGCTGCCGATTACCGACCAGGTACTCCATTCCTTGGCCCAGCAGCCTGCTTCTGCAGGCCATGGCCTCCTTCCCTTGCTCCAGCTGGCTCTATCCCCTGGTCAAACTCCCGGTCCAGGAGACAAATTGCATACTATTCTTTTATTATATAGGATTTTCATGCCTAGGATATTTTAACTTTACAATGGTGTGAAAGCTACATGTAGTCAGAAGAAATTGGTGGCTAAGCTATGATGTTCAGTAGTGTTAAAAAGAATGGAGTAGAAAACAATCCAAAATAGGGTCACTTTTGGTAATCATGTGAAATAACAGATAGGTGAATTACCTTGATTGTAGTGATTCTTCCACAATGCATATGTACTAGTATACTGAATGAGGTTGCACACCTTAAACATAAACAATGTATATTTGCTTTAATTCAAATATTTTCAGTTTAGTCTTTTCATGTGCACACACACACACACACACACACACACTCACTCACATACATACATACTTCCATTTTTAGCTGCTAGTGTCTTCATACATCTCTGTTCTCCAATTTGTTTCAAAATAATCAAAGGGAAAAGGGAAGGGTGTAATAATTGTCTTTAGTAAATGACACAAATATTTCTGGGTCATGGTCATTGATCCAATAGGTTTTAATTATGGGTCCGTTTATGAAGGTATGAAGCTGTTCGCTCATGTTTATAAACTAGAAAAGAATTAAAAGAAGATAAAAGAAAAGAAATTCCACACAAGAACCATAGCACCATCTTTTCAGATATCTGCAGTTCTTTATTACAAAGAAAATGTGAAAAATCTTTCCAGTCAGGAAGAGAGAATGAGTCCTAATGATCTAGTACATTGTTAATATTCTGACTTACTACTATGATTCAAAAGTGTGTGAAGAGAAAAAGAAAGTTCCTGTATGATTTTTTAATCTTATTAGAGACAAACATAACAAGGTTGACAAATTATACAGACAGGGCTCTCATTTTTCCAGTTCATATTTCTAAATGTTTAATGCTTCCCCCAACAGCTGACTTTTGAGAATATCAAAAAGCAGTTACTTTTAAAGCACTCCCTGTCATGAAGTAGGAAAAGCCTTGGATTAGTAGCCAGTTGAAATGGATTTTTTAATGGATTTTTTTATATCACCTTTTCCACATCTTCATGTTCTTCGGTAAATCTTTTTAACTTTGAGTTCCTTTTGTAGCAACATGAACATCACAGAGGTGCGGTGGTATTAAAATTAGATAACGGAGATGGAAATACTTTAAAATATGTGAAATGTTATATCATACATATAATAACAAAATTCCAGAGGATAGGATTTGAGAGAGCTAAGCTGAGCAGTATTTTAAAAGGAAGCAGATTTTATAGAAAATTTTATTCAAGAAAGCCCCATTGCATTATACATTTATGTCTCCATTTCTCTTTGATGCATTTAACAGAATGGATTATATAGAGAAAAAGAAGTAGACATAGCTCAAATGCATTACTCATTGCTGTTCAAGGAGTAAGTAAAAGGTCAACCACAGGGCCATAACTGTTTCAGGATAGCATCTATCCATCAAAGTACACAGGCATCAGGGTTTTATCATCACAGGCGATGACAACACGCCTAGAGCTGCCCCTGCCCTGATATCTGCAGTTTCGCCGGGAACGTGATGTAAGCTTGCAGTCTGTGACTCTCACTACATCTGCATGGCAATTCATCTTGCCATTCTTGCACTGGATATTGGGGCTCTTGCAGATGTTATTAATGTCCCAGATGTCTTCATGGATGAAGGTGTTGAATTGCTTGCACCTGGGCCTAGTCATCCCCCGTATTTGCATCATCCTGTTGCAGTAAAAACTGGTGCCACCTCTATGTTTAGTGTCCACATGTTGCCGCAGGAATAGTTGGTACATGGATTGGCCATATGAGGGCTGCACCAGCCCCAGCCCCAGCAGGGTCACCAACAAGAGCAGAAGCAATGAAAGGGTCTTCTGGAGAGCCATCACTGCCTGGGGAGAAAGGAAGATAACAAGTGGGCACCAGAGAGAGGTGTTGAGAATGGCAAGTTGATATTTCCTCAACTCTATAGTCTACTCTTTCCTCCCCATTTCGCTGCTCACAACTTTTCCAAAGAGTAAAAAGTTTGCAAATGTGATCTTCTCTGAAAGCAAGAGCTTTTCTCTCAAAGAGAGATGGTGCTGTAGCCAGTACAATGACTCAGGGCAGGGACTGAAAAGGTGGAAGCCCAGGTGTATATGTCCCTTATGGCCAGGGTGTGAAAAGGCAGATCTAAATGATACTGGAGTTGTCTGTCTCTTGAGGAAATTCTTTAGTCATGTGATTTTTGGAGAGTGTTCAGTTCCCTGTAGACGCTGATTCCCGAAGGTTTGGATAAACAGGACATGCTAATGAGAGTTTGTGAACTGATTTTAATTCCTGAAATCTGGAAACTGAGGAAGCTGTAGGAAAACGGGATAGAGTAACCTTTAGGGTTAGCCTTTCCTCTCATGTGTCTATTCTTTTTTTTAATTAAAAACAAATTATAGTTGATATACTGTACTATGGGTATACTATGTACTTATTTATATAGCTTAAGAAGTAGTCACCACATAAATCTAGCACCCATCTGACACCATACATCATTATTACAATATTATTTAATGTATTTCCTATGCTGACTTGCATCCCCATGGCTATTTTTAAAACTGGCCATTTGTACTTTTTTTTTTAATTGATTTTATACAGAGAGGAAGGGAGAGAGATAGTTAGAAACATCTTGCACACCCCCTACTGGGGATATGCCCGCAACCAAGGTACATGCCCTTGACCCGAATCGAACCCGGGACCCTTCAGTCCCAAAGCCGACGCTCTATCCATTGAGCCAAACCAGTCCCGGCTGTACTTTTTAATTCCTTCACCTTTTCACCTAGTTGACATTCTTTTAATGGTATTAAAATCAAGATTTTTTTGAAATCTTGCTAATCCTATTTTTTTAAAAATAACAACAAAACAACAACAACAATAAAAACAGAGTATCCAGCAAAAATGCTCTAAAGATAGTAAATATTGGTTGAATGAACTAAGAGACAAAACAAGGGAACTAGTGAATGAATGAAACAAAATGGCTTTGGAATTGACTGACAAAAGAAAATTTAAAAATAAATCTCAATATCACAATTGCCACAAAAGAGGACTCGACTGTCTTTTTTCCTTGCTGATATGCACAACCAAAAACTAGACCCTGGTGATATACTCCATCATCAAACATGTATCCTTGATGCCTTGTCTGTCTTGTCAGTAGCAGTTGCTAGCTTTCTGTTGTCTCTACTTGCAGAATCCTTTTGTTGGCACTTTTGGCAGTGGAAAATAAACATATGTCGAATAGAGTTTAAAACAACACAAATGGGAGAAGCCAAGATGCTGGCATAGGTAAACATCTAAACCGCTGCCTCTCACAACAATTTCAAAACTACAACTAAAAGACAAAATGGACATCATCCAGAACCACAGGAAGGCTGGCTGAGTGGAAATTCTACAACTAGAAGGAAAGAGAGAAGCACACTGAGACTCACAGGAGCTTCAGGAGACAGAGTTACTAAGACATGTGTATGTGGAGAGGACTGGCAACTGAGTGTGCGGCTGGCTTTCTCAAGTGGGAGGGAGACAAAAGCTCCCAACTATTCCGACCTCCAATTCAAGTAAGACTCTGGGGACCCAGATTTATATGGGGTGAAACTGTACTGTCAGGAATGAAAAAGGCACACTGAGACTCAGAGGAACTGCAGAAGGCAGAGGTACTGAGGGGCACACGTGAAGAGGGAGTGCAATTGAGTACACAGCTGGCTTTCTCAAGCAAGAGGGAGACAAAAGCTCCCAACTGCACTGAACTCCAGTTCTGGGTGAGAGTCTGGGGACCCAGACTCATTTGGGGAGAAACTGGACTGTCTGGCAGTGGGTGGAACTCAAGAGTAGCTTTCTCTCAGAGGACACTGAGACACAGGGGCTTATTAGGGCAGGGCTGAAGGGAACCCAATGCAGTCTTCTCTGCCCTGAGACTCTGCCCCATCCAAGCTGAGCACAGAGGCTTTTGCAATTTCTTTCCCATAAGGGTGTCTCCAGCACAGAAATTCTCCCAGTGTAGATACAGCTGATCTCACAGCCAGTTGACCTGGAGGTCAATTTCTCCCAGTGATATCATCATAAAAAAACTTAACTACAACAAGACTGTGCACACAGCCCACAAAGGGGTGCACCAAGAGTGTGTACCTCATTTAACTGGGGAGGCTGAGCCACTGGGTCCTACAGAACACCTACCACACAAAGCCACTCTATCAACTCAGGGAAGCAGCCAAAATGTGGAGACAAAGAAACAAATCACAAATTAAAGAAATGGAGAAAAGCAAATGACTGAATATAGAGTTCAAAACCTCAGTTTTTAAAGTTTTTCAATAATTTTCTAGAAAAGGATGATAAATTTAGTAAGACCCTCAATGATATGAAAAAGGACCAACTAAAAATTAAGCATACACTGACTGAAATAAAAAAATATTATACAAAGATCTAATAACAGAGTAGAGGAACACAAAAATCATGTCAAAGATTTGAAATACAAAAAGAAACAAAGGACACTCAGCCAGAAAAGCAAAAAGCAAAAATAATTTAAAAATATGAAGATAGAGTAAGAAGCCTCTGGGACAACTTCAAGCGTACCAACATCAGAATTATGGGGGGTGCCAGAAGAAGAGAGAGAGCAAGATACTAAAAACCTATTTGAAGAAATAATGACTGAAAACTTCCCCCACCTGGTGAAAGAAATAGACTTACAAGTCCAAGAAGCACAGAGAACGTCAAACAAAAGGAATTCAAAGAGGACCACACCAGGACACATTATAATTAAAATGCCAAGGGCAAAATACAAAGAGAGAATCTTGAAAGCTGGAATAGAAAAACAGTTAGTTACCTACAAGGGAGTACCCATATGACTGTCAGCTGATTTCTCAACAGTAACCATGCCGGCCAGATGGGAGTGGCAAGAAATATAAAAGTGATGAATAACAAGAATCTACAACCAAGAGTACTCTACCCAGCAAAGCTATCATTCAGAATTGAAGGGCAGATAAAGAGCTTCACAGATAAGAAAAAGCTAAAGAAGTTTATCACTACCACACCAGTATTATACGAAATGCTGAAAGGTATTTTTTTAAAATATATTTTATTGATTTTCTTACAGAGATGAAGGGAGAGAGATAGAGAGCTAGAAACATCGATGAGAGAGAAACATCGACCAGCTGCCTCTTGCACACCCCCCACTGGGGATGTGCCCGCAACCAAGGCACATGCTCTTGACCGGAATCAAACCTGGGACCCTTCAGTCCGCAGACCAATGCTCTACCGCTGAGCCAAACCGGTTTTGGCTGAAAGGTATTTTTTAAGAAGAGGAAGAGGAAGGAGAAGAAAAGGTAAAGATAAAATTATGAACAACAAATACATATATTATCAACAAGTGAATCTAAAAATCAAGTGAATAAGAAAAATCTGATGAACAGAATAAACTGGTGAATATAATAGAATCAGGGGCATAGAAATGAAGTGGACTTACAATTCTCAAGGGGAAAGGCAAGTGGAGGGTGCAAGAAGACTTAACAAATTTGTACACCTATGGATGAGGACAGTGGGGGGTGAGGGGGTTAAGGGCAGAGTGTGACATGGGAACTGGGTGGAGGGAAGCTATGGGAGGGAGAAAGAGGAACAATTGTAACAATCTGAACAATAAAGATTTATTAAATTTAAAAAATAAAAATAAAAACAACACAAATCAGAGACACAACAAAGAAAGCATTGCCATATAGTGCCAGAACGTTGCTTTTGTTGACCGAGTAGAGAAAGATACCAAGACCTATCTGAGTCTAAAATTAGTGCTTTTTTCACATCTTCTGCAGCCTTTCTGTTTCCACTTCCCAAATATTCAGGATACTCAAAACATTTATGTTCAGAGTTTCTTCTCTCTAGCAACAGAGTTTAATCAGGGGTGGAATAGGGTAAGAGTGGAAGTGGGAATCCCTCACCAACAGCAACTAGTTAGATGCTGCCATCTGATGGTCACTCTCGCTATTGGCATGAACTCAGGAACTGTGATTCTCCTTGACCCTGGCATTGAGGCAGTACTGATTCACTAGAGCAATGATTTTCAACCTCTTTCATCTCAAGGAACACATAAACTAGTTATTAAATTCTGCAGCACACCAAAAAATATATCATTTGTTAATCTGACAAAATAAATAGCTATAATTTTGATTCATTCACACCAGGCAGCTATTGTGCTGGTTGTCATATTTTAATTTGACAACCTAAGAGAAAAGAAGTCAGTGCTCCTGACTAAATAGTCAGTATTGCATGTTTTAAAAATTCTTGCAGCGCAGAAACCGGTTTGGCTCAGTGGATAGAGTGTTGGCCTGCAGACTTGGGGGTCCCAGGTTCGATTCTGGTCAAGGGCATGTATCTTGGTTGTGGGCACATCCCCAGTGGTGGGTGTGCAGGAGGCAGCTATTGATGTTTCTGTCTCGTCGATGTTTTCTAGCTCTCTATCTCTCTTCCTTTCTCTCTGTAAAAAATCAATAACATATATATATATATATATTTTTAAATTCTTGCAGCATACCAGTTGAAAATTGCTGTACTAGAGCAAATAAAATTAATCTCTGACTCAACAGGAAGTGAGCAACCCAAAACAGAAAGGACAGTTTTTTGAGGGTCATACAGGACCATTTCTACATATGCAGTCCATGGGATGATCATAGCTAAAGTCCTGTTTGATATATATATGGGTACTACTGCCCTCTGTTTTCAAAAATGCTGCTTCATGATGGCAGGTCACACTGTCTGGGTGACTGAAATGGCTGATGAGGGATCTGCATACCAGTTTCTAACATACCTTCATTCTCTACAATGCTATCTCCTTTAGTCACAGCCACATTTTGCTTGTATACAAAAAACTGGAAAGCTCTAGGTCACATTTCAGTGCCTATAGCTATAGATATGAAATATGAGATATGGACTTAGGAAGAGAGAGAAGGAAACAGTTGTGGGAACAAGAGTGGCATGAAGAAAAGATGCTTGATTAACTCCTCATCTTAAGACTAATGAAGGTACACTTAGCACTTGGATCATAGCTTCATCACAACAATGTACTTTGGGTTATTTTCCCCAAATCTGATCTTGCATGGTTTAATCTTGCACTTCTTATTTTTCCTGGGACTGTCTAACTTTTTCTCATGCTGCTTCTTGGTGACCAAGATATGATTTAGAAAGATAACTGGCTACAGAGAAGACCTAAACTATTCATGCAAGAGCAAATCCACAGCCTCTGCCACAAAAACAAACTGATTTAACAAGACATCAACAAATATTTGCCAACAAGTCCAATGTAGCCACCAATGAGTTTATCTAAAAACTCTAACTACAACAGAAATGAATTGTTCCTCAAACCATCCGAACACTTACTTTTTTGGTCAGAACTTGCCCCAAGACTTCCTCCACTTTGCCACACTGATTCTCAATAAGAACTTCTTTTGATAATGTGATCCCAAAGAACTAGCTCTGCCACTTTAACTACATGATCTTGGGAAAATTACTTAACCTCTCTCAGTGTTATTCCTCTTAAGTAGTGAGTATAATAATACCTACATTTTAGGGATATTATGAGGAATAAATTATAAAATCGATTTTCAGTGCTTATAATAATGCCAGGTACATGTTAAATGCTCAGTAAGTGTTGGCAATGATCACTTTTGCAACTTCCATTTTTCTTTATTTCCTTTGCTTGCTTCAGTCTGGATAAAATTATTCTCCTCTCCCTTACTGTATAAAGTATCTGTATTCCTTCAAAATTAGAAGGCTGTTTTTTAGTTGAAATATCTCAGCTACTAGAATTATGCTGTGTCTGTACAGAAATTTTCCTTTTCACATTTGTGGAATTGTCTTCCTTGCATATAACCATCTTCAAAGTGCTTGGGCATGTGAGGGCTTTGTTTTCTTTTCTTTGCAAAGTTGACCAACTTCAATTCCTCAAATGATTCACTTGAAAATATAGACTGACTTTCCTGTCACATGACTTTTCATTTTATGCAGCTTTAGGTTGTGAGAGAACAGAGAACCAGAGCAACAAGTGCTAGGATTGCTACCCAGCTGCTAGTTTCATCAGCAAGTCAGCAAGCAATCCCTTCCATTGCCATGTGATTTCTTAGGAAATAGTCCTTTGCCCTAATGCCAGAGCAGAGAATGCAATGATAATACTCTAAGCAGGTTTTTGGAGAAGATATGTGTTTTCACAGCTATGGCACACTCAATATAATAATGACCCATACTGTGGCCTGCATTATAAAGGACCTGGAGTAGGTCAATGATCTCTATGGAAGAGAAAATATTCCAAATATCTTCTACCAAAATCTAGACCTTTCTTACTTGCTAAGCAGTTTATTTATTTATATATTTTAAATAGGCAAATTTTCTATTAGGAGAGATTTGGAAAACTCTTATTCCTACTTTCTTAGGAAATGACAGTGATATCAAGTTGTTGAAATAGGTTAAGTTAAGGAAGAAAGATTCATGTGCTGAGTGTGCAACAGTAATTTACTTTCCCAATTCTTCCTGCGTAACTTTAAATGCTTTCAGTGAGTCTGGGCTCTCCCAGGTGGCACCTAGACTCAGATTTATAACCTGGTATTGGGAAAAGTAAGGCTTTTGGCCCATTTCAGGGCAATGTAGGCAGCAGGAGAGGGCACCATTGTGAATACCATGACCAGCCCAGTCATATGTTCACAAGACAGCAAAACTAGTGATTCATAATTGTAATTTATTGACAACCACTTTCTAAATAAAATATTCAGGCACCTGTTGATAGAAATTAGGTAAGGGGAAGTTAACCATTAAATCGTTAATTCATTAGTATTTTTATCAAGAAATGGTATATCACCTAAGTATGTGTTTCCATTGAAACCAAATCTAGATGAAGAAGAATAGGGAATAAGCTTGAAATCTTTCTATAAATTCCCAAAGACCTCACAGTTGCCTGACATCTGTTGATAAAGTAAAAGATTTAAGAAAAATTATGAAAAGTAATCAAATTTTTTAACTATATATGAAATAACCACAAGAATACCCTGGGAGCAGTCTAGTCAATGCAACTCAAAATTACCTCCTGCCTAAGACAAGCAGTGGGTACCAGGAGTGAATGTGTGTGTATGGGGGGGGGGGGGGGGGAGGGTGTGTTGG